>NW_015091042.1:2106234-2127040 GCF_001431845.1 Calidris pugnax | reverse complement strand
TCTCCAAGGAGGTTTGAAATTTATTTTTTTTTTTTTTTTTTTTTTTTTTTTTTCCCCTCCTGTGTGTAGGCAGGCTCACCTGTCTGTGCTGAACTCTGTTAATGTCTGTGGGATTTTGGGCAAGTCCTGCCACCTCCCTTTCCATAACAGCTTGCAGCAGCTTGTAGTATGTGTTCTCCCACTTCAAGGCAGCTGCCTCAACTTCATGAAGTATGTGACTTCCTAACCTCATTTTGTCTTTACTTCAAGACACTCTTCTAAAACATTTTCATTGCGCATTTAATCTTTAGTATTTTGAATAAAGAACACAACTCAATACCTAAATCAGCACAGCAATGGCCCATTGTGTTGTTCGAGTGTCTTATGATGAACTGTTTATTTAATTTAATATATGTTAAATTCAGCATTTCTGAACTTTCCTTTTTGCATTTACTCAGCAGACAAAATAATAAAAACCTTTAAACACACTTTGAACTTCCTTTTGTTGCTATCTCAAAACTTCATGAACAAGACAGCGGAGCTGCAAGCTGCAAAACGCTATTAAAGTTTTTAACCTCAAGTGCATGAGTTAACTCATCTGCACTCATGGAATGCATTGAGTTCAAGGGGATGTAAAATTGAGCACATACTTCACAGTTTTCAGAATTAAGTCTAAATTGGGTGCTGGAGCAGCATTTGTCCTTTAAAGATATCGCACTGGAGATGAGAGGTTCCACTGAGTGTTAAGTTCCTGCAAGTCAATATTTTGTTCCTAATATTAAAAAGAGTACATGTGTTTTAATATTGAGACCAAAATAGTAGTAAAAAGCTCATTACTGTCTCTTGCAGAATGTACTGAACTTGCCTTATATTGCGTTGTGTGAGCAGGAGTAGCGTGGAACTTAACTAAGTGGAGCATTTTGCCCTCAGTACTGTATCACTCTGTCCCACAATACAGAACCTAATTAGTGCGTCCAAAGAAGCGTTAAATAGATTTCATGCTGTTTAATAAAGGCATTACGTGGTTTTGTCTATTGCAAAACATTAGAGGGAACGCTCATAGTGCGTGTTTCTGCTGCCTCTTTCACAATTAAGGTGCAGTTTTACATTGTCTCTGCCTCAGGAAGGCTCAGTAACATTTTTGCTCATCAAATCTTTCCTCTCATTGTTATGCTCTATTTGTTTTGGTGTTATTGCATAACTGCATTGAAATAGACTGTTAATGAACATCTTTGCTAGTCATTTCAAACTAGGCTGGGGGGGAGGGGCAGCTTTAGCTCTAGAATATCTCAGGCTGTTGTGACTTGAGGTTCAGTAATTCTTATTTGGTGCTGATCTTTAACTAGTAACTGAGCAGGAAGAGTTTACTTTGTGACATCTGTAGCCTGAACCTTTTCATTCTTGTGAGTTCTCATTAAAATGTGAGATTTCTTCCCGAGGGTCACCATTACTGTCAAGTTTACACAGGCCTAATGGTGACGTTTTGTTTCTGATTTCATCCCTTAGCTGGCCTTGTCTGGCCTAAAGTGTCTGAAGTGCAGACCTTCTAGACTATATATGCTGAAGTTCAAAAGGAGAAAAATACCACCTTAGGGAAAGGTAGAAAGGCTTCTTGAATTCTGCCAAATCCTGCCTTGTTGTACATGAACCAATAAAACTATCTAAGCAACTCATTAAGGTATATCTCATTGGGTCTAGCTAATCTATTGCCTGCCTCTTGGCAAGGTCTCCATTTTTTTTGGTTTTGTGGGTTTCTCTTTGGCTTTAGCTCAGTTTCTTCAGATATGTTTAAGAGATCTGGTTCAGGGTTTTTATTAGGAGGTTTATATGAAATCTTCTACATTACTCATCTAATCGACTTTGCAAAACATTTCTAAGACTGCAAATAGTACAGAATTAATCTTCATAACTGTATTTTACCTAGCTTCATGGCAGTGTGAACTGATGTACAGAGCATCAGCGGTGGAGCTGTGAACTGAATCCTGAGCTGTGGTTTCCCCTACTTCACTGTAGATATTTGATCAGAATTTGGTGATATGTGAATATAACTTTAGTAACATAACTTCTGCTTATTTTGAGAATGGGTACTTGCCAGCTCAATACTTATCTGGAAAGCAGCTAAAGCTGTACTATAGCACCTCAAGATCAAAACACTGTGGGAACTGTTCCATCATTATGCTCTCAGCTGTTGATGTAGCATATAAATTTATTCAGGCAGCATTTTTTTTGCAATTTGTTCAACTAATCAGCGTAAAATAGTCTAAAATAGACTGAATTTTGCAACAGTCTTTGTTCATAGCTAGCACAATTTCCCACCTTCGAGTCACCAGCTCTTTAAATCTATGTTGTTTCAGGAATACTGAAACAGCTAGCTGCTCCCAGAAACACTGAAAACATAATAAAGGGCAACATAAGAAAACACTTAATCAAGCCCAGAGACAACCTGTGTCCTTATGTTGTTACTTTGCGTGAGCCTACAAAACCACACAAGTAGGAGTGTGTTCTGAAGGTCACTGAGTGCAGTGAATTTTCCAAATGTTATATAATTAAAGAAACACCTGTGCCCCAGCCAAATAACTTCATGCTGATCTGCTGTGAAAATGTTATGCTTAATAACCCTAAAAATGTCTAATTCTTTATGCCCGGTGGAGGTTGCAAACAGAGCAGCAGTATATAAAACATAAGAGACATTAGTTCAAGATGTCTTAAAGGGTCTCTTTAGATTGATTTACTAGTGTCCCAGTGTGTGTTTCTTAGTTTCTGCAATTACGTTTAGCACACTTCAGATGGGACAAAATGGGATTTAAGACTGTCGATGATTTATGAAGACTTAAATTCTACTCCTGAACTCCTGATGTTCTTGAGCCAACAGAGGTTTTAAAGGAGATCACAGGTCATATATCCTTTCCCAAGGAGAAAGCAAAAAAATCCATCTTGCTTGACATTGGTCATGATATCAGTGTCCTCATTTTGCAGTAAAGAGAGTGCTGTTGATGTCTGAATGTTATAGGTTGGTATCAGAAGAGAAAAAAAATGGTGCCAAATTTCAGAGTTTCTTGGGTGTGTGTAAACTTTTCTATACAGAAGGAAGGAAAGAAGGGGAAGGGGGGATGACATTGTAAATGTTTGAGGACTGTGAAGAATCTGGAGAAAGTTGGAGGAAAATCCTGCATTAAGTGAAATAAGAATCCAATGGGAGTGGAATACATTGAAAAAATCAGAAAAAAACAAGATAAATGAAAAGGCAGGACTGGTAATCTGGATGAACATTTTTCTGTCTCTAAATTTTACATACACATTTCTTTGAAATCTTCTCCTGTAGCTACAAAGACAGTTTTACAGACATTGCTAATTCCTAAAATGTATGACGTGGAATAAAAGCCTACTGGAAGATAAGGGGTGGTGGTGCTATTGAATCAGGCATGCAGAAACAAGCTAAACAAAACGCAGGTGGGTCCCAGATCCTTAGCAGTGAAGGTGCCTTTAAGATTCACTGGTATTTTGTGTAGGAGTAGTCACCTGTATATATGGATCGCTTATATATTGAAAACCTGTAGGACAATCATTTACCGAAATTATGTTGAACTGTGAAGATGAAGGCATCATCTTTGCTTGGACCAGCAAACATGTGCATGTGCACTCTGCACTCTGCAAAGCATAGGCGATTCATTTGTGAAATTATTCCGTAATTAAACATGCAGCTTCTACACAGTCTGAAGTTTCTAATGGGTCTGTTTGAGTAGCTCCTGAGAGGAGCATGCTGAGGTAAAGTTACAAAGATAGGAATAACAGTGGTAAGGTCTGAGGACACTGTTTGTGAGCAAAACCAAGACAGAAAAAGCTTTTTGGATATCTAACAGAAAGAAAAAAAGCTGCAGAAATCCAGCGCTGCGTATGCTTAAATAGTCCTTTAAGACAGGAAAACTCAGTATGTCCCCTATTCTCTCCAGACAATTTGCTAAATCCTCGGGTATGGTGCTCTTCCAATGATCTGCTTTTCTGTAAGTAACAAAGACAGAGCATCAGGGTCTGAGCAACTGGCCCTTTTTACCACATCTAAGTTTTTCTCAAAACCTCTAATCTTTATGGACCATCGCGACCTGAATACTAACTTTTCCGTGTTTTTTGAGTCATCTCAGATTTAGATATTCTCACGCAAGGTACTTCTTCCTCTCACTATCATTGAGTTTTTATGCGTTGTAGGAATTTGACATCAGTGTGTATATTCCTGCTTTAAATTCATAATGGTGCAAGTTGTATTTACAGTTTACATCTTGATTTACAACTCTTCCTTTTCAGTGCTGAAAATCCTTGGCATAATTTGTTTGACTGTTTTCCTTATTTGAGTATGGAAACGTACAATCCTTCAACCCTCTACTGCTGTCATCATGCTGTTACAATTTTCTCTTTTTTCTTTTTTTTTTTTTCTTTCTTTTTCTGGCAACATGTTTCAATATACATACCAAAGGTGTGAGGTCATCAGGGATATCCATAATGTGGATGTGTTATATCAATTTAGTACACACCTCATATGGCTTCCTTCTGTGGGCTCATCCTGAAATGGGGCCTCTTCTAGCCTGCTCTACCAAAGGAAGACACTTGAACCTCTTGATTTTATGTAGAAGATAGCTATTTTTTCCTCTCCAGGAAGGTTTTTTCCTGCCTTATTCGTTATGCTTATCAGTCTATATAGAGATCAATCAGGGAGAAGTGTCTTCCTTCCATACAGAAGTGAATAACACAACCATACTGATTTGAGTTCTTTTCAGTGCTGCATGATGAAATCTGACAAATTAATTGTTGGGTCATATGTGTACAGGCATGATTGCCTGCAAGATATAAAACCGGATCTATATGTGCTGTAGGTTTAAATTGGCTCACTGAAAACAAGTCCATACTTTGCCTTAGATCCTTGCTGAATCAGGCCCTAACAGTTGAAACATCACCATTTATTAATAAACTAGGTGATTACAGTTTATGCTCATTTTAAAGGAGTGTTGCATATTAGTTTAAGAAATCTTCATAAGTGATTTTACTCAGAGAATTAAATTCTTCCAATGTTATGGTGCTTTGGAAGTTTTGTTTTGCCTAGATTTATTTGCAGAGCAAATTGTTGAAATCTATTTTGACATACTTTAAAAGCTAACTTTTTTTTTAAGTGAAGCTTTGACTGACTTCTTTAAGTGGATTACAATGCTAATTATAGAAAGATGGAATTTAGAGAAGACAATCTAGCTGAATGCAAATGGATTTATTCTAGAATTTTCTCTTATGGAAGATATCAATATTATAGATTATGTTCTCAGGTGGACTGAACACAGATCTTAGGATATTTAAATCCTTTCTAAAACAGAGTTTTTGTCCTATGCAGCTACAGTAAGTTTTTAATGGAGAAAGTGCTAATAAATGGTATTCAGGAACAGGGAATATAATTCTGGATTTAGTAGGGTGAATAAAATGGTTCCTGTCCTCTAAATGCCTTCCTCCAGCAACAATTTGTATCAGTTGTTAAGAGAGCCCAAATTCCTGCTCTCCACCCCCCCACCCCACCCACCTTTTAGACACCTAAACAAGCAGGCTAATTTTCAAATGTGAAACATTCAGCAGCTCCTTGTCAGTTTGGCTAAGGCACTGAAAGTTGCTGGACACCAAAACAAGGATTTAATAGTTTTAAGCACTCGGTTTTGCAGTGTCGCTTAACAGAGAATAAATAAAATATTTGTAAATGAACATTAAATTGTTTAAATTTAATGAAATTTAATTGTTTAAAACCAAACAGACTTCAACTACCTCAGGAAAAGTAGGAGAATGGAGACACTTCAGCAAAATGAATATGGTGACTTGGTTTAGTGCTTGAGAGCACTTTGGTCCAAACATTATCTGCAAAACATTGTTTCTGCTGTGGCTGGAGTAGGAAGTGATTTTGTGACGTTATACTCTTTTACGTGATAACTTTCCGTGAATGTTGGCTTTTTAATGGAGGTGACTGTAATCTGCTCAATCAGCCCTAGTTAATAAACACCAGTATAACCCTGATTCTTGTATAGGAGGAGTACTGGGTTTTGCATAGTGTACTACAACATTCTGAAATGGACCTCAGATCCTGAGGTCTTGAAAGTTTTATTCAGCATGTATTTCTCAGATGATGTACTTGCTGCTTGGAGGACAGATATGATTTATGGCACCCAGAGATTTTGGTCTATTGTAACATTCATGTAGGAAATAAAGGGCACTGGTAATAGGAACGGAAGGAAAAAAAGTAGTGGGGAGGGAAATCAGAAAAAGAGAAAATTTCCAGTTTTGAGGCTGAGGTTTATTGTTTCAGTATCAGATATTAACAAGTATGTTTTCAGAATGATGCTATTTAAGAGTGCATTTTTTTAAAAGTAAATGGCTATTTAAGAAAGTGTTTATTAAAAAACAATGAATAATCAAACATCAGTGCTGCTTCATGCTTTTGGCTGAGACCCTGTGTGCTGATGCACAAAAGTAAATCTTGGATGCTACCATGTTTTTGAACCAAGCACAGAAAATGTGGTTTGGCCTGCAAAAAAAGTCCCTTGATTTTTCCAACATACAGAGCTATAGGAAGGACTGGTACGTGCACATATACATCACTGTTATAGAAACCAGAATGTTGAAGCCATAAGGAAAACCGTTTTTAATGTCCTACAAGTATATTATGATTTCTGTGTTTTCAATTCTGTTATTAGTTTCTAAAACTTGGGATAGGCAATTAAAAATCTATATAATGAAATAATATACCATATTCTCTTCCCTTTTTTTCTGTATGCATACCATATATTTTGGACACACATTCAGTAGTTTCTGTTTTAAGAATAATATGCTTATAAAAACTTGCTTTTCACCTACTGTAATTGAGGTTAGTAGTTAAAAATTTTTGATAGATGCTAATATGGTTTACATTTCCTCTAGTGGACAGTTTCTAACTGGGATTTTTTTTGCTTTTATTTATTAATTTGAAAGAGAATACTGCAGTAATCTTGCACATTTTGCATTCTGTTTCAGACGGTAGTGATAAGCTAGGGGTTTTTTTATCCGACCAAATAAATTGATAAATACAGCTGATTCAGAGCGTTTACATAATCTTTCCAATGTCAACAGTCATTTAAATTATCCTAACTTTATACTGAATCTCCAAAATCCAATTACCAGCTAATAATAATTGTCAGTTTTACTCTAAACCTTTAATGATAGGTCACAAGGGATGTTGTACCAGAAGGATTAAATCGTTATAGACTGTAGCTATGCCCAGCCTTAAATTACTAACCTCTTATCTCATGGTAACAGAGCTACTATATGTTTTGTCGCCATTTTTGCTAAATAGAATAAATGTCACCAAAATTAATTTCATCTTTCTTAAATTAGCTTCTTAGTGTGATTTCTCACTTCAGTCAAAATTTATTTCTCGAAGAATTTAATTTCCTTCTTAATCTATTTTATTTGAGAAAGAGAAGGAAGAACATTCAGGAACAAATGCCTTTTAAATCATTCCGTGGTTAATTTTGAAATTTACCCTTCGTTAATAATTGCTGACCCCTGCAGGATTGAGTTTTTTAAGTCACTGTATACTTAAAATCAAACTGTTTCTGCCTAGTTCATCCTGGTTGTATTCAAGGCACTACAAGATAAAAGGGGGTAAGTCCAGCTTGTAAGGAAAGGTAACGCTAAATCATGTGAATGCATTATTTCCCGAGTGATGGGTGATCCAAGGGAATGTTGTAATTGCATAGTTTAGTTTAGTTGCATTTATTAGTTTTTAATCATATTAAGAACACACACATTTGAAGGAAAATATACATATTGTAAGGAATAGTATAGCTAGAAGAAATGCTGCCTTGAAAAGAAAGCATTGAGATTTGGCATTGTCATGCAATACAGTGACAGCAATTTCTATCTTAATTGCTGGCATCCTTAAAAATATTCCTAATTAAATGTGTATTTTAAAATAATTTTTAAAATGAAACTATATGTATTTCCCTTTCTTTTGGTTTTGATGAGCTCAGTCAAAAACTTTCTATAAAGTTGCAGTATAATAGTTCTTTTAAATAAAAGAAATTGAAAAGATGGAGAAATTGAAAAGGGGAGGATTCAAAAGATAAACCTTAAGTGACAGGCTCTGTCTGAAATTATCACTTAGCTGGTGGTAAGTAAAGAAAACAGTGTAATGCAAATTGTGGAAAGGGGAAGGATTTTTAATGGTCATAAGTAAAATCTGTTTGAAAATACTGAAATCTAGAAGGAGGATATTGTCTGGAATAGTAAAATCTATTAAATGCCGATGTTTTCCTTGTGAAAACATATTCCTGTTTAAGAATCTATAGCATAAAGAACAGGGATGACTAGGAAAAAAAAAAAAAAGAAAAAAAGAAGTAATTTCTTCTGTCAGCTGCACATGATTATCAAGGTTTTGTAAACTCAATTAGTAGGGAAGAATATAACCAAAATCTGATTAAATATTAGTGCCAGCAGGGCAGAAAATTAAACAGAGCATACACATTAGTAATCTATTAAATATTCTATCAACTTTGAACAGCTGTAGCAGTTGTAATCAGGCTTTTTTTTTTTTTTGTGGCATCCTACAGATTTGTATAGGACTAGGAAGTCACTATTAGATTATTGCAGATGGTGGAAAGTCAGAAGTGTCTGTCACTCTTCTGACTTTGGTGAGGATCTGTGCATAGGAAAATATTGCTTTTGCATTTAGCACAGTTGTCATCTCCACTTTTATTTGAGGTGTTGATATTTGTCTGTATCGTGGCTCTGTATCATGATATTTGTCTGTAAAATGGCTGAAATATGACCTCAGAGAACAGCATTGGAAAATCATTAGACCCTATGTAGAAGTATGTCTACTGTTACTACCTTGCCATTTCTAAAAAATGAAAACATATCAGTCAGGTTAATAAAATGGTAGGTTGCTTTGCAAACAAAATGATTAATTCTGTTGTAGAAGACGTATGATACCCCCTAGACAAAATAAGTGAAAACAGAAATATGGATAGTCTCCAAAAAGAATAGAAGTAATTGTAACTTCTTCAGTTAAAGTAGGAGACTAAATGATTGATAATTTCAATGCTTTTGAGAAAGCATTATAGAGACTGTAAGTAGTGTGTTCATATCGGTAGTCAGTCCTGTGCGTGATGAGGAACTGCACCAAGAAAAAAGAAATCAGCTGGCAAAGAGCGAAGGACCTTGATGATCATGTGCTTCCCAAAGCACAACATGAGAACATGCAGAATGACCTCCCTGATTCAGACCAGCTGCCCAACTGGCCCAATATTCTCTCTTTAAGTGTGGTCAGAAGCAGATGTCTGGAGAGGAACTGAGCAAGTATATTTGATACTTCCACTTAGTAATCTTCTGGTATTTGACATTTTTCGGCTAAGTTTGTTTACTAAGCTGTAACGGATCTCCAGTCTCGCTTGGAGTTTGTAGAAGCTTCTCTGCCCAGCAGCCTCTGACAAGGAATTTCACAGGTCTACTCGTGGTGTGAAGAGCCATATCTTTCTGTTTGTTTTGAACCCTTTTCCCACTGCTTTCTCTTGATGAACCCCAGCTCTTGAACTGAAAAAGACAGTTGAAGCTTAATCTCTTCTAACCTTTTTTAAATCAGCTGAAATCCTGTAAGCCTTTGGTGATTCTAAGCCTAAATCCAGTATGGCAAGACTTCCACATGTTAATGTTCCGCATGTGATGAACATGTGTATGCCTATTTTTCTGGCAAATTAAATATATGTGTCCTTGAACAATTGTTATATGACTTAACCTTATATGTACAATTCAGAAAAAAATATTTAATTTCTTTCATCTTTTATTGGTTTGTTTCTTGTTCTATTTCAAACTATTTACATAAAGAGGGCTGTGGTCCTAGAGTATTGTCTCCAGAATAATTGAACTGAATCAATATCTGCAATCGCTGGTACTGCGTGTGGTAGAAAGATATGCTCTTTTGTTAGTCAGTCACCACTTGTTCTCCAATCTTTCTTCCCCTGCCTTTATATAAAAACAAAAATGCAAAAACTACCACCAACAGATTCTAAACATAGAAAGAGCTTTCTCCCTTTGTAAATGCTGCCTTCGTGTTTTTTGGGGTTTTTTTGGTTGTGGGTTTGGTTTTTGGTTTTTTTTTTTTTTTTGAGTATGTTGCTTTTGTGTCCTCTTGGAGATTGTTTCTTTGGGTTTTGTTTGGTTGAGTTTTGTTTATTGAGATTTTTTAATTTAAGATTTTTTTGCTTTGTTTCTGCTTAATAGAAGTGGAAGAAGCCAGTATAACTTTAGAAAAATTGAAGTCTTTACCATTATGAAACTACAGAAGTCTGTGTTAGAGTGAGAACCTAGAAAAGCTACAAAAATAAAGCTTGGGAATGGAACAGCAGGTTGAAGTTCTGACTTCAATTTACACAGGACAACCAAGGTACAGCAAAGTTTTGCTAACAATTCACGATAACTAACAATACATTTCTTACATGTTCTAAAAATACTCAAAAGAGCAATTTTCCAAAATGTATTTCTGGTCTAGCTTAGTGATACATTTTGTTTTGTTAGAAAGTGTTTACTGTGCTCTCATGGTTGTAAATAATCATACTAATTTGGACAACGCTAAATGTGTTCTTCCAAATTCTAATTGTAACTGGGTTTAGTTACAGTCGCATCCAGCTAAATTGATTTTTGTAAGATTTCAGTGCATATTTCTAACCTAGGAAATGTTCTGGATTGAGTTATGTGCCATCATTTCTAAGAATAGCTTTTACAGTGACCGTAAGTAATCGTTATTACATTAGTCATCTGTCCTTCATTCCTTTTTAGTCTTTCCTTTGAGTTGTTTTTCTGTTCATCCTTATACAGGCTAGGTTATAAAGAAAAATATTGTTCTGTTTTGGCTTTAAAAATCCAAGTGTAAGTATTTCTCTCTTTTATCTTTTCACTTATTAGGAGTACAATTTACTGCACAATGGCACAATCTCAAATGTCTGCGCTGTGCAATGAACTCAAATTAGGATTAAAGATTGTCAATTTTATTCTGAAAAGCAATGCTACGATAATATTGGCCATCTACCAAAGCTGTACAGGCTTGAAAAGTTTTGCTGAATGTGCACAGAACTCCATTCAAGCATGGGCAGTTCACACTGGCAAAGGTCAGCTCTCCCTCTTATTCTGTAAGGCCTCTAATTTTTCATCATTAGCGTCTTTAAAGATTGCTATGGGGGTTTCACAGGAGATAAGGGGTGAACACTGGTTTGTAGTGTGATGGCACAAGGGCTGTTAAATATTTCGAGCTAGGTGTCAGGGGATATCTGGAGATTGAGGAGGGTGTGGTGAACACTGAAAAATTAGAGCATTATTCTCTTGCCAATAGAAAACTGGGCTATTTCACAGAATAACATGAAAAGTCCACACTGGTATGATCATATAAGTACATTTCTCTTTGGTTTACTGTACAAATATATGCCACAAACATAGGACTTACTCATCTTGGGGATGGGAAAGAAGATAAATTAATTGTGTTGTAATAAGGAAATAAAACATGTAGTGCAACTAAACAAACGGGACCAAAACCAAGCACTCCTGAGTGAATGTTGCATTGCATAATGTTATGTATTGCACGTGTTGTAGCAAATAGCAATAAATGACTCATTACTGCAAGTTTGCTATTTTTCCTCCCCCAACCACAGCTGAAGTAGCATTCCACTGTGTTGAGGTGCTTTCTTACTTTCAGGTGCGAGTTATTTCATATCACGCTGTGTTATGTTCTATTTGAGTTCTCGACCTTTTCATGGTAAGGCTGTAATGGAAACCTTTACTGCATTATCTTTTTATAGTGATATGGCAATGCAAGCACAGATACATCTCTGTAGTGAAGAGACAGTCTATGACAGCAGACAGGATTTTTCTAAATCTAGGCACAGCATCTCCTTGAACAATATGAGCTAAATCTGTGGTGTGATGGTCACCACAGAAACATCTGCACTGGTTTGCAATGTTACAAATTATGGGCAAAGTCAGAAGGTTAAAGTGGGTCACAGCTAAACTGGAAGGGGTTAGCTTAGCTCACCGTTGAAGATTTTGCAAATTCAGTCAGCTGACTTCGTAGTGGAGCAGATGATGGGTCTTGCACAGGCTATTCCACCAGCTCAGATGTAATGGTAGTGACCCTCAGCAAAGGATGTCAAAGGCAGTTGGAAACTGAAATGGGGATTAGCATCCTAAATAGGGACAGGCTTTTCTCTAGTGGCCATTTGTCATGGCTCACAGGATTGATAGATTCAGCAACAACACTACAATGTAAAATTCAATATTGTCCTGAATGTGGAACATCATCAAATAGTCTGCTTCTGCATTGATTCCTATCCATGATATATGTGCAGGGATAGCTATGAGCATTATTTTTTAACAATAGGCAAAATCTGAAATGCTAGAGGAAAGGGCTTGTATGAGACATATGAGTTGAGCCACTCCCCGAAGTTCACTAACAACAGCTAGCTCAAATCTGAATATTCATAGAATCATAGAATGGTCCAGGCTGGAAGGGACCTCCAAAGGTCATCTAGTCCAGCCTCCCCACAGTCAGCAGGGACACCCCAACTAGACAAGGTTGCCCAGGGCCTCATTGAGCCTCACCCTGAATATCTCCAGGGAAGGGGCCTCAAATACCTCCCTGGGCAACCTGTTCTAGTGCTCCACCACCCTCATAGTAAAGAACTTTTTCCTAATATCCAATCTAAATCTGCCCTTTCCCAACTTAAAGCCATTGCCCCTCGTCCTGTCACTGCAGGTCTTTGTAAACAGGCTCTCCCCAGCCTTCCTGTAACCCCCTCAGGTACTGGAAGGCTGATATTAGGTGTCCCTAGAACGTCCTCTCCTCCAGGCTGAACAACACCAGCTCCCTCAGCCTGTCCTCATAGAAGAGGTGCTCCAAATCTCTGACCATTTTAGTGGCCCTCCTCTGGACCTGCTCCATCAGGTCCATGTCCTTCCTATATTGAGGGCTCCAGACCTGCACACAGAACTCCAGGTGAGGTCTCACCAGAGCAAAGTGGCAGAATCACCTCTCTGGATCTGCTGACAACACTTCTATTGATGCACCTCAGGATGCGATTGGCCTTCTGGGCTGCAAGTGCCCACTGCCTGCTCATATCAAGCTTCTCATCCATCAGCACCCCCGAGTCCCTTTCCTCAGGGCTGCTTTCTAATACCTCATCCCCTGGTCTGTATTGATACCGAGGATTGTTCTGGCCCAGGTGCAGAACCCTGCACTTGCTTTTGTTGAACCTCATGAGGTTTACCGGGGCCCACCTCTCCAGCCTGTCCAGGTCCCTCTGAATGACATTCCATCCCTCTGGTGTATCGACAACACCACACAGCTTGGTGTTGTCTGCAAACTTGCTGATGGTGCTCTCAATCCCTCTGTCTATATCGTTGATAAAAATGTTAAATAGTACTGGTCCCAGCACAGCCCACTGCCTTTATATGTGGTGCTATTCTAAGTATGTCAAAATCTGCTCAACTTCTGAAAGCAGTTTAGCTGCATTCAAATGGAACAGCACCAAAGCTAAAAGCTTTTCTTCACTGACAGATGGACTAGTTTAGGTGCATGTCAAAACTGCTGCTGTTTCTGTAATAGCATAATGACCTGGATCTCCCTTATAGTCTGTTGCAAGATGTAGCTATGCTTTCCCTTATTCCATTGGGTATCATGTCTATTGTTGTTTCTTTTTATATGGTGCTTATGGCTTCTCCAGGAAGAGGAAATGTGAAAAGAGATACACTCACATTTTTTGAGTCTAGATTTGTGTCATTAATCAGAATATATTTCCTTCTGACCCTGAGAACACTCAGGGTTATCCTGGGGCTTGGTGATTGCAGGTGATTCCTCACTCTCAGACTGCCTCCACTTATCTTATTCCCAGACATAATGAAGGAAACATGATATTCATGGTACATTCCTTTTTTTCCTTTGAATGTAGGTGAGTAGGCTATGGACAAATATTTACTTCCTTCTCTGCTTGCTGTTTCCAGCAGCGAAGTAATCTGCTAACCTGAAAGGTAGAAGGACATGATGCTTCTCCACCCTAGCAAGCAATAAATGGAATACTCCTCTGTGCACCAGTCATTCCCTGCATGTGCTAATGAAATAGTTTCTACTGCTGTTAAATCATCCCAAGAGGAATCAGAGGAGTAGAACTGTGCGCTTACCCTTTGTAAGGCCCCATACCTCATGTAAATGGTTCCCCAGCCTTAAGCCACTTCCAGTGCGGTTTCAGTCCACCTGTAGTTCTGTCCAGAGCCAGATCAATTATGGTCAGTGAAGATGTGGATGTGTATTGCATGAAAAATGAGAAACCATGTGACAATAGACATCTCTTTCATGCAGTGCTGAAAGTTTTTATTGGTGTACAGAATTTTTAATACAAGTTTAACAGGCTTGGGTTGGGTAGGGTGTGTGTATAGCTTCACTGGATACAGTAATTAAACACAATGCTGGCTGGCTGCTGAATTTGAAGAGGCTTAGATAGTATGACAATGTCTTTTTAGTTCTTACATAGAAGAGATTTACTATGCATGTATTATAAACCTGTGATTTATAAACCTCATTGACTTCATTAGTCCCCAGGGGCTTCGTTCTTGTTAGCCTGGAAATGCCTGTTAAATTTTTATTTTTTTATTTTTTTTTAATTATGACCTCATTAGAGTGCAAACATGGCTCCAGATCCTTGCCTTGTGTAAATCAGCCAAGCCTTGTGACTAACCTCAGCCGAAGATCTAGGCTGTAAATTGAAAGCCTATCCTTTCCAGTTGCCTCTTCCAATTCCAAAGGCTGGCCCTAGTGTTAGAAACATCCTCATACTAACATAAAATGGCATTTCAGTAACTTGTTTTGTGTGGCCTCTTGCAGTTAATGTGGTAGCCTCTCAGTGTGCCTAAGACATAGGCAGACACATGTATGAGATGTAATGCAGTACATTTATTCAAATGAGGAATTAGAGATAGGATGTTTAAAAATAATATGCAAAGTGCTGAAGGCTGCGATTGCAGAAACTGAATACCGAGTGAGATTAGGTTTCAGTCTCCCCATGTTTTTCAGTGGTAAGGGGAGCTTCATTTTTGTAGTTTTATGAAGTAGCACAGTTAATCTGAAGAGCATCTCGTAAAAGTTGCTCAAGGTAAAGCAGAAAAATGGCTTCACTAAAGTTGTCAAATTCTACTTAAGGAGGGTCTTTTTTTTTTTTAATGTTCCATTATTCAAATTCAAAACCATTTTGAGGTTATTGTTGGATCGCGGCAGTTGTATAAATTGTTGGGGGTTTGCTCTTCACAACAGGTTTCTTTTTGTTTCTCTATTTTAAGATATTGAAAAACCCTTCTACCTAATCTTTTACACTAAGTCCCAAACAGTTTTATTTAGAGTTGCCAGAAGTAAGTTCCTAATGTCATCTTAATTAGAAACATGTGGTGAAAAAAGAGGCAACTTTTAAGCTGACACTATTTTTGAGTTAAAATCTGGCATCCCCTTTCTACTGACAAGCCTGACAACTGCAGCAGCAATCACCTCATCAAATCTCTCCGTTGTGTCTCTCCTGGTTTTTGGCATCCTTCCTGTCTAAATTTTTATCAGATGAGTGCTTTTTTCTTGGCAAGTATTTTAAATACCTTCTTGTTGCTTTATCTCTGCACCGTCACCCTTTGCCCTTAATGTCATTTCTCACATGTAAGACTGTGGCAGAATTCGAAACAAATTAGTTAGGAACGCAGATTCAAAGACCAGTTTTTCCTCTTGGCTCACCAGTCTCTTCTTCCCCTGCTTTTTAAACACCATCATGTCACAGATACCACAGGAACACTCAGTCTTTAAAAGATGCATTTTTGATGATTTAAATCTTCAGTGCTGCATCTACCTTCTTTCTGCTGTGGTGTGTCCTGTGTTGCTTTTCTTTGACTTGCTTCTTCACAATATTGAAAAGTTTTCAGCTGGTGATATCTGGATCTTTAATGCGGAGTTTTGGAAATACTCAGTAGGCTGTGTCAGAATAAGAATCTTTGGGTATAGGTGGTTTAGACCACAGCCAAACTAGATATCCTTTCTGCAGCTTTTCTCAAAGCTGGGCTGGAACAAATTTTCTTGCAAGAATTCTGGTATTTCCTCTGCTAGTTGCTGTTGATTGCAAAGTTGATTCTGAACCTTGAAATTCAGATGAAACCAAGAATTTTTTTGGGGGAGGAAAGTTATCCAAATAATTTGTTTCTTCAAACAAGTACATAAATATTGGATGACATTTGCAAGCTGAATTCTTATAAATAAGGATAATTTTAGCATGTGTCCAAATAAAATTATTGTTTATCCTACAAGACTTCAGTTATATGTCTTTACTAAATATTAGAAAAGTGAAGAATCTCAGCTGACATTTGTAAGTAAGTAAAGGAATAGAAAAGTAGAGTTCTGTCTTCCTCTTTATATTTTGTTTAAAAATGAAAAATAAGTTTCATAGAAGCAGAACCCTATCAGCCTTTTATTTCTCAGTTGAGGTATATGGTTTGTCAGACCCTTAGAATTTTATGGTTCAACACTCAGCCTAAGTTGAGACTGCTTTTTGTAGCTTAGATGGAAAAAAGAAAAGAAAGGAAAAAAAGAGAGGCAAGAAGAAAATTAACAGGTTCTGAGCCTAAAGTAATCCGTGCTTCCTGAACTAGAGTTAAAGAGGCAGCCTTAGTTTCTGTCAACCTGATTTAAGAATTTTGACAGAGTTAACCTGTCAGCAAAATAGATTTTGACTACAAGGAAGTTGATAGGTAATGTGGGCTTTTGTGGTCTGAGCCTTAGATTCAAATACGCAGTCTGCAATGCAGATAAAACATCCTGTGTGAGAAATGCAATGCATGGACATAACTTGCAATCATTTCCCACATCTACTATGGACAGAATTCTATAATAGAAAACATTATCACTAAGACTTTATTCTATATATTACCTAGAGAGTTGTTAAAAACCTTTTTGATACCTCTTTATCATTTAACTTTTGTGACCAAAGGGCTATTAACTGCTTGTTAAACAACTTGACTGTGCAAATCTTCATTAAGTTCCAGGGTCTGTCCCACCAGTTATTTTTGTGAGACTGCTTTATTAATATAAAAAAGTAAGATGCAACTGCCTCAAAATGAGTTTTAACTCTGAACAGGTGCAACAAAATTAGTGACAGTATTGACAGGTCTAATTGCTGACTTCAAGGACAGCCTCTGTGGGCAAGGGATTGTGGGCAAGGACAGCCTCTGTGGGCAATTCCTTCCATGTCCAGGAATTTCTGCCCAATGAGACCTTCCTTCCATGTCCAGGAATTTCTGCCCAATAAGGAGACTTGATACCAATGGTTGTTGATGTGTCTGCAAAATTGAATCCCTTTCTCATAGAAACCATATCAACATTGCAAAATCCTATTAGAAGCTGTTGGATTGCCATTAGGTTTTAATGCAGTTATTTTTACATTACTAAAGAGGCTGTATTTAAGCAATTGAATTCAGTGATGAAAGGTACTGGCTCCAATTCCAAAGTATTTCTGTATTGTTCAATTAGTCCTTCTTACGCACAGTTGTTTAGGAAAAAATATTTCTCCTGTTTCAAAGGCTGCATTGAAATTAAAATTTTGATTGAAAAGAGGAAATTCATTTATTGAATTCCATTTTTTTTTTATACTGCCATCTTATTCTGTAGAAACGCAGGAAATAATAATTATTTGTTGTCTCAGGTGGGGTTTGTTTTGGGTTGTGCTCTGTTTTGAAATGCAATAAAGATGCTCTGTTACAATAGACATTAGGCTTATAGGTTTCTTTGCTGCTAAAAAGTAAAATGAAGTGTTAAGTTGGGGGAAAAAAAAGATATTCAACTTATTCAGCCACTTTTCAAAAGGACTTTTAAGCAAAAATCTGTAAAATATAAATCGTGCTGTTCTACATCTACTTTCAGAGAACACAGTACGTCTTAACGCCTCTTTGTAATTTGTGAATCTGTACTCCAGTGCCATTATTTTATGGATGTTCTTGAAGTGTGCAAAATGATGTCTAAAAACGTGTCTTTTGTGGACCCCAGGCTGTCAGTCTGTTCCCTCCACTACAGGGGAAAGGAGTGCAGGAGAGGCTAACTGTGCTTTAAGATGTAATCCATTCTACTGAAGCAAAGTATTCCCTCGGTGTATTTCGTTTCTGACCTGTGTCATATTTGAAGGTTTAAGTTTTTGAAATGTGAGCCTAAAATGAATTTTGCACAATTGTATTTTCAAAAATAAATTAATATAGTAGCTCTCACCGAGAACACTGTAAGCTGCCGAATGCTCTGCAAATGAAAACCCTCTTCAGGGTGCCATGAACAGGCAATAAACTTCAAATGGTTTTGAATTTGAGTAATGGAGCATTAAGGAAACATCCTAATTAAGGTAAATTTGGCAATTTTATTGGAGCCAGTTTTCTGATTTCTTTAGTCAATGAGGAGCAGCATAAGCTGCTGGACCCAGAGCATTTTGAGATGCTGGCTGCTTCTTTTCATTGCCTAATGGGACTTAAACTCTTCTGAATGTCCAGCCACAGTTGTAGTGCTAAGTTCTTTTGAAAACTCCAGCTGTAAATCCCAACTTAGGCAACTAATGAAGTGGGCTTTTTTTTCCAATGCCAGCACCAACCCCTGTGAAGGCAGTAGAAACACCTAAGTATGGAGGGTTCATTTCTATAGATATACATCTTAACTCTGGGGCACATGTTTTTAAAGTGGCTAAGCACTAGACTCAAAGGGGAAGATCCGTGTTGTCAAGTTTTTTGATCAGTGTCAAGCTTTTAAGAGCAGGGGAATAATGCCTAAAATGTTGACCAGGTGCATAAGTGACTGAAAGTCTCTAGTTGTCTATGTCTTCATTAGTGGATTTGCCTAAGCATTTAATGCTCCGCTGCTGCACGTGTCAGCATAGGCTGCCATTTTGGCTGGGCTGAGGCTTTGGTGGCTGAGTCCTTCCTTGGCCTCTTGTGGTTTGCAAATTCCAAGTCCCTTGAGGGTAAGAGCGCATGTCTGAGTGGGCAGCATGCTGTTCAGTGCAAGCCACAGCAGTCACAGGCACAGTCACGCCAAAAAATCAGGCAGAAGGGTAATGGCATGTTAGTCACAGGGAAGGGGTGTTTTCTGAATGTCTGGGAGAGAAACAGGATTTTTCCTCTACCTCTCCACTGCTGTCTGACAATTTATTTTCATCATCCTCTCTTCCACCACAACCCTGTTAAGAATCCTCTCGGTTAGTTCTCCCTTATGCTGCAGGTCACAGTACTCAGTGATGTGCCCAGTTGCCCTGATTTCAGGGAGTGCTCCCAGGTCACATCCCAGCTGGAGGAACGTGCTCCCTCTGGAGCACCATGGAGCTCGAGCTTGTCCCACCAGAGGCTGTGTGGTAGCTTCTTGTCCAGATGGTCAGGGAAATGGAGCAGAGATTTCTTTCTTCCCAGTGTAGTGATGTGCACAGGAACCAGCATTGCAGGATATTGCAGAACACAGTTTTAGCCTCTGAATATCTATTTTTCTTTACAATTGCTTTATAGGGATCTTAGGTGCTAGCTGTTAACTCAAAAAGGTGTTATGGTTCTCTTTGTTACCGGTTCAATACCTTTGTGGGTTTGGGACTATATGTGATTTTTTTCATTAAGCACCTAAGTTAGTTAAAAATAGGATTTAGGAAGTCCTGTAAATTTAATCATAAAATACTTTAAATTCATTTGAAAATATCATCATATGAACATTCATAAGTTTTCTTTGATACTCATGATATACTATGCAATTCTTTTAGTAAATCAAGAGTAATCAACCATAAAAATGCATACAATCCTGCTTCGTAGCGTAGAGCGTTCCTATGACTGCGTCCCTAAAGGGTGGTTCAGTCTCCACTTTGCATCACAGTGCCATGTTGTTACTTAATAAGAGAAAGGGTTTTTTTGGATGCTTTGTATGTGACAGCCAAGGCTTTAACTGACCTGTCCCATGGAAATGAAGATGAATGGTAACTCTCCAGTCTGCTACCAAACGTTATTCGTAGTTATTCTGCAGTCTCACAGAACATGTGCTGCAAGGCAAAGGCCATGGCACAAATGGACATCCAGCCTTTTTCTGAATTTCGAACTCTGTCATTTTGAGGCCTAATTTTGACATTACTTAAATAAGTAACTGTGTGTAACTGTGTGGAAAAGAGAGAGTTAGCGTCTTATGTGTTAATAGAAGTAAGTATTAGGAATTGAGAAGCTGATTTATTAAAAGATCTTGTGGAGCAGCAAACCAAAGCTCTCAAAGCCTTTGTTCAAAGGGGGTAGTTAATACAAGGATTTTGAGACCAAGTGCACTTCTGTTTTAGTATAATGTAATGCTGATTTGTAGAATCAGTGCACAGAAAAAATATTATAACAATAATGTTGTTGGAAGAAGGTTAAGCACATCTTTATGAAAAACCAACATCGCACGAGCAGCCTTATTGCCGGTATTGTTCCCTTATTGCATTGTAACATGTGCAACATCCAGGTCACTGCCAGTGCAAACCAGACAAGCTTAAGCTGCGATGAGTGATGCTGAAGGGGGGGGGGGGGGGGCCGGGGGGGTAGGGGGGCAGCTCACCCCAATCCTGGTGGTACCTTATTCTGCTTGAGCTTGTTCATGCAGTCCATGAGGGCCGGGTACCCCCCCGAGAAGCGCCAGAGGTGAACTGGGAAGGAGAACACGGGGCTGGGGAAGAGGGAGGGAGAAGGCGGGGGGGGGGGGAGCACCCCAAAAGCCCACCTCCCCCCCCCCGGCACA
>NW_015091042.1:1947792-2106217 GCF_001431845.1 Calidris pugnax | reverse complement strand
GATGAGTGAGGCGGAGGGGGGGGGGGGGAGGGCAGGGTGAGGGGGGCTGTGCGTGTGGATCTGGATTGTCTCAAACTCAGACCCCAAGCAGAGATCCAGCGCTGGCAAATACAGCGAGAGTCTGCAGGGAAACTCTGCAACTGAAGTCTGCGGGGAATGGGAAAGAGTAGTTCCAGATAGGCCACCTTGACAAAGGTATTAGGTGCAGCGGGACATGCTGGTGTTCTGAACACATTGACAGTTATGAGCTTTTTAAGCAAATGTTTCTCATTTCTTTTTTCTCTTTGTTAGTTAAGTTGGATTGGGTGGCTGGTGCTGAAACAATTTAATCCTTGTCTACAAAGCAATTTATTGCAAGTTATTGCATCCTATTGCAATTGATTGCTTTATTGTTGTTGGCGTGTTCTGTGCTTTTTCTCTTAGAAATTTCATTTTGCAAATGTAGTAATAATATTTTACATGTGTAGAGTGCCTTTCATCACAAAATACTTCACAAACTAGATAGAGGTTTTGCAGTCAGTTGTTTGAAAGAGACTTATGCTGGTATCATGACCCATAGCCATCTTTGCCCGTGTAGTCTGGCCAGGCTGAAGCTTTATCATGCTATCTACATTCTTGTAACCTATATTGTCACCTGAGTAATAAATAGCCAACTTCCATTCCTGGCTCAGATATATTTACTGCTGTGACTCAAAAACTAAAGTACTTGCTGGGTAGGCAAACAGTTTCAAAGTAGCTGCCACCCTGTCTGCCTGATTGGCCACAAACCTAAGAAAAAAAAAATGCAAGGAAGGAACCTGAGACCTAAACAAATGTATTTTGAAGTCTTATTTTCTTTTTGTGCATTGTTTTAGGCAGGTATGACTTTAAAAAGCGTTACTGATCCAGATCCCATGTTTATTTGGCCAACTTGTGTTGGTTTTAAATTTGCATTTGTCTTATATTTATTTTATTGTGTGCTATAGCCTAAAGCTAAGACACTGTTTAATAAAGTTGACCAGCTAGAGGTAAGAGCACAAGATTCTGTGCTCTGTGGTAAGCTGGCCTAAATTGAGAAAATCCTTGGAAATTCTATGGCATTCAATGAAAGAAATGAATTAATTTAAACTGAACTGCACACAACCTTTTAAAAATTAAATCTGCTACGTATATGGATAATAAAACTCTTAAATATTCAGCCTCTGTTACTTATTTTAATTCAGTGGATTTTTCCCTGTCTCCACATAACTTCCGTGCAAAAGGAAAGGCTAATCTACTGGTTCAGACAAAAGTCTTAAGCTCAGCTGATCTGTGTTCTGTTTCTTTTTTATCATGTTCTTGCTTTTTTTCCTCCATCTGTAACAAGGAGATGACAGCACTTCACTGCCTCATGATTGTGTAAGGATAAATACATTGATTGTGAGATGTTCAAAATGATTGAGCCAAGTATGTAACTAGGCCAATTTATATAGTGAGATGCTTTCAAATTAGAAGTTGGGATATTTTGGAAAAGTGTGGAGGAACGGATTAGCTATTTTGCTCAAAGTATTTAGTAGTGAAATGGTTAACAAAATATATATACAGGCAATGTTTAGGTTTCAGAGTTAACACCCTATTGAGATGATTGAAAATAGTTCACATCTTGCTGAACTGTCATTTTGAGCTGTCTGCCAATTTAAGAACATATTGCTGCCTCAGTTAACATATGGTTCGAGTTGATACAGTTTTCTGTGCAACCATGAGAGCTAGACACATCATTATATGAAAATGAAAACAAATGGCTGAGTCCTGAGCTCGCTGCTTTAGGCCCCCCCGGTGTAAGCAGGAGTTCAAAGCCACCTACTCGTCCCATTTGGAGATTCCTGCAGCATGAGAGAGTCCGGGTGCGATGGTGAGCCCTGATAGCCCGCTCCTGTGCCACAGAGCCATGGCACACAGCTGTAAGGGACCTTCCCAGGAAAGAAGTTTTACAGCCTGGGCACAATGGCAAACCATCCCCTGGATTGCTGTACCTAATTTGTCAAGATTCGTTTAGATCCTGGGATTGGTGAGCCTGCCTTTGGGATCTCTGCTCCTGTTCTGTATCACTGGTGTTGCAGATATGTTATCCTGGGCACGTTAAAGCACTGAACCCCGAGCTCTTGTGCATCTTAACTGTGTTGTACTGCAAGTTAATGCAAGCTAATAGAAAAATAAAGGTGAAAGTTTCTAAGGAAACACTCTCTTTTGTGAGCACCATGGGGTAGCTTTTGGTATCTGCAGAAATAAGATCCTGGGCACGTTAAAGCACTGAACCCCGAGCTCTTGTGCATCTTAACTGTGTTGTACTGCAAGTTAATGCAAGCTAATAGAAAAATAAAGGTGAAAGTTTCGAAGGAAACGCTCTCTTTTGTGAGCACCATGAGGTAGCTTTTGATATCTGCAGAAATAAGGTTGAAAATTTTTCCACTGAATTTATAATGGCTCCATTCTAGGACACCTGCGGTTTTGCATATTATCTAAGATTTTTCCTCTGATGCAATAGGAACTCCATGATTGTGCTACAATTTCCTTTTGCACTGCCTCTTTTTTCTACTTGGGCTAGGCGAATTTTGCAATATTTCCAACTCCCTTGTTATCCCAGTATTTTCATTGCTGAAGTGCCTGGTATGTCTCCTGTCATAGTAGGGAATCAATTCACTACAAACAAATTATAGTTAAATTATTTTGAAGATCTAACTAAAGCTGACAAAACCAAAACCAAATTAAAAAAAACTGAAGCTGAGATTTCATCTTTTACTTGTGCAGTGGGGCAAGATGCAGATCAGAGTGGCTTAGGTTATGTGTACAGCATAAAACTATCCAGATTTGGATAAATGGATCTTTTTCCTTGTACATATGGCTTTGTAACTGGCTTATTTCCCAACATTCTTTTTGACTTGACTTTCAGATTCAAAGGAATCCAAATATCTGACCAAAACTCATTTAATTTTCTCCTGCCTATTAGAAGTAAGTATTTGGGCAAAATGAAACCACAAATCAACTTGGGTTTGCTTGTGAGATTGATGAACCGTAATGAATCTTTCGATGAACTCAGTTTAAATTTCAAGCATGTAATAAAACACAAAAGCATTTTGAGCATATCCTTGCGTATCTAGTAATTTATTTTTAGGTCACTTATTTTGGGGCATTTACAAGCCAGTCAACTGACAGAAATGCTGCTTAGCTATGCCACCTGCAGATTGCCTGTATGCATACTGGTATACGAGTTGTAGAGGCATGCACCAAATGGCAGATTTTTGGCTGATAAAATAATGGCAGGGCAGTATTTATTTCTTTGGAGCTACACTGCTGGAGGATATAGGCCAAAAATCTCTTGCTGCTTCACAGATCAGGGTGTTCAGATACAACCATCGCCTCCTGTGCATTCCTTGGACTTGATTAGAGCCTGCTGCTCCCCGCTGTGTCTTAGCAGAGCATGTCCTGCAATGGGGTCACAACTTGCTCTTTACTGAAGGTGAAGGGCCCAGGACAGACTTTGCCCAGGTGAGCGTGGCATCAGCCTTACAGTCGTGAGGATTGTAATAAACAGGACAACACATTCACTGCAGATATTTTGTCATTCACACACATAATGTTTACCTTTTCTAAATCTTTGTAGAAAATCTTACTTGGCAAAGTTGGCAATTCATCTCCCAGAGTTCCAGGGCAGTGTTTTTGATTGTCTTCTTCAGTCTCAAACTTGCTTAAGCAATGTCTTTGTGCAACTTAATGTATTGGTTCTTTTGCACCCCTGCTATGGCTGGGATTATGCCAGATTCAGGTGCTCTCTCCAGGGTTTTGTTCACCCAGGATGATGTTTAACAGCTGATCACTGATACTAGGAGCAAATTATCTCATTCTTCCTTGTTTTCAAATGTATGCATAAATCCCCATTTTAAAAAGACAGCACAGTGACTGTTGCTATAGGTAGAAATCATTACATCCTAAATGATGTATTAGGCCTATGTGGAGATTTCTCTGTTCGTTACAGGGTGCTATTATGCTTATGTTCCTCTCTGCAATGGGGAACCTGTCGGTTTTGTCTTATGAGATCTTCATTTTTGGAATCTAGATTACTGCCATTAGGCTCAATGAGTCTAATGCCCTACCGCTATGTGTTTACCTAGCACGGTGACACTACTTTATTTATAGGTAGCGAAGAGGAAAGAAACCAGGATGCATTTCATTGATCTTTCCATGTTGTAAATGTAAAAGTCATGTGCATTTTTGTTTGCTTTATAGCTGTTCTCTTTCCTTTTCCTTATTTAATATGCACTTCATACTGTGCCAGGGGGTCAGCAGGGCAAAGCAAGGAGCCAGATGGCTTACCTCTACCCTAAGGAAACATACCAATATTTAGCTGGGCATTTTACCAAATAAAGGCAGGACTGGAATCCACAATAAATGTGAGAGTTGGTTAAAACTGCATCCTTTTCTTAGATTCACAGCTACAACCTCCTTGAGGCATGAGCTTTTTATACTTCACTGCCGCTTTCTAGCTTTCTCCAAGTAACTGCATCCTAGAAGATATTAGAGGGGGGTGCAACTCATTTTATTTATGGCCTTTGCACAGAAACAAGTTTCAGTTATTTTAATCTGACTGAAATAAGAAACCATAATCCATGGATGAAAAGACAGTGGACAAACTCAGTTAAATCCCTAGTACCCTGAGGACGTATATTTTGTCCATTTCTGGTTTTTTATGTTCCCTTTTTTCTGCTGTTATTCCCAACTTTAACTTTTGAAAAGCCAAGCAGTTTAAGTGGCCGGGCCTGGGGAGCTTATTTGTATGCAGCACAAATTTCAGGATCTGTTCCCAAGCCTGTGCAGAGTGAAAAATGGCCTGCATTTTCTTGATAGCCCATGTGGTTGTAAAGAATAAATGGCTAATGAATTACAGATGAACATTGACGCAAATTAATCTTCCTGATGTCCCTGGGTTATATGGCAGCCATTTAAAAGTTTAATCAATACACTAAAGTTGAAAACATGCAGGCACTGCAGTTGTTTGGATGTAATAAACATCAGAGGGAAACGGGAGGCTTGTACCCAGTCCATGTATCATAATGACAGGTATTTATGTTTAATGGACTAAATATTTTTTATTGGAAGAGAGCAAATGTCAGCTTAACTTTGTAAGCCCTGCATTCAACTTTCCTTTGAGGTTGGTGAGAGACGGCTGACATGTCATTGAAAATGAAATGTAAAAAAACCAATTGAGACAAAGCGAGGATAAGGAGCTGTTTTGCCGACGAGATGTTGCTTTAATGCTCTGCAACTATTCATTAAATAAAATGTAAACTCTACCATTTCAAACGTTGCAGTAAAATGGTTTACTAGGGCAGACTTTTAATGGTTATTAGGGAAAACAAGAGCCAACCGCTGCCAAATATTCTTTTCTGGGAAACATTTTATTTGAAAAGTCTTTTCCTGAGTTACAATTTCAGAAGATTTATAATTATGGAGTATTCATCCCCCCCTCCCCCTTTCCTTTTTGAGACAAAGAAAAACAGAAAAATAACTTTCAGAATAACCATTTGATGGTCCTTTTTTTCCCCTTTGAACAGAGTAATAGCTTTGTATAAGCTTCCCAGAGGCTTGGATATTAATTGCACTTGAAGTCAATAAATTTTAGAGTCATGTGTGTCCAGGAGTTACCCATCATTGCTATAAATGGGGAAGGAGGCTATACAAGACTGCCAGATTCACCAGGCCTGCACAGTTGCTTGGCTATGTGAAAGACCACATGAATTTATTTTCTTTAGATAAAGAAAAATGTAGTTGTCATATCGTTTGGTCTTAGAAGAAGACAAACTTCTTCCATGTTAAACAAAAAACTCCACTAAATTGAAGAAAAAGGGAAGATTGTGTTTTACTGTCTTTCTATGATTTTAGTAGCCCATTTGTTGGCTGGTCTTGTCTGAATGGACCCTTGATGGTTTGGAGTGGTCTTATGAAGCTTCTGGTGATGTATGTTGCGGAACTACTTCAGAAATGGAGAACGGTCTCAAGCCTGTGGGTCACTATTTTCTTCTTTGGTCGTTGTTTGAATTGGTTCTTTCTTGACGACTTCATCTCTCTAAAATATTCCAATCTGTTAAATAATTGCTCTTAATAACAGTGCTGTGAGTCATCTGGTTTCATGCCTGAGCTCCAACTTCATGATCTCCACGCATATTATGTTAGCTTTACCAAAGACTGTTTAAGGCAGACAAGCACATTGGGGGAGTGGCAGAAATCTTGTATTACTACAGAGGCACCCAACATGTCTAACTTCTGTCTGGCAGGCATGCAATTTTATTTTAACAGCGATATCTACCTCAACGTCTCTGTGTTATGTGGCATCATGGCCTACTTCAGATAAGGTGGCTACTAATATCATAAATAAAGCCACATAAATACCTTCTGCTGATCCTGTGTAACTTATCCCAAATAGAATAGCTTCCTAGTCTCAAGGACCCAGTATGGCCTAGTCTGATGATGCTTCCAGACATGCTTCTTTCTCCTGATCTTAACTCTGTGGTACAGAGTGGGTTGCTCCTTCCATTGACCACACTGCACTATGGCTAGGATTTACCTGCAGTGCAGTGCAAGGTAACTGAGCCATGACATACTGTTTTGTGGCCATTAGATATGTTCTGTTGACTAGTTGTGAGCTGGTTTCAATGTGGCTTGGTGAAGGGGAAGGGTGGAGCCTTATTATTGTCATAATGAAGCATCAAATACTTAGAGGCAGGGTTGCAGTGTCCTGCTGAATTAAGTTACAGTTTGCTTCAGTTTCTTAAATTGTCTTCTGTTTCATAAAGATCAAAAGCACTTTTCCAAAACTGCTCAAAAGCAGTCAGCTTTAGTGGCCTGTGAAGTAAAACAGCAAGTTTCTACAGCAAAACATTAACAAGATTGCACCAGACAGAGGTGGTGCTAGTAGAAAATTGGAGGTAAAGAGTGGGTGACATCAGATTGATTCTCTCTGTCAGACAGAAAACTCTCTTTTCAGTAACTATTCACAACAAAATATGAAGTCCTCTGTAAAACGGTACGTTGGGGAGTGCAAGCTGCCACTATCCAGCACGCTACTCCCACAGCAGAAGG
This sequence comes from Calidris pugnax, assembly GCF_001431845.1. Classification (NCBI taxonomy): domain Eukaryota; kingdom Metazoa; phylum Chordata; class Aves; order Charadriiformes; family Scolopacidae; genus Calidris; species Calidris pugnax. The sequence goes on along the minus strand of NW_015091042.1, from coordinate 2,099,125 downwards.
CATAATAAGTTATTTTCTTGGTCAACCCATTATACCATTTTACTAAATTACTCCAAGTCAGATATTTACAACAAGAAGCTTGAATTTCAGCCAAGGAATCCCTCTTACTATGGGTTCTGAATATTTAAACTCTTTAGAGAGGCTGCTGATATGTATTATAGGCTTAATGGATAAAATACAGAAATAATTAAAAAAAAATCTGCTGTAAAATATTTCTTTTAAAGCAAAATGCAGAAAATGTGAGAACTCCAAGACCTCACGTTTGATGTGAGGTTCAACTTCATTGAGAGAAAGTATCTAAGGATGTATGAAAAAATATTGTCAAAAGACAGAATTATTGCTGATTAAACATGGCTTTTTGAAAGAACACTTCTTTCAGTTCAACATTACGTAGGTGTATATATATACTTAAGTACAGCAGCCTCACATGACTGTCTTGAAGATTTACCAACCCAGACACACAAATCTTCCTGCTCACCCTTTGCCTTAATAAGTGACAATGAAAAAATTTAATAGTGTTTTATCTGTCCATCAAAAAAATTGCCTCTGACTACTGGCTGAATAACGTTCGTAAGGCTGATATGTACCATGCATTTAAGTATATATTTCTGTTTCAGCTTTTTTCCTCCATAGTACCAGTGCAACAAAGATACATGGTATGTCTGTCATATAGTCAAAATCTTTAAATAGTGATACAAAACTCCTAATCTAAAGTAATATTAATCAAAATGAAAAAGAAGATAGGGAACCATGATTTGGCAAAGTACGCTTTTCTTTACCGTGTTCATTTTGAATTCCTCAGGAATAAGAATGTGATGTTAAAGGGTGAAAGCAGTTTGAGAATTATGCTAGTTGCAGCCTTCTTGAACTGGGACCACAGCCCTGACAGCTATTAAAAAGCAAAGTTACTTTTGGTTCTGATTTTGTATAATGAGCGCATGACAAAAAAAGGGTTTACTTCTACATTATCTTGCAGGTGTAACTCTGCTGTCTGTCACTTTATCCCATATTTTATTTTGATGAAGAGAGAACATTAGGGAGAAAAAAAAATATCTCTTCATCAAAAAGCTTAACAGGAAAGAAAAAAGTCTCAAGACAATGTCATGTATTGCTGGTTATTTGTGATGGTTAAAAGAATTATCTGAAAACAAAGTCTTTCACAATGAATCTAAAACACAAAAGCTTTAATAACATTTACATCTGTGTATCATCCATGTCTCCAAATGCAAGTCATGAATAACACATAAACTAGAGTATATAGGGAACAGAAGTGCTAGCACATCATTTAAAATCCAACACACCCCATCGTCAGTGGAATCAAATACACAGCAGGAATGGTTCCAGTTGATAGACACACAATGAAGTCATTGAAAATGAAAACATATTAATTATGTTCCTAAAGGTTAAGATAGTAATGGCTGAATTCTCTAATCCTGGGATAATATGAATGCCTCGAATCCATGCAGGAAAAGTGTGTAACGTTTCAAAAATTGTGGAAAATTTAGTTGGAATTCACTTATTTGTGTCTCACCCATGGCTGACTCCGCAGCATGGGGGGTAGCAGGGGGAAGAGCAGGAAGTGCAAGACAAAGACAAAACCAGGGAGACTTATCAACAAAAAAAAAAAAGATGTTCTTGGTCCAAACAATCCACTTGCACTACATGAGCTAATTGTAAGAATAGGCCATTTCTAAACTGCAGCTGTTATGTGCTTAAGCAAACCCTGCTGGGAGAAATGCTTTGTAGAACACCTCTGCTAACACAGACACACAGAGCGCCCTTTAACAGAGGAATTCAAAGTGCAGTGTTTAAGGGAAACCTTTTCCGCTTCCAAATTTTCCTGAGCTTATTACAGGATGTGATCCTAGCTTGTCACTCTGACATAGGTTTCCCTTAAATGTTTTCTATTTTCATTATCTTTTTGCCTGTGTTAAATCAAAACAACAGAGGCTGAAGGCTGCGTGTGTGTGTTGGGAAATGAGTAAGGGGGGCTGAGGGGGAACGTTCAGGTTGTGTGATAGAAAATGATAGGTGTCAAAAAAACCCACAAAACACCTAGCTTGGTCGCGGTCATTTTCTTTGTATAACAACATTTTTTATTTTTTTTTTCTCCCTGGGGACTAGTAAGAGCAGTCGTATAGTAGTTAATTTTAGATGTATTCTTTCTCTACTCTTTTCTTCTCCCTCCTCCAAATCCTCACCCATGCATCTCTGACACAAGGCTATTGCACCTGGGTTCCTAACTATATTAACTCCATTGTGCTGGTGTGTTGAGTGCCCCTGATCCTTAACATCTTTATGCTAAAACCCAAATCCTCCCAACAGCAAGGGGTTAATTGTCTGCTTTCAATGCACTTTAAAACTCTCAGCTCTTGGGAATGATATTTCCATGAGGGTTGAATGTAATTACAAAATAATATAGGCACTCTGTCTTATTTTCAGTGAGTGATAGTTAAGTCTTTGCTGTTGTTGCAGCATGTATTTATATTGGGGCTCTTCCTTCAGCGTGCTCAATGCAAGGTATTTGCAAATTTGAGCCTTTGGGCTTTAAATGTTGTGCTGCTTCTTCTGTTCCTTATTCACTACAGATTATGTATAATTGATGACCTGCATTTACAGACATGGGTGGTATACAGATGTAAATGTTATTATAGCTTTTATATTTTATGTTCTCTCTGAAAGATCATTTTGTCTTTGAATAATACTCCTGTTCAGATTTTGGGGGGTTTATCTCTAAAAGAGAATATGAAATGGATATTGCACATCGTATATTTCTTAAAAGTAATTTGGAATTTTAGGGTATGGGATTGGTGGTGACTGATACACTGCCTGGATGAGATATATCCCTTTGAAAATAACAGCGCCAGTACATGCCTGCATCTGTCTAACCTCATAATTCACTTTCACATTGGGTTATGGATGTCTGCATTCAGTGAGTCTATCTTCCCTTTAGGTATTATTTCAGCCCTTTGAGATAATAAGGAAAGTTTAATTGCGTTGTTAATTGATTTTTTGCACAACATTATTACCTTGATTGATTGCAGAGTTGATGAAAATGTTAGACACAGGCAGTGTAAAGTATCAGCCCAGTAAGGAGTGGGAGCCTTGTGGAGAATAGATAACCTTGATGTTAAGAGCTATATCCTTCAGATATGTCTTCCCTTGACATATTGATGGCCCTTGAAAAGGGAAAAGCTGATTGTATGCAGAATGCAATCATTAAACCCACTTCAGCTGGCTGTTGATTAATTTGTTTTTTCCTGAAGGATCTAGTTAAAGAGAAGGCCTCACTAGTATCAACAGCAGCCATTTTCCAAGCTTCAGATTATTCTTAACCCTCTCCTAGAAGAAAGAAAAATGATACTGTCTTGGTTTAGACAGGCAAATTGTCTGAAAACATTCAGTCCAACTGCAATTTGGGGATTATAACACTCACTTTACCCCGTTAACTACTGCTTCCTCTGTGACCTCTCCTCCCCCTGCCTTCAGTGTTCAGCTTCGCCACAGCCAGCAGAAAGTCACGTTTGATGTTTTCTGAGTAAGGCCAGTGTCTGTTCTCAGCAGAGATGCCAACAGGGATGTCAAGCGTGTTTTGCCCACAGACTGAAATACTTCAGTAGCATATAGCTGCTTCCCAGGAGCCTCTCTGAAAGGACCAGAGAGTTCACTGCACACACGTAAGTGGTTAAGCTTTACTTATCCCTGAAAAGATCTTTCTTGTATAATTTTTTGTTACTGCTTTTGAGATCTTTGAGGTCTTCAGTAGGACAGCTGTGCTGTGCATTGCTTCTGCCAGAGAGCACAAAGGCTGCTGTGGAAGTCAGTGTCCCCAGTACTTGCTCCTTCAGGATAGAGACTGTTCTGTGCTGCCCCAGGCTTTAGCAGCAGCAGCCACGTACCCTGATGTTGGATGCATTTAACCAGTGACTGTATGTGATGAGCTTCACCACTGTGATTTCACGGTCTAATCCTGGGCTACCTGCTGCCTTCAGAGCACTTTCTGTCTTAATGGCTGCTGCTCTGAGAGACTTTGAGAGCAAAGGTGAAGGGCATTACCTGCAAGAGCCATTGGCTAAGTGGCCTGCCTTGGCCAAAAAACATTCTCTGGATTGAGGGACAGCTTCTGTCTGAAACATTTCTTCCATTTGTCATTGCAAATGACCCAAGACATCTGAAATATTTATGCAGCTTTAACCAAGCAATCGAAATCTCAGGAACAGAATGTGGTAGAGGTTTTATCCTTCGGTTAACCATTTAAAGGATATTTGGTAAGGTAGTAGGTAGCAGGTTATTGTTTCCTGTTTAGCTCAGTAGTCTCAAAGACAGTCGCTGTTAATTTGTGCTTGTGAGTGATACAGTGATCAGTGCTGCTTGATTGTTTGGCCAGATGTGTTTTATTAGGTCCGATGTGCACATTTGCCAGTTGGATCCTTTTTAATATGGGGACATGTTAACTTATGACATAGTCAAGTCTGACAAATTTGAACCAGCCAAATAAGTGAGTAATATTTCAAGCTGTCAAAGCGGGTGAATACTGATTAACTGACACACTCCAAAAGCTCTCACCAATATCCGTGCTCCAGTGGAAAACGTTTACTAAGCATAATACTTGTTAGAAAGTCTTTGGTGCTTTGACTAAACTTTAATGATTCTGACCCTAATGGAGGGGTTTTAATGTGCCTCTCTAGCTATTTCTTAGCCCCGTATCTTTTATCTTTAGCAAAAGCTTCCATAGAGACTCAAAGTACGCTTGCGAACTATGTTCCTCCATCCACTTTAATTTAACCTTCAGCCTCCCTCTCATTAGCATGTTTTTAATAGGAGGTTGAGGAAGGGGGAAAAAAGTTGAGGATAGGAAACAATGACAATGTTTTGGCATTCAGTACTGGAGGCAGCCAGTGTTTGGGAACTAGGCTATGGCAGTAAGTATTTAGCAAGAGCAGATGGTGTTATATGGGATATAGTGTAGAACAAAATTCTGCTAAAAGGCAAGACCAGACTTAGTCTAGAGAACTAGAGGTTTGCTGAAAACTTATAGTGTTTGGATCCAGATGCGTTTCTGATTTCATTTGGTGCTATATAGCAACAGCTATAGAAGTGAGAAAGGAGCTCACCAGCTGTGTGGGGTCCGGATGTGTCTTACAAAGTGCCAAATGCCTTCAGCTTTCACTGGAAATCAAGGGAATCCGGGGCCTTGTAGTATTAGCTTCTTAAAAAGCAACTTGGTTCTGTATTAGGAAGAATCATAGCAATCCTATCATTAGCAATTAGTTAAATGTTTCCTTTGTTTCTGAGGAAGGGCTTGTGGAAAGGAGCAAGTAATGGCATGCGAAGAAGGTTCCCTTAACTGTATCATAATGTGACAGCAGCACTATTTCATTATGCTCTTTAATTTTATTTGAGAGACTTTCTTTCCCAGCTTTAAAAATAAAAAGCAACTTGTCTTTATTTCAGATGACTCTCTTGAGAAATTTCAAACCAGTTGAGCCAGACAGAATTTTGTATGGCTTTTTTTTTCCTAACGTGAACTCCTCCAGCAGGAACACATTTGAGATCCAAAAGCAAGTTTTACTCATGAGATGAGCCAAATTTATGTCTAAACTCTCCAGAAGGGCCCTGCTGCTCAAATTTTTTTCACATAAGAATTTGTAATTTTATTGGAATGCTTGCAGACTTTCCGAACAATTATTCCAAAAGTTTGCTTTCTGCCCCATAAATCATGGTACATTTGTTTAATTCTACCACAGTTACTAAAAGAACTTCCCTCTTTTTTCCCCCCTCACATTTTACTGCTAATGCAATCTGTGCGTGGTTAAAGTTTGTGAAGTACAATATAATTATACTCACTTTCTGTTTTCTTAATGACCCTGTCATTCTTTATGGTTTAAGTCCATTGATGATTAATGTAAGTATTATTAGTAGAATGTAGCCCAAAGTATAGAGCAGATTACAGAAATGCCATTTTTGCATATGTTAGCCAAATTAATTGAAAATTTTCGAAGTTAATGTGGTGAGTGTACACTGAAAAGTTGAACTTGAATATACAGTAGGGATGGGATTTTATGACCTCCTTTTCCCCCACCCTTCTGAATATATTAAAAGTGTCACTTCAGTTATCGTACTGTTGCATTATCAAAAGTAATAGAAGGATGGTTCAAAACAGTGCTGCAGTTTAAGTTGTGAATGTGAGAGAATAACAAGTGCCAGCCCAGCTGCTGTGGAAGCCGGTGGTGGAGACGGACAGTCACCTCCCCCCCAGACAACATTTTGAGCCTTTTGTTCAGACCACTACCCAGTGACATCCTTTTGTAGCCATCTGTACACGCAAACCGACGCTCGCTGAGATGAGTCCACCAGAAGTCGGGCTCCTGGGCGAAAGGCTGAAAGCAGAGGTTGTGGAAATGTAGGCTTTGATGGTGACAGAACAAGAAATTGGCTGCAAAACTAACAAACAGTATTGCTTTAATTGTCATCTCGGAATATTGAGTTTGCTGGTGTGGCCCGTTTTTTAGACAAATGCATGCTGCCCTCTAGTGCTGATGCTCTCGGCTTGGCGGGAGGGAAGCCGGGGAGATGGGGCTGCTTTTGGGGGGGACTGGCTTTTTGCTGGTTACTGAAATCGCTGGTCCGGTCTGGGGTATTTGGTCATTAATAGAAAACATAAAAAAAGTGAGCTTTTGTGACATTGGTTTAGAGATGAAGGGTATTTTAACAGATGAAATCTGACTTGCACTGGATATTTATAGTCATTTGTTCTGCCTTTACTAGTTCTATTTAGACCATGTATGAGGGAATGAGATAGACAAAGTGTTTTAAAAGACTAAAAGAACTGTGAAGGCATACTTCCTTTCCTCCATCCCCTTCAAGGGTATTCAATATATCCAGATTATCAGTTCACCCATACTATCTGGCACGCTGAACCTTTCTGTGCACTTTGGTTTCTTTGACTGCTCTACCTGGTAGACTATACAATTTATGTGCGTGAGTAATTAAAAAAATCTGCTTTAAAATTTCTATATATTCCACAAGAAATATTTTATTGTGAAGTCAGCAATAATTCCATCCATGATGTTATTCGAGAGTGCAAAATGGTAAAGGTGCACTGAAGAAACAAAAGCATTTGGGTTTTTTGTTTGGTGCTTTTTGCTTCATTTTCACTAGAGAGAGACATCTTCCCCCCTCTAACATATTTCTCTGATGATGCTTACAATAAGCATGGAAAGATTCCAAAGAAATCCCAAGCGTAGGACCTTAAATTGTAACAATGATACCCAGAGGAGCACGGAACTGGTTAATGATTTAAAGTATTATGCCCTAAATGCTCCTATTTTAGCCAACAGTTAGAGAATCTGTAGACAGCACATGCCCAGATCAAAGCTGATCATGTCAATGTCATTCAAGGAGGGAGAGATACCCTCCTTTCCCCCTTCTCTCCCCCCTACCCTTTTTTTAAACAAAGTATGACATCTGAGGAACAGTGTGTTGATTGTTCCACTGCCAGGATACGCATAATGGAAACATTAGCTCCAAGATAACTTTTAATCTGTCAGCCTAATGGCTCCTTAATGTGTAGAGGGCTTTAAATGTATGTCAGCCAGGGCTGTATAAAGTAATATAGTTTGTGGCCTGAATGGATCTAGATGACTCTGCACCATGACACAATATGGTTTATTATTAAGTATCAGCTCATCAGCTTATTCCCACGGACTTGGACAAGCTTCTCAATTTTCCAGTTACAGATTATGTGAGAAAAAGCTTGCAGCGCAATTTTTTTTTCTTTCCTCTTTTTTCTTTTACTTTTTCTTTTTTTCTCCCCCCTTTCCCCCCTTCCAAATTACAAGTTTCATCCCCAGCTGCATTGGGAGCCCTGAAGTGTATTTACAGCAGGCTGCACTTTATCACACATCAGCTTGACTGCTAGTTTACACTGAACATTTATGCAGCTCCCTTGGCCCGGGATGCAAACTTCACATCTTTGTACTCCTATCACCTTCATTGCAAATTTTTCCAACATCCTCTCCCTGTTGACTGCTTTCCTTCCCCTCCCCTGCTCTCGCTTCCCCACATACTCCCCCCCCCTTCCTACAAACAGGCCAGTGAGACTTGACATGTCACAGTACTTGTCTGTGCAGGATACTCGCAATAATTCAGTCTTAGTTTGCCTGCTCTGATTCTTCTCAGCTCCAGTTTAGGTGTACAATTCCAACACCATTGCTGTGGATTGGGTTTGATTGTGTGCTTTTTGGTAATTCTTTCAGTCTGAAAGTCTACTTTGTGCCCCATGCTGTAGGGTGCCCAGAGGGAAAATATTATCAATTTTTGGCATCCCTTGTGCAGGGAGCAGAGCAAAGAGGTAATTCATCTCCCCTGAAGGTGAAGGTTACCTTCCCGCAGTGGTACCCACAGAGGCAGGGGACAATCAGGATCAGCGGTTTGCTACTGAAGGAGAATGTCCTTCTCCAGCAAACCTGCAGCGGACCACATTCCCTAATCCATGGGGCCTCTTTGGGAATGTTTGGGGACCACTCTGTGAGTATTGTGGCCGTGGTGTGGGAAATCTGCTTTAGCTGCAGTGAGCTCCGTCCTCAGCCTTCTCAAGCACAACCTGATCCCTTTATACACAGTCAGTTTTGGAGGAATTATGTGTTATTTTTGCTGACATTTAGTGTTTCCATCCTCTTAAAAATAAGCCAATTAGTTCATAATATAAGCGAAATTAGTATTTGTGCATTTGTAACTTGAGGACTTGTGAGTATTTTATGATACTATTTTAGAGAATTTTTGTTTGGTTTTGGTTTATTGCTATGATATTTCAGGTCTTTATAAGATAACCCTTCTAATGCGTCCAGCTGTAGCACAACCAAAGGCGTTCATGTCCTTATCTGGTGTATCCTCCCCTTTCTGTCCCTCCTTCAGCTCTGATTTAAGGAGTTTAGATCCTGTGTCTCAACTCCAACCTGTAGTCTGGAATTCTGGAAACTGCAGTTGCAACAAACAGATTTGATTGTAGTAGTCAGAGATCCCTCATGTTAGCGATGACAGCTGCAACTCCTCTCTTCTTTTCCTGTGTCACATAGCAGTTTTGAGTTTCAGGTTCTCCATACTGACAGTGGTTTGTTTGCTGGGGCAGGATGAAATTCTGAGAGGACCTCTCTGATTTACAAACTTGACTGCTCTTGGGAGGATGTAGTGACCCGGGTGTTCCTTTACACCTTTTCTTATCTTCCAGTGATCTAAGTGATCTTCTTAGATTCCTGTGTCACAGAGGTCATAGGCTGGAGCGTATTCAATAGAAACAATCTTTCTGTTCCACCAGAAGACAACATGAATTCTGTAATTCCCTCCCTTCTTGTCCTATAGTTTTGAATTTTTGATTAAATTTGATTGATTTTAGAGAATGTGGACCAACAACAAGAAGTTGTTCTTTTCCATTATTGGCTCTAACAGTTCTCCAAAAGCACAGTATTTCTTGTTTCTGATTGCTCAAACTATTGTTCTTGTTTATAAAAATGCATTTCTACATAAGCAACTATGAAGGCCCAACTATAAATAAATAAATGTCAGCAAGTTAATGCAGATGAATGAACCTCAGAAGAGTGAGTGACTTGGACAAACACTCAATGTGAACAGTCCTTTTTTTTTTTTTTCCCCCATTTGTAAAGTATCTCTTTGATGTTACAGCCACAAGTCCTAGTAGAACTAAAACAGCACTACTTGGGTCCAGTCCAACTCGCCCTTCTTTCTTTTTTTCCTATCACTGCTAGATATTTAGCATCTTTCCCCTCCTCCTCTCCCCACTCCCTCTCAGCCCCCACCTTTGTGTGCTGTGAAGCTTTACCTGTATCTGTGTCCCCAAAATTCAAGCTGATTTGGCTGAATGTCAGGGTAATGGGGGGGTGGGGGGGTGTTTCAAAAATGAAGGAGGGTGTTTCAAAATACTTTGATGCTTTTTACAGCATTCAGTTGTTTTAATGTTCTTAATGATGATTATAAAAGAGGTGGTTCAGGTATGATTACATGGAATTTTTTTTATTTTTTTTAACTGAAGTGAGTGTGAGAGTATACATAACTAAATTGTCCCAATTTAGCAGAAAAACAAATAATCTATGTGCTACTGGAAGGTTAGAGGATTAGGCTCCTAATTTCTTTAAAATCTCTATTGCTTCATTTCTCATAGAGGGTCAAAGTGGAATTGAAAATAAGATAGATAAAATTGTTAAAATTCCCATGAAGATAAATCTAAAATGAAAAATTACCAAACTCCTGTATGAAGGTGGTTTTTTTTTTTTTGTTTCAAACCAATTTAGTTGCTCCTTAGATGAAAAGGTTTTTAAGAGTTTTAAATTAATTCAACGGATGGAGGTGTTTTGCCTGAATCAGTAGCATTGTAGACTTGAAACTGTTTGTAGATAGGTATTTATTCTCTAAATGTTGTAGGTAGGGAATTATTTTCATTTAAAGGAAGTTTATATTAATATTTAAGGGAATTTTGCAACTTCTGTTCATTAATTGTAGAAAATGCCCAAGTGCCTATGAAAAAAATGATAATGGTATTGATATTTCATCCTGAAGGGTCTCAAAACAATTTACAGATTGGTAGTATAACCACACTGAAACGCACCCAGCTTCTTGGTGGAACATGGCAGCTGTTTAATAGCCCATAGCAAAACTATACAACAGCAGGTTGTGGAAAAAGACATGAATATGGATCAAATACAAATTGGCAGTGGAGGATTTAGTTACTGTACTCAAATTAAAGTTAGGCAAAGTGGAATTCTGCTAGAATATTGAGTCTGTGTGTGAAGCGCTACACTTTATCTGACCACAGCTCCTGGTATGAGGACCTGTGGTTGGCCCATCTGAAAGGCAGGCAGAGGACTGTATGCTAAAATTTAATCCCTGATATATACTGTAGACCAATGCTTTTGACAAACAAATTTAATTGTGAATACTTTGCTGTTTGCACTTGCAGAGGGGTTTATTAAAAACATTTGATGTTAAAACGGGTGCCTGAGGGGGATCTCGGGCAGATGTGGCAATAGATTTTGAAGGGGGTGGCAAGAGTTTTGGCTTGACTACTTAGTTTTAGTAATTACTTTTTACCGAAAATGGAATGCTACTGGAGAAGGCTGTATTGCTAACAGCTGCCCCAGCTGTGATGGCTGAGAAGTGTTTTGTTTTGTTTTTTAAATAGATGTAGAGCATTTGTTTGCTAGGAAAAAAAGTGAACCAAGAAAGGCAACAAGAAGGTACCAGAAAATAATTCCCTCGGGTCACTGTTGGCCTGAGTGGAATTTTGACCTGTGACTGAAGCTGTATGATCTATAGGTCTAGCACATCCCATTGCAACTTCTTTTTACCATTTTCCACAAAATACATGAAGAATCTGCAAACTTTTTATTTGCTCTGGGAAAGTGTATGGAAGTCCGACTGCACCATAGCTCTCTGCAGCACATGCCCGATTTAAAAGGAGCAAATATGACTTGAACAATTTTTCATGTGCTTTAGTATGCATGTATGTATTTATTTATTTATTTGGATAATTGAGTTTTCCCTCAGCTAAGGAAAAGCTGGTGTTGCTGACATTACAATGTGTTTGTGAAGAAAGACTGATACCACAACACATACAAGCAACTGCAAGGTCATTACTTACCCAGCATAATTAGAACATCCATTCCGAAGGGGGAAAACATTTAAAAGATAAAGAGTGAATTTAAAAATGATTCTTCCCATTGCATTTTTTTCATAATTATAGTTTTAACAGCTTGTGCTGATGGTAGAAGCAGCTACTTAAGAAAAATTAGAAGCCTCATTCGGGGAAGATGATCCCTCAAGAGACCTTGTGTTGTCATTTCTCAAGAACCACAAGCAGAAACCTCATTCAGGATACTGTGTGGTGTTTTGATGTATAGGGGGTATACTTAGCTTATTATGGCCAGTGCTGGATATTTTAATTAAAAACCACCACAACAGCCACAGATGTATTGTTTCCCCCTTATTCTTCCCCTTGTCTGTGTGCAAAACCACAAATGTACTCCTGTCCCTGAACTGCAAAGAATGAAAACCATAGCAGACAGGCAGGAGAGAAGCAGTAGGTTTCCTAAATTTGTGTGTGACATATCTTAGCATCAAAATTCTCACTGCAGCACACAAGCCTTTTGTACTTCTCTGAGTTTTCTGCGGTTGCCAAAGGGAGGTGGGAAACGGAGAGGGAAAACAAAACCAAACAAAAAAACAACCAGTCACCGCATTTAATTTATGAGCAAGATTATTGTTTTACAAATAACCTTCATGATAAATAAAGTCTCATGGCAACATTTTCAGCCGCGCTTTTATCAAGACTCTCTGAGCAGTGTGTGTAATATGCCTGGCAATCGAATCACAGCTGTGTGCCTGGGTAGGGAATCTCTGCGGAGACAACACTTCCTTAATTTAAACAATTGTAGGCTGCAGGAGTTCAAAAATTTCAGCTGACTTTAACTGTCACTAGCCCAAGCACCTTTATCCCCAGGCGAGCAGCAGCAGCTGGATTTCATTTCCTGCTGCCAGACTGTCCGACATCTTTGCTGAACATCCCGGGAACTGAGCGTCTTTACTTTAAGGATTTTATTCAAGGTGACAGCTCCTCACACTTTAGCGTTCAGATCACCTCAAGTAGCTGAGATATCAGTGAAAATGAGAGCACTTCTCCAGCAAACTCCAAATTTAGATTGACTGAGGTTATCCTTAGGCCTCTAGACCCAGCCTCCACGACAGCGCAGGCCTGCCAGTAACTTTAAAACTACAGCGGAGTTTGTAATGATGTCTGGGGAGAAATATTCTGCCGGAGCAGTGGAGGATACTATAAGCGATAGGAAATGATGTCAGATTTAGTTAGGGCTGGAGACAGTGTTAGAATATACTTGGCATAATATGGCACCGGTATCTCTGTCAGCATCTCTGTTTTCTGTCACCGCACACAATCCCAGGCCTGTCTGTAGCCCTGACAGTGTCTTTTCAGATCAGGTTATTGCCAACTGGGAGACTGGCTCAGCGCAGCGCCATACAGCCCCCTTTGTTTGAAGTCTGCCCTTTTGTCATTAATGCACTTGATGTCTATTTAAATCTGACGGTGAATGCAGTATCTGTTTTCCTGTCAAGAGATCATTGACAATATTAATACCTCATGTCCTTGCCTCATTTTCTAAGCGCTGACACCTAGCTACAGTCTCCAGCATTCATCAAACAGCACTCTCTCACCAGCATCTCTATAAACAGTCTTGCTTCCAGTCCTTAAGAAATGCGGCAGACCTCAAACAAGACTTTTATCAATGCCAGCGAAAAAGGAGGCTGAAGAATGCCATTAATAAACTGTTCGTATCCTTTACATTTAGAGCTGTAAATGGCCTTGTTACCAACCTAATGCCTGCTGCAGTTTGACTTGGAATATCATCTGTTTAGGGGGAAAAAAACCTTTGCTTTTCATTAGACGCTTCTTTAGGAATGGTGATATCAGCCCTTGAATGTGGAAACTGCTCCACTAGTGAAATTATTGAAATTGAAATTATTGAAGAAATCTCCGAGGAGGAGGGGAAAGGCATCAGGCACTGCACCTTATAGTCCCCATTTGTGTTATCCTGAAGAGAAATGTGTTTTTCACACCAAATGACAGGCCTATCAATTTATATCTTTTTTTCCATAGGAATACGTTACTATCCTGATGTCTTAGAAGGAAAGAAGAGCATGGGTTAACCTTAATCTTGTACAGCCCATGCCTTCCAAGGCTTTGTTTGCTTATCTGATGAACGTTATACTGGGAAAATAGATGCAGAATATAAAAGCTTGCATACTTAATTCATAGTGCAGGTGAGCAGAGTATTTGCTGTGTGAGTCCTGGGAAGCTAAAACACCAATGAATTGAGGATCTGCTCCTCCCCCACCTTTACCCTTTACGTGAGGCGATGTTTGTCTCCTTTGGGCCAGGTTATGTTTGCCCTTATGGGGGGTGAGTGAGCCAGGTTCTTCAGGGATTGCTGTGTTAAGACACTCCCAAGGTAGAGGAGACTCTTTCACCTTCCTTCCGTGTGCGGGAGATGACTTTAATTTGACTACACGTGCCTGGGGGCACAAAGAACAACTCTGCTAGGAAAATTTAACATCTTTGAGGATGTTCACAGGTGGGATGTGACTGTGAACTTACGCTTTCACATACCACTTAGTACCACCAGAGGGGATGCTTTTGAATAAGGTAGCGGGATCTGCAGGTATGTGTGTCTCACCCACAGCAGTTAAGGCTTCCTCAGGCATTTTGCCACCTCTACCCGCTGAGAATAATGTGCCTTGTCTCCCAACAGCAGCCTTCTGGATGATTTTTGAAAGCATCCCCTACGTACTGGTATTTAGCTTAATTTATAATTGCATCTTGCTCACGGGATGTTGTTTGGAGAGCTGCTTTGGAAATGTTTTTACTAAATGGCTATTTGTACGCCTGGGAAAGATGCTGGAGTCTGGAGGGCTAACCATTAGGAAGGCCCAAGCTCAAGCCCACGTCTGTCAGAGACTTCTCGTGTAGATTTCAGCTGGTCACTTCAGTTCTCTGCCACTGCAAAGCAGGGATGGCTTTAGGCGCGTGCAGGGTGGCGTTGTGAAGGTTTGAAAGGTTTTTCCTGGATTCACATTAAACCGTAACTATTCGCTGCTTTTTTTCTTTTTGGTTTTAATCATCAGGAAAACCCTGTAAATGTGTAGCAGGGAGATTACAGTGCAAAATGTAACTTCAACCCCGACTTCCTTGTTTTCAAAAGCAGGAGAGAGGCACTGTGATTTAAAATATAGTGTATGATGTGTCAGTGTTATGTCATTCAATTTTTTGAAGACGCTTGTGGGTGTATGTTTAACAGGATAGGTCTTGCAGGTATTTGAGCACATTTTCCCAACGGATTCAAAACTGCCAATTGAAATGGTAATGCTGAATATTTCAAACGCACAAACTTTCTTTTGCAGGACAAGAAAAAACTGTTCCCTTTCCACCTTCAAATTTCCCTGGTTATGTGCTTTATTTGTGTATCATGCCAATGTGGTCCTAATTGTAATTAATTTCCTTTTTATTGTAGGCATTTTGGGAAAATGCCGCTACATTTACTATGGAAAACATTCTGAGGGCAACAGATTCATCCGAGACGACCAGCTCTAAAACACAGCGTTGTTTCATGCCTCTTCAACGCCTCCACACGAGAAGCACAAATTGCATCTAAATTTTAAGCATGTAACTAAAGTCCTCTAGTGCCTTCTGCTGACTTTGCCAAGCCTGTCAAGATCATCCTTCTATCTTAGTCTGAGTAGTCACATAGAGATTGACATGATTGCCTTTAAGCAGGTCCCATCCACCAGCGTGACAGACAGCTGCAGCCGAGCACCCGGCCTGACAGGAGGAGCACCGTGATGGATTGCCTGGTCCAATTGCCGCTCGCAGAAGAGCAGGGGTCACACCTGGGGCTTCAGTGAGCATGCTCCATCCCTCCGCGCCTCGGCAAAAGCAGCGCCTTTATCTCTAGCTTGCCTGTTGAGCAAAAGTGGCTGGCGATATCCGAGTGTTTATAAAAGAGAGGGGCTATAATTTCAGATGAAAAAGCCCTTATCTGTTCTTATTTTTTAGCTTGTGAATTAAGTGCTTGTGTTTCTATCATCTCATGCATGCTTACACAAATCCTTTCACAGAGGTTTTTTTCTGTTTGGTGTCCACCCCTAAATGAGCCTAGATGGATTATTTTTTCTTTCTGAAAATATTTTGGCCATGCAAAGTATTAATAATTTTTATAGTTGTTTATATGCAAGGGAAAAGGATTTAGGCAATTTTACAGACAAACAAAATTTGCTAATTCTTAAATTGCACCTCAACATTTACTAACTCTGACCTTCAGAAAAGCAATCATTTTTTAATGCTGTAGAATAGTGGCACAGCTTAATTCTATATACGTGGAAGAAACCTTCAATTGTGATATTGACAGTGTGTATTATTCCCAGTTTATTGCACAAGATATTTTTTAACTTGCACAGAGATTACATTTAGAATTAAATGCTTAAATTTGGAAAGAAAAAAAGTGCTTAAAAGGAGTGATATAAAATAAAATTGCCACCAGATGGGTTTGATTATTCAGAGGAGAAAAAAGTCAATAAAAGTAACTGGTGGAATTAACATAATTAACAGCTTTACTAATATGTTATAGAGACGAGTTTTGAATAATCCCTTTTGATGCCTATGTAAGAAAGGCTATATTCAAATTTTCAGTGGGAAAAATAAAACTGCATAGTATGTTTCCTGCTTTTCTGATAGACAGGTTAGACATATTTAGAATCATGAACTTTTTACTGTGAAAAAAAATCCAATACTTTATACGTATATTGTGTTACGTGCTACTAGATACAATGGGACTGGCCAAGGAATCTGCAAAACTTCTGACCTCTGGGCTGTTCCAAACCCATCCATATTGGTCCCAGTTGAAAGTCATCACTGTCTGGGTGTTCTTGTCTTGTTTGAAGTTACTTGGTGGTCTTAATTCACTTTCCTGGTTGAAAAAATGTCAGTTTTTAGAAGTTACCTACTTTTGGGGGCTATTACCAGTTACTGTTGTAGGTGGAAGTGAACTGGATATTGAAGGCAATCGTGAAATCAGGTTTGACCAATGAAAAAGAATGAGACATTGGCAGAGTGACAAAGAAAAGCTGCTGCAGAAGGTTTTAGGCCTTATTCAGTAAATGGAAGTCTTCACTCACTTTGAAAGTCTATAATAAATCTTTAACAGATACTTAAAATCAGTGACCAATGTAGAAATACCCAGTTAGCACCACCTGCGGTTCAAATTGAGCTCTAAGCTGTTTGCCATACAAACTGGTGTCGGGAAAGCATGTTTTGGCCACTTGTAATGTCTCTGCTAATGTCATAGATGGTTACAAATGAAATTCCAATTCACATTAGAAGTCCTGGGAGATATAAGATAAAGGAAAACTACATGCCACTTTTTTTTTTTTAATAAAAAAAATCATTAGAAATATTTAGGGCACTTGTCGTCTCTTGGTTACCAAAATAACAGCAATCCTAGTTTGTTCGTATCATATTGTCTGTTTTGAACGCTCCACACATTTTGGCCATGGCATATTATAGACAGCAGGGTTCTGAATAAGGGTGTTTAGAATAACCTAATGTCACTTTCAGTCTGGTTGCATATATGTTCTTGTCTTTATAAAAGGCTTTAACCCTGCCTCAAACAATAAACAGCACTTGCAAACTGACCGCATGATTTCTCCATCTTTATTTTGCTTGTTTACTTTTCCTAATGTCAAAACCATTTGTATCATTTTCAGGAGTGTTTTCTTCTCAGGAAAGCTTTGGAGGCAAAAATATTTTTGGAATGAGATGTGATCAAAGTCTCTTCCATTTTGGTTTTTGTTTTTACTTGGGGGATTATATACATATACTTAATATGGTAAAGCCCTAATTAAAGTTTGCTCAAAGGGAATTCACACCAAATGTCACTGAATCTGGAAAATCAAAAGGATAATCTGTGAAAAATTATTTTATATTACTAACATATTAGGATATTATTTATAAACAAGCATGGATGCTTGTTACTGTTTAACTGTAACAGAATTACGTTTTTATATGCAGGGCACTTTATTTTTAGATTTCGTCTGCTAAAGTTCTGTTTTAAGAGATGGCAAACTTTTCAGACTGGGGACTGCTATCTACACTTCACCCTTTCCTCAGTAGGAACTGTGCCTGAATTTCTTAACTGAACTGAGTATCATATAGGATGAATGTTGCAGTAATCTAAGAGATTCCACTCTCTCCTTTACTCCCCCTTCTCCCTACAAGGCACATCTTTCCCTCTCAAGATTAACCAGGCTATTAAAAAGAAAAGATTTGCCTACAAAGCTATAAGGATTTTAAAATTTGTATCTTTCCAAGGAACCACTGCATTCTTGGTTCTTTGTGTTATCATATGAAAAATTTTGGCCAGCCGTGTTTCTTGATGGTTGACAAGGCTTGAGATCCACAGTGTGCTTGAATAAGTAATCCTCAAATACCACAATTTAAAAAAAAAGGCTATTTTAAAATGTTGTTTTATTTTATGTATTTTTATGTTATTTTAATTGATGCATTTTTCTTCAGTTTTATGTTCAGTCTTGTGATGACCAGTACTTTGGCTGTTGGCAGACATCGCATGTCTTCACAAATGAAGACTAGGAGGGGAATGGTTTTACTAGGAGCTGCCTCTAGTAGCTGTGCTTAGTGCATTCCTAACTTTATATATTGCAAATGATAATTCCTAACCTTTTAATTAAAAATAAGAAAAATCCAAACTACAGCATTTAAGTGAAATTTTAAAGATAAATGACCTTCAGTGAAAATCCTACTGTTATGGATACACAGACCTAACTTTAGAGCAAGCTGGCTCTAGCTGCATGTGTTGCATGCATAAATGATTTATGGCATTGCTGAAAGTGTGTTACTACTGCAACTGCTTTTTTCTCCTTTGTTAGGGCTGAGTCTCACAATACTCATTCTAGTATTTTCTTTGCTCAAACCCTGAGTCCCTTGGAAGTTGATGTTTTTATCCATAGAGTCAGGGTTACCAGTATTGGAAGACTGGTATGCAGCTCCCTTTTTAATATATTTGGTTCTTTGAGCAGGGCACTACGTGATTGCTGAATGTTCAATTCTCACGTCGTCTTTGCAGAAGAAAAATCACTGTATGTTGGTTTTCTGTTGCTCCCATTTAAGTCAGAAGGAAGAAACAAACCTGCCTTGCTTTTGAAAATTCTTTCTGTAAATTACAGGGTTCACTTGCTGCCAGTGGATGTATTAATATTTTTTATTCCTGCCAACAATATGAGTATGTTGGGAAATGTTTACCCCCCGCAGAACATTGCTAGATGCTGCCTTTGTAGTGAGGTTCTGAATCAGCCCATTTTATACTGACTCAGACTGAGTCTTACCACATATTTCTTCTTTATGTGGTGTGATAGTTGGCACGTGAGTCTCTGCTTGCCCAGTTTGGGAGAGTTTATTCTTTTTACTCTGTGTACAACTGTCTGTCTTTCTGCTTTGTTGAATGGTTGGCATATGTGAAAGAAAGAGATGAAATTCAGCTTTCCGGAGGTGTAACCATATAGCCAAGATTGAGGCTGCATGTTTGGCACTTAGATTTCTAAGTAGCCATTTGCAGGCTCAGTCTGGGGAACCTGACAGTGAACCAGGTGATGTGAAGTCAGGGGTCTTGCATGGCTCATGAGCTGCTGTCCTCCGTTCCCAAAGAGCTCTAGATGCACCCTTCTCTGCTTCAATTGCCACGTCATTGATCCGCAAGCAAGTGATGGCACGAAATAAGTAAGTGCTCCCCTTTTGTTTTTAAATGGAAATTTCTGCTTCGCCGCTTGTAGTATAACAATTGAAATGCATAGTTTGCCTTTGCAGTGTTTTTGTATATACATCTGGTAACTGTTACATCTCACTGGCTAGTCTTTTTCAGCAGTTTAGTTAAAATCTGCTTTCTGCATTCCTTTCTACTCCTAGTAATGGGAATAAAACAAAACAAACAAGATATGACTGTGAGAAAACAACCGTCTAAAGATGCTACTGTGGGACCATGCTGATGCTACCAACCCTGCGTGACAGGTGAGCGTTGCCATACACAGGCACATATCAACGGCTTGAAGGACCAAGATGTCTTATACCTTCTGGTTTGGAGGTTTTTGGAGTTAGCCTGTGAGTGTGAACAACTGATATAGCCTTTGATTTCTTTGTACCGCTCCAGCAGTATTAGGTGGTCAGAGAAGGCTCTCTGCCCTACAGTTAATGCTCATTTTGCTTCTAACATTATCCAAATAACCTACCAAGGCCTTGGATCATATGAGTGTTAAGCCCAAGAAAAATGGTTTCTTCCAACCATTTATAACTTGTTCTAAGAAGTCTTAAGAGTATTTTTGTTGATGTTTTTTATGTGAGAATGTGCAGGATATACCCAGCACTCCTGTTTCATCAAAACTGAATTAATGTGTTTTCTGTATGTAGTACTAAAGCAGCTGAATCTTTCTAAAAGTTACCTTTTAGGTTAGGTGACTCTGATGGACTTGCCTCTGGTGGTGTTGTCAACCTGAAGCTGACCCTTTCTTAGAGTTGCTGACAATTAGATTAAGGTTTCAGATCAGGATTTTCACAAGCCTTCAAGGAGCAGATATTTTTAAGGACAAGATAAGTCGTGGTCATGGCACATTCACAAAATATCATCATCATCTCAGCATCCTCAGCATTTTAAGGAAACAGAATCTTGGAAAATATGTTCAGTTCTAGGATTGTTATGTTCATAGGTTTTAATGTAAAATATATTTTATGTTATCACATCATATGCAATGTTTGGACTGTGACAGCAAGTTCTCAAATGTGTTCAAAACAACCTTCCAACACAAGTTTAAAATTTCTTGCAAATATTTTGCATTCTGATTGACAGGTTTGCTGCCAATTCAAAAACAAAACTGTAAAGTCTAGGGGTTTTAAACCTAGTTTTACCTTAATCTAGAAGTTTTTAAACAGATCATCTCACCTCTCATCCACAATTGCATACATCCTCTTAGAATAGAAATGTATCATATTTTAGTTTTATAATAAAATATATAGAAAGGAATCTGTTTGGACATGTCAGTATTAAATGTAACTATTAATTCAGTATTATATTTGGAAGTAGAGAGGAGTTTCACAGGATCTCTTCAGATGATACTCGGTGGCAAAAGAGTGCAGCTTAAGAAATTCTACATTACTTTTACATTTGAATGGGGAAAAACAAATAAAGACTATCAAGGTAACAGAAATTGATATTGCTGGCATAATTTTTATCTGTAATTACCCTCCTAGTTTTAATTTAACACTATTTTTGCAATTGAATATTTAATATCCAATATAGGAAACAAAGAAAGGAGATTTCTGAAGACAATCTGCTTATTCATTTTATAGGCTTCTCTGATTTTATAAGACCTTTGAAACAATGTGTGCACTCAATTATCTAGCATTCAGTGTATCTACTGAGTAAGCAGACAGTTGTGGACTTCAGGGAATTTTCAAACACACGTGCTGTTCAACCTTAGCAATTTTCTTTTACCTAGGAATTGTTTTCAGAAATTCCCATATAATGAAATTTCTGTTTAAGTTGATAGCTGTAAATGAGGGCATAGTTGCTTCATTTCCTTTTGACAATAAGCCAAATTCATCCCTGGTGGAACTCCATTGATTTAACTCTACTTGAGCTAAGCTACACCGGGGATGAATTTGGCCCAGCTTGAGATTTTTTTATTCATCTTTTCTTTAATTTCCTTTAGCTTAGTAGTCGATTTAGGGCTGGTCAGAGGATTACAATGCAAGAGAGGGGAAAAGCAAAACTTCTCTGCTCAAGAGTCATTTCCTTTTTAATACCCTACTGATTTAACCATGACTTGTAATGTGTTTCAGGTAGCCAAATTTCAACATCAATTTTGGAAGAAAGTTCACTATACTTTTAGTCTCCTTCCTTGGCTACTTCCCAAACCACCAAATCACCACCTACTATACAATGCACATATTATAAAAGGCAATGGAAATGTCAGTGCACTGGGAAATGATATAGATAAACTGCAGTTATCAACTGGTGCCCGATATGGTTAACTTGAGCTCCACTGATTACACACCTCTTTGGCCATTATTTCAGATGATGGTGGAGGTGCAGGATCTCAGCATCTGTAACACCAAACATATCTTCCCCTCAGCCACTGCTTGCTCTACTTGGGTTTCTGAGAGTCTTGGGTGGTTTCTGTCCATGCCAATCTTTTTTTTTTTTTTTTTTCTTAACTTTTTTATAACTTTTGGTTATTGTGGGTTCACACCCAATAAGTTTCAAGATTGAGCAAAAGCTGAAAGCATCATTCAGCCAAAACCACTACTGAGCTGTATGTGGTTTTCGTCTGAAACTGTAAATCAGCTACGTTCGCTGAGGGGTTAGCAAACCTGGCCTGAATGTCAGACCTCTAGCAATTCTTTCAATTCAGGCTAGTTCTGGGTTTCATTACTAAAGGTTTGCACAGCTCTAGCTAAGCCCTCATTTTCCACTTTCAGATAAATGCTTTTTCAGCTGTATTTATGAGGCTTAAGAGTAAAAAAAACCTTACCAGCTGTTAATGTTAATCACAAGTTTATATCATAAGCACATTCTGAGTCTTATCCTCTTTCCATTCATGTCAGTGGCAAAGCTTTCAACATCAATGGCAGTAGGAGCAAATATCACAAAACATAGGAATGCACAGCCAGTTAAAAAGGAGAAAATAGAAGTCTGCCTGAAACTAACAGAGCCAGGAATAGGATGCTGTACCTTCGAGTGTTTTGCTCTATTTTCACATTCACTTTTGCTTCAAGAAGTATTTCGTGGCAATATAGAAGCAAGCACAAGTTTCAGCTTCATGCTGGAATGGTTTGCTTTTTCTTACAGGGCGTCAAATTATACATCGGAGCAGGGTTTTGACAAGGAATCAAAACATGATATAAAAAATGAGTGTCTGTCCCCCATGCTAAGAAAGCCCAGATTCATTAGTTCTGAAGCAGCTGATGCCCGATAAATTTCTGGAGCTTTACTATGGAAATTAATATTATTTTACAAACTTTTAATTATTCCAAAAGTAATTTTATTTGAGAATGTAGTGAGGTCTGATGCATTTGGGGTGTGTTTTTTCCCAAATCAAAACATGGAGGATTTAGTCTATATGGTTTTCTGCTACATTTGCCATTTGGGTTTGAGGTTTAACAGTTCTCACTGTACCTAACCGGAAGACCAGCTTCACTGAAATTTTTTAAATCTGAAAAAATGTTCTAGACATGCAGATTGTGCTAATGAATGCTTTACAGGAAGGTAGAAGTGTCCATTTCAGGAGACAGGAGAGGTGGTTTGAGTTAGTGCCTATTTCAGTGGCTTACTTTTAAAAATTACTTAAATAAAAGTACATATCCTAGTTTCTCTTGAAATATATAGCTTACTTGAGAGGATGCTGAAACTTAGTTAACTGAAACGTTCCCAGGTCTGTTGCAGTAACGTAACAAAAGAATTTTTTGTGTTCTCACTATATTTATTTTGTACGAAATGCTATATTTAAAACCTTTTTTTTTTTCCTATTTTTAGCAAACCAAATCCTTAATAAATGTCACTGTTAATGCCACCATTAAAATACATCCTTGAGGGCATTCCAACATAAATAGCAATTATAACAGTTGTATCTTTATGGAGTAGTTTGAATTTGAGGTCACGCTATGCTATATTTTCCGAAAGTTCATTTCATGCATCCCTCTTGCTCGTGTGTTTGCAAACATATCTGTAAGTGCAGCAGAAACCTGTGGCTGTGTTTTGTTGCTCAATCTTGGCTGTGTCATAGTTGCATAAGTGGTTGTAGTTCTTTGCTAGAATGCAGGTTGTTACCTGGAATGAGAAGTCTCCTCTCCTGCTGGTAGGCTCTCTCTCCTCATCCCCAGAGAGAACAAAGGTAGTGTCATGAAAGGTCTGAATCTTGTTTATCCTTAACTAACCATAGCTGTGTAATCAAAAGTAATAAATGTATTCTGGCCCTTCCCACCTTTCTCTGCTACTCACTCACTCATTGCCTAATTACATGGAATGCTAAAGTAAATTCTTGGCTGTCTGTAGTGATAGTTCTGGTTATATGGTTCTATGTTTTGTTTGGTACCACCTTTTTTCATTTGGCCTTCAGTGCAGCAAAGAGAAAGGTGACTGTAGAAACATTCGCTTTTAGAGTAATTTACCTGGAGTTTAATAGGCCTGGAGTTTAACAGAAGTTAATGCATTTTTATGTTTGATAATTATGGTCTTTCATCTAGCAATGAAATAAATGGTGAAGCAGTGCCTCAGAGGAAAACAAAAAAAAAACGGGGTCCCTGAATGTCAGGATTGAATATAGAATGTGTTGGGTACCCAGCAGAGGCTGGGAGCAGCACTGAGGACTGGATGCTCAACCATCCAGAGGGAGAGAGGCTGTATTTTACTTGAAGATTTGGCAGCGCCCTCTGCAGTGTCCCAGGTTACCCTCTGCCAAATGAGCATCTTCCATCTGAGCCCAGCTTTCTCCACAGTCTCAGATGTAAAAAAGCAACATGCTTCCCCTAAAAAGCAGTAAGTCCCTCTAGGACTAGTAGGGAAATAGGCATAGATGATAATTTTCAAAAAACGGGTTAAACTACATGTTCTCATGTATGTGTAAGCTCATGTGCCACCATTGCATTTCTCTTCTATATGTTTTTAAAAATAAGTTTAATCAGGAGCCCAAATAATTATTTTAAGAAGATAATATTTTTTAAGTCCAACTGCTAGTAAAATCTGAAAGCTGAAACATGGCCAGTTGAAATGGGCAAAGAGAGCCCCAGAGTAAAATTACGCAGTGTTTAACTGTGTGAAACATGTCTGGCTGCCCATACACAGTCACAAATAACTCTAGGAGAATCTGAAGGACTCAGGCTGCCCAGGGAAAAGGAAGAAAAATGACTATTTATTATATCAATTAAGCCCAAAGGGAAAATGTCATAATCAAGGAGTCCAGAGTTTTAGGCTTTGATTTAATTTTTTTTCTAAATTTTGAAAGACAAAGAAGTCCCAATTTGATCTTAAAAATGACATGTATTTATTTTAAATGAATGATAATGATACAAGACTGCTCTCTTCTTCTGAATTGTGTTTTCAACTCCTGGAGTCCCGCCCCGAGACCCCTTAGCGTCCATTAGCAGATCCGTTTTCTACCCTTAAACTATGTATTCTTATCAAAATGTTAATTCTCCCAAGCCTTAAAAAAACCACCCTGATACACTGTGTATTTTATATGCCAAATTATTCCACTTTAATGGAAAAAGAACAGAAATGTTAAGGAATTCATGTGTATCTGAGTTGTGCACATCAATCTTCTAAGGCAGCACATAACAAAGGTCAGAAATAGCCTAACGCTGTGTTTTGTGTAGCGCATCATTCTATGAGGAAAATGTGCCCAAGTTCCTCCTAAAACATTGTTTTCAAGCATGGTTACTACTGAATATATTTCTAAGTGACAAGGTTTATTTGTCTGTATTTTGATATGTTTAGGAGAAACTCAGGCTGACAGTTAGAGGAGGCAGGAAGAGGGAACCACAACAAGTTCCACCCAAACACAAAATGTCATCTCTTCCCTAGCGAGGATCCAGAAGCATCCTGATGAAAAAAAGAGCAGACATTTAAAAGTTTCTGACATGTGTCACAGATGCAGCCATTGAGCCACTGTTCCTGATGTAGCTCGAAATGACAGCATCCAAGCCATTGGAACTGGCTGCGGGACATTCAAAGTTTGGTGTGTGTCGCATTTAATCCTTGTCATGGCACATCTAGAGAATAAAAAAGACAAATGGACACAGGCAGTAGTGATAGTTCAAAAAACTTAAAATAAAGCTTCCCAGTCTAATTGATATTATCAAGCTGTGCTAACATTTACCAGCCACCAAGTAGACAGACAGGAGGTCAGCACCCTTTTTTTCTGCAATTTTCCCCCAAGTCAGAAGGATAAGTCTTTCAAGCTTTCTCTAAGGGTGACCCAAATACATGAACTGTTTACTCAGAAATAGCACTGGCTTGCCAAAGATACTCCTTAATAATCAAAACATATAAAGACCAAAAGGCTTCAACCACTGATGAAGCAACTTGTTGTGCACGGCCCACGTTATTTATTTACACTAGGTTAGGATCCAGCCAATAATGATGATTATTGTACCAAAGAGATGACAATTTATTGGTTGTACCACCTCTGGATATTTTATAAGCTTCATTTCTGATTATATCCTTGTAAAGTTGAGGTGCAGGCAGCATAAAATAACATTCTTTTTGAGTTATCATGTTGACATCTTCTTTCAAGTAGTGCGCCTTTTAAAGCTGGTCCAAAATGTTTGTGTAAATAAAACTGATTGTCTGCAATGGCTCAAGGACTGCAGCAGAGATCACTTGAATCAAGAGCTTCACATCTAGGTTTCCAGAGAATTTATAGTCAGCAGCCCATTAGCTTGTCATTGATTGCAAGGTAAGTGCCTGATCCTCATCTAACTTCCAGTTTAACGTTGGGGGTACTTTTCCATTTAGCAGCCTGGGAGGTGAATACAGAGGATTCAATTTTAGCATTTTCCAAATACAATCAGCCTCTGATAATGCGAATCCTCTGGCAAGTTGAAGTAGAAAAAAAAATAAAAAATCTTTTGTATTAAAAAGTCAGTGGTACCTACAGGCTATTGGGCTGGTTTCTACTTAAATCTTTTGGCTACCTGGGCATAGTGATAAATGAAGCATGGGTTTAACAGTGCTTCCTCTGTATGTTAAAAAGACTCATAAGAC
Source organism: Calidris pugnax (assembly GCF_001431845.1). Lineage (NCBI taxonomy): Eukaryota > Metazoa > Chordata > Aves > Charadriiformes > Scolopacidae > Calidris > Calidris pugnax. The sequence continues at coordinate 2,072,726 of NW_015091042.1, read as the reverse complement.
ATTCATAACATTACAGGGAATGGAAGGTTCAATGAAGGAATGTGTTTAATATACACATTTTTTGTATAGTTTGATTAAAGGATTGAATAAGTATATTTGTTACCACCCATTTATCATATCCATCACATTGTTGGGAAGGAATGTTGTATAGTTTTGTTGTCTGAAGTTCAAAAATATTTTTGAAACTGTCTTTTTACTCTTTATCTTTGCATCCAACAGCAGAGCCAAAAGCTTGAAAATCCTGTAAAAAACATGTATTGGTATATTTTATTCTTGACCAGAAACATGAAACCATTTATTGCCAAAGACCTTTTTTTTGTTCTCTCTCATAAAACATAGCTTTAGGAGACATCAAGTTTGTGTGCTAACTTAGACCCAAACTCTGAATGTTTTGAGGTTCTCCCTTTGACAACTTTAATACTAACTACAGTGACATTCAAACTTGGTTGACTTGGTTGCCCTCTGGAAGAAAAGGATGCTGAGAATTGTCCATTTCACATGGTTTCTTATGCCTTGGAGCGTATGTTCATGAGGTATTCGCCTGGTAAATCTCTTCCTGTATCTAAATTAGGGAATGTGAGGCTCAAAGTTCAGTGGGGAGGTTGCAGCAGGCACCGGTGCTGCTGAGGGATGGAGAAGGTAGCTGCTGGCTTGCCCACAGAGACTCTCTGTGTCGGGTAGATATTTCTCCACAGCACCAGTGAGGGGGATAACAGGTTAGCTTGAAGGTCTGTCCTTTCTGCATGTAACAGGTAAGATGGAACTCCCATGGAACGTTGGACTTGCCTCCAGAATTCTCCTCCTGGAAGATGCACAGTCGAGGCCTGCAGGGATACCAGAGCAAAACCCAGGTAATGTGTCTTTCTTAATGGCACCTCACAGAGGAAATAATCCTTGGCCATGTTTCAGCTGGGCCTGACTAACAGCATAAATGTAAATCATTACTATTCTACGACAAGTCAAGTTGCATCTTGAGAGGCAAACCACACTCCTTTGTCCCCATTTACAGTGGCACAAGGTGGTTACACTGCTGGCAGAGAATGACACTTGAAATTGCTTTGCATGGCTGTGTGTGTCATGCAGACTGATGCAGAAAAAACTTGGAATGGGAGTGTGGTGTGAGCTGAGATGGTAGGTTCTTTGCTCTTTTTCATGACACTGTAAAGTCCTCCTGTTAAGCTGCTTGAATTGTGGAAATGTTGTGGCTGTACATCTACCTCCTCCAACAAAATCTTTTGTATGTACCTTTTTATGCATTATGTTCCTACACACAGTGAAAGTAACAAATTAGAACATAACAACAGAAAATTAAACTAGCAAGAAGAAAGGTGTAGACGGGAAGAGGCTTGGGCAATACCTCATTCTTTTACAGTAATGACAATGCTGAACAGTATGAAAGGGACAAGTGGGTGGGAAAATATTTTTTAAAACAGTTTTTGTAATAGTGGTGGCTATAGTTGGCAATCTTCATAAATCAGGTAGAAGCGTTTAATGATCTTTGGTAGTAACTGTGTTCCACAGGGCAGAGTTAAGATTGTGGCAGAAAGCCCATTCTTCAGTTTGTTTCTTCATCGTGCATCGTGTTCCTGTTGAAGACAGGACGTGGTTATTCTTCCCTTCTATCATAAATGAGCTGTCATCTCAAAGGCACTAGACTAAAGTGCAGGAGAGACTCTTCATTCAAATTATTGTGTAGGATTCCATACGCTCATTTTTGTGTCATCGCAGACATGTTTGCATACTCAACAGCAACATAAATTCATTATTTCTCTCTGCAACAGAAACTCAGTTTTCTTTCTTGCCAGATAATTCCAGAGGATTTATGTAAGCCAGGGATTTCCTGGGAGCAACTCAGTTTTCTTTCTTGCCAGATAATTCCGGAGGATTTATGTAAGCCAGGGATTTCCCATTCGCCTTAATGGGAGCTACCCCGCACTGTACAATAGATGGGTGGCACAGTGAAGGAAGATAAGTCAGAAGACCCTTAGAGAGCAATGTTGATTTTAAATACTTCTCTTTTGCTATAATAACCTCCATAGCATCCTATGCATTATGAAATGCCTGATTGAGTTAATTTGCTGCATTGTAAAGTAAAGCCATAATTATCATTATTAAGTGCAATTAACTGTACATCTGATCACTGTGAAGGATAGAAAAAGACAAATATAGCATGAAAACACTTTAATATCATAATTACTTGTCCGTTTGTATTGTCCTTGTTAAACTACATACACTAAATTCTTTGATTTAATGCATTGAGCTATGTTGCACTTTACTTATCCTATGCCGATCATAAAGACCCAATTGATTCTAGGAACATTTTTTGGCTCATTTTTTTTAATGGCGGCCTGTATGAAGGAATGAAAGCAAGCAACCCTTGTAAAACTTTTTGGGGACACTCCATAATGTCCCCCGTTTCCTAGATGTGTATTTTTTAGTAAATTTTTTTTTAAAATGTTTAATGGTATTTAATCTGTAGAGTCAAGACTTCCAATGGTAAGTCTAGTTCAACAGAGATTTATTTGAAAAACAGTCCTTGCTAGGGGAGAGGAAGGAAAATAAACTTGTGCTTTGCAGCAATAAATTACAACACTGTCGACCAGATTCTGTAGGTTAATGGAGCAGCCTCAACTGCAGGTCCACAGTGGAGTTACTGGTTCTACTGGTCTGAGGACCCTTGATACCAGCCTTGGTTGTCTGGCTAGTGGAAAGAAGTGGAGTTCCAAAGTTTTTGTGGCCTTCAAAATGTCAGTCTTGGAAAAAGCTTTCTCCTTTAATCCTCATAAATTAAGATGTGCCAAAGCTTGACAGACCTCCTAAAACTAGATAAAATGGCCTGGATCTTTTCTTCTTTTGGGAATTAAGCATTTTTGTCTGCATTGATTGAAGAGGCTACATTCAATAGGATTGTTTGGGAAATGAGCTAATTAATGAGAAAAGATTTCAGGATTTGGCACTTTTGTAGGAATGTCACAGACTTAATGGGATTATTGACCAGGGGAAGAGGTTGCAGGACCTCACCATAGGCAGTTTATGTAAAAGAATCCATTTAACTTGCCTCTGAAATGAAACCACTGTAATGATTTCTGAGATCTGCCTCTTGTTCTGGTCAGGCACCATCTTTTTTTCTTCAGCAGTGTTATAGCAGCATTGTTTTGTAGTATTTTCTGCTTAACTCAGAGTATCACTGATTCCCAGAAGCATCAAATTTCCAGTTTCCCTTGCGATCTGGTAGTGATGCAGCTGAGGTTTGGGGATTGTTTTGGTTTATTTCTATAACAGTCACTCCGGTGGGGGAAAGGAGCAGATAAAAACATTTCAGAGGAGACCATCCGGAGGGGCACTAGTGGGAAATTTCCCCTCAAATGTGTAAGCAACTCACTGTGTTGCTGTGCTTTTTCCTGTACTCTCTCACAGAGGTTGGTTACCTTTTTTAATATAATAAAGGATGAAATGGTTAAATACATCACAGTTTTGCCAATAATAGGTGTTGGTGTATAAGTCTAACTGGCAGTCAGACTGCCCAGGTTATTGATTTTACTGTCTAATGGCTGAAAGAGATGTTATCTTGATTAATTAGAAGTCAAAAACAAATGCATCTTGCTTCTATTAGATCTCTTGGCATTTGCTTTCCCTTTTTCCTCTCTTGCCAATGTTGTACGTGTACCTTTAAAATGTTTTAAACTAAAAAGCTATCAAGGTCAGCAGTATACAAGCCCTAGTGACTTTATTTCAGCTGTCAATGAGTTCTTAAAGCATACACTGATTTTGGTGGTGGAAGGTAGTCTTTTGAAGCACAAGGCTATTCATTTAACCTCGACAAACGAAAATCCAGTAAGCTATTATTCTTAGTGCTCTTGAAGTAACTTATCACCTCATTATGCTATTGGGCAGAAATGCTGACACAGTATCTGAGTATTACTTTATATATTTACTGATGCTTTTACAGGAAAAAATATTTTTCTCTTTTAGGGCAGCTAGTGTTCTGCAAGCGTGCTTAGTGCTTAACGTGAATAAGCTTTATAAAGATCTTTGGAATAATGAAACAAAGAAGTAGAGAATTTTCTATCAGCTGCTCTGAATTATGATCAGTAAGATGATAGATGAAATGATAGATGATAGGGGAAGAAAGTTTAGGGTTAGTCAGCAATAACAAAAACTGTAGAGTTATAATATATTTAATAATCACTTCCTGGTGGTTTACATGCTCTCAGAATGGCAAGCACTGAGGGAAAAAATAAAGAATCTTGCTGCATTTATAAACAATTTATATCTCACTGAGTTTACTTCAAGCACATGAGTAGTCGTTTGTTTTTACTGTAGTTTTATTTGTGTTTAATATGAGCATGATCTAGAACTAAAATTACCTTACAAAGTATACAGAATATAATATATTGCACATGCTATTGTGAATCAAAGCAAAATTGCCGTGTTTGCATTTCACAACTTTAGAAGTGATCCTTGCTGTCAGAACTGGTCTGATTCTGAAAATTTTATAAAAATATCAAGGGCACAGTTCATATCTTTTCAAAATCTTGGGAATCCCATAAATGCAGCAGCTTTCTGCTCACAATAGTGCGTAACGTATGATAGAAAAACAGAAAGTGACACAAACTTTGCTGCATCATCTACTGGGCAGTTGGTTTCCATGACTTCTTGTCTTCTTACTTGCTCCACAGTATTTTAGCATACAGTTAATCTGTTTATTGGATTCTGAGTTCTCTCCTCTAGGTCTTTCCAAGAAAGATAGTGTCTAAAGAAATTTGTACTACAGGACTGCACAATTTATAGGTATGGCCTGATTGAAGTAGCTAATTTGTAACGGTTCAGACTCAATTTATGAGCGGTTTTCCCTATGGACTTTAGCTAGAAAAAGTGTAAAAAGCACAAGACTTCTACTCAACTACAACCCTCACTTAGCTTGGCAACTTGGTGTTCACAAAAAAAACCAACCCAGGAGACTCTTCAGTGCAAGTGTTTTCTGAAATAAGGATCTAAAAGGACCGGATGTTAATCAAGGCAGCCCTATGGTCATTTTAATTGGTACTCTTACCATTTATGCAAATCCATGCAACTTCTTACTGTGCTATTGAATAAAATTAGAAGCTACCGCAGCAACTGTAACATCCATGGCCTTTTTTTGACTATAGGCCCTGCTGAAATATTGACCTCAATTTTATTTAGTTGAAATTCACAGTACAATTTCAGTAAATTTAGTGCTGCTGATAGCTGTCAGATTGAGTGCATTGGATAGCAGGTTTAGGTAGTGGTAAGATTAGCTATCTTGCGTTGTACTGCCACCAGTATCCCTTGTCTCTGATCTGAAAGAGCTTCGTCTAGGCAGGGGTATAATTCAGTATCTGTTTTTCATTTCAAGGCTACTTGTGAGGGGGTGCCTGCCAGTACCAATTGTAATGCTGAGCCCTGTGCTGTAAAAACTAGACTGAAATTCACCCTATATCACGTGTACGTAGTATGTACATGATGTGTATATGGTTGTTTTAATCCAGAATACACATTGACTCCCTGCCCTGTTACCAGCCACCACAACCATTTTGAATTCTTCACCAGTCAAGAACTGAGCTAGCTGGAGGGCATATTAATAGATACTGAGGACTGCACACCCAGGTCAGTGTTGTGATCATCACTATTTTTATTACTTCAGCCTCTATGTGGATGGGACCCAAATTGGTTAAGAATTGACAAGTTCTGTCACAGTTTAGAAGTTCCAGGGTCTAATTTTTGAAAGAAATTAAAACAAAAACAGACCCCCAAAATACCACACACGTCCCCAGATGCTTAAAACCCTTATGGTTGCAAATAAAATTTTGAATACATATATTGTATATATATATATGTATATTTCTACATACATATACATTTTTGAAAAATGGAAAAAAGCAACTGTTTTTGGGTTAGGTGGTGCATAGGAGTTTACACGAGCACATGTCATGGCACAACAACATGGGGACCTTGAATAGATATGTGTCCAGGGCACCAGGCTGCTTTAATGTGATCCTGAGCTCCAATGGAGGTGAGAGTGTCATGTTGACCAGGTCCTTTCTTTTCCTTTGGCATTTCCCCTCACTTCCTGGGTGTCTCCACCCTTCACAGCAGTACTCCTGAACTCCTTGTTCCAAAGGAACATTTTTTTTTTTCTGAGCAATGTCACCCTCCATTTGTGGAATAAAGGGAAATAAAAGCTGTAAAATATTGATTCTGGAAGTTTACATGAGGGAAATACAAAGTCTTTCTTCTGCCTCTTGGAATGGCTGTCAGAGGCCTGCCTCAGCTGTTAAGAGGGGCCCAGCTAATGCAGTCAGGTTTGCTCCGTCTGCCACGGCTTTGAGTGACAGCTATGGCCCAGTGCACATCCACTGAAAACTAGCATCAGGGAATGACATACAGTTTGATAACATAAGATGCTTAGGTTTTTTGGCTCAAGTGAGATGTTCAGAGCTAATAGCCCTGTGAGCAGAGTTGCAGCTGTGATCTGTACCTTGAGATATCGGTTGTGTCTGGCTCAGGAAAAAGGGGAAAGAATGAAAGCTTATTTCTAGAAAGGTTTCCGATGAGCAGCATTTGTCATTGAAGGGGAAGATGGGTATAATTAGCTTGTCAGTCTAGTTTGGGCTGAGCTGGCTTTCTGTGGTAAGAAAGATGGACTAACTGCCAGAAGAGCTGACAGGCAGTCGATAATGCAGCAATTAATGTCATAAATAATTCTGGAACCAATTATATCAAAATGGACTCCAAGCTTTAAAAAGGAACAGAATTCCCTTATTCTTCCTGCTAACAGCAAGAAGCAGCTTTCATTTTTCTCTGTAATTACTTTTCATTGTATATAGCAATAAAGTAGGGCTTTTCTGTCCATATTTAAAACTTGTCTTTCTTGCCTTTCCCCACCTCCTGAACCCTCTTTACCCCATAGGACAAGGTTGCTACAGCAGATCTTCACTGAGGTGAACGTATAATCTTTTCACGTGGCTGTTACATGATAATTTCTGCTGCACCTAAATGACTAAGAGCCAAGTTTTCTCAAATGTCATGGGCAATGACAGCAGAAAGCACCAAACAATGGCATTTGGAAATAAAGACATTTGTTAAATAAATTGATTTGTCTTATTATTTTAAAGGTTGCTCTGACTTGCTTACACTGAACTTATTGATTTTTTTCCTCCCCTCTCCCTGTACAGTTACAGCTATGGAATCTGAGCCAAGCTATTCCCTTTATGCTGCAAACACAATTCAGAACAGCCCTGCGAGTTAATGGGCATTCCCTTACAAAAGACACCGAGTTACAAACACTCTCTAGAGTGATATTCTCCTTAGCTGTTTCTCCATGTGCTGTAATACATATGTAGATAACACAAAGCCTGTACTGGCAAACCCCCCACAGTACTGCTTTTGCTAATGGTCTTTTCTGTAGTCTCATCCGCTGTTTCTAAAAAAAAATGGACTGTAGAAGCAGTGAATTACTGTAGCATTCGTTCACAGCTTTGTTCAGAGCCTGACAAACGTTTCCAACTTTTCAACTATGGTGGCATTTACTCCTGGGAGGTTGGGGAAAACAGTTCATGAAGTTCCCACTGTTTTAAAACCAGAAACATCTGTTGGTGTCACATGCAGTTTGTTGGCTGGGTCCAGGAGTAAAGAAATCCTGCAGCTGATCAGCTCTCTCCTTAGCAGTAGGTGTCAGTATGGTGAGTGGTAATTACAACAGAGGGTTTTAGAGCACACACGATAATTAGGCCGGCTAGCAAAAACATAAATACTGACTTTACCATACTCAAAACCAGCAACGTGTCTGCTGTGTCTGTGCATTGTTTCAGACCATGACGATAGAGCCGTAACTAGTTTAATCAAGCTTTTAAGGAACAAAGACTTTCAGATTTTGGACATAGAGCTCACTGTTTTAGCAAGAAGAATGCGAGAAGGAGCGAGAGCGATCTGTGGTGTGCAAAGCCCAGGCGTGCAGCCCTGCAGAGCTGGGTCCCCTTCCAAGCCCTGCTAGAGGGACGTTGCTGAGTGAGTGCTGGGAAATCAGCGTGTCTGTCATCACGGCCCCCCCACGCCAGAGGGACAGAGAGTGCTCACCTCGCGAAGGCAGTGTGCATTTTAACGCATTTAAGGTCTTTTTAAGCACTTGGAGACCATCTGTAGGAAAGGGTGATGGAAATTCAGTATTATTGAGGGGAAAGACCATCTGTTTCACATCTCATTAAGAACTATATCCTGTTTCTGCTCTGCAGCTCAGCAAGGCCTGAAAACAAGGAGCTGTGTTTAAACAATACTACCTCAGTTAAACTACAGCGTATATAAATTGAGCTCAGTTTTGGTCCAAGTGACCCACCTTTTACAGCTCACAGGAATTGTTACAAAAGGTAGAAGATTTTGGCAGAATCTTTGCAGGTCAGCTCTGTAGTCCTTCAGTGGTCTTGCTGTCATCATTTTCTTTACTATGCTTCTGCGTTTCTAGCAAAATTACTTCACTGTCTTCACCTCTCAGATCATTCAGTGCACTCTTTCTCTTCAACAGAAAAGAGGTTTCAATGCTTTCCTTGTATTCATAAGAATGGTTTCAAGCATAAAGGTAAAATCAATTTGATCTAGTCTGGAAAGGGTGGTCTAGCAGGTAGAATCGCTATTTTGTCTGCAGAACTTCTACTGACCTTCATTCTGGAGAAATTCAGTTCCACGGTGAAATGGACTTTATAAACAACCCAAGTGATTGAGCATGAAATGGCAAATTAAATTAGCTTATTTTACCCACCATCGTCTGTGATGCTACCCCAATAATTCAACTTTTCTATTCTAACTACCAATATCATTGATGCTACTGTAGGAAACTTAAGGCTAAGTGAGCAATTACTATGCTTGAAACAAGTAACAGATTTCCAATACATCAGGAAGGTGAGTTGTCAAAGAGCAATTAATATTACCTAAGACTTCTAGTGTCATCACTTGTACTTCTAACAAAAATACAGAAGGAGTTTTTATTTTATTTTCAAATAGTTTTAAATAATCATTTTTATTTGGTATATTTCAATGATTCCTAAAGAAAGAAGGGAAAATCCTATGAGATATTTCATAGTCCTGAAAGGCAAATACAAGGTAAACTAATGGTACTACTTACTTAGATATTGCTGCTCCTTTATCCTCTAAATGCCTGAAAATAGCTCTTTGTAGAGGTGAAGTGCAAAATCCAATGACTTTAGCACCTTGGTTTAGCTCAAGATGGGAGATATTATCTTAGCTTTATTCTGTGTATGTCAAGGTGTTATGTGTTTTTATCTATTGCTTGAAGTTGCACACTAAAATTCCAAGCTCTTATGCCTATTTACTACTGAGACCATTGAAATCATACATACCTGTTATAACTTAGTGAATTTGGGCTGATACAATAATGACCGGGTTTTCATCATGAGCTCACACAAGCATCTTTTTGGATTAACCTTGGGGTATTCAAAAAATACAGTGCCCTGTGTCTGAAACACAAACACAGCAGCAGCAGTGGTGGTAGTGGAGTAACGCGGTACAGAGAAAGAGGAAGGTGGGGAAAGGGCAAGAATTCAGCTTCAGTAGGTAGATGAAAGAGGCTCACAGACATCAATATAATTGATGTGATTTTCAGTTACTTTTTTTTTTTTTAATGGCTGACTGATTTACATAATCACGTAAATTTTTAAACATACTCCTCCTCTTTCCTTTAGGTCTAATTAGCTGCCATTCACATCAGAGTTGGGTTTCCTCTGCCTTTTACCTCAGACCCTCTTTTGCTGCATCACTGTTTGCATTTCTTAGATCTAGCTTGTCAGAAGGGCCCAACATGTCCAAACAGCAACAGATTTTTCTGCAGCTCAGTTCTCTATCATGCAGCTAATTAAGAAGCCAAGCTGATGGTAAGGAGAGGATGGAAGGGAAGGAGGGGGCGGGGGAAGAATAGATGAAAAAAGTCTTGCTAGTTCAGCATATCTAGATCTTTGAAATCTGGTTGCGCATATCACAGACATTATTCTGAGGGTTTGAAAACCTGGGCTTCATTAGGTACTTAGGTTGGAACTGAGACACTAATACTCTTCTCTTTGGAGCTCGGAGGGCAGTGACTTTTTACGTGAGTTCGTACAGCAGTGCTTCTGAAGGGACTTTTCTGAATGACTTAATAGAAACAGTAAATAATACAGCATGAGTGCACAGGATATGAGTTTTTCCCTAGCATTTCTGTTATTGAGAGGAGTGTTTTATCTTCTACGGTGTCTCCAGCAGCCAGACTAACATACATTTAGTTTTAAAGCATCTATCATACTTTATGGCTTTGGTAGATAGGTGTGCTTAAAATTGTTTTGGTTCTTGGTATATATTTTCTTTACTTTTTTAAATCTTTCTAGATCAGTTCTTGAAATTGCAGGAAACGGATCAAGGGAAAAAGGGAACACAGAACAGGTTAGTTAAGAGTGCTCTGGTTACTCATAACAGCAAAACCTAGTATGTACCATGATGTAAGCAGGTTGATGAACCTATCTTTGGTTAAAAAGAGGAGAAAAATGAGTCTTGCTGAAGAAAAAGAAAGAGGAAATCAAGGCAGGTGCGCAGAGTGCTGTCTGCTGCAGCATACGGGGACTGTTGACTACAAAAGTACCGGACTGGAACAGCTAAGTTCTGGGGGATGATGCTAACGCTTCTGTTGATGGTGTAGGCTCCATAGAGAGCTGAAGGATTTGTATTATTAAATGCTGCAATTTGTTTTATTTTGTGCAATTCTTGAGTAAAGAGAATCGACATCTAAATTGCTTTTATTATGAGATTACACATCCTCACTAAAAATCTGCTCTTGGAGTTAATTATAGGTTTGTAATAGCGTTGACTTTCTTGGTTGTTGAAGGAAACTTTAAAAATTAATCAATCCAGTGCCTCTCCTCAAGATCCCTTCTAATGCTACTACAGAAGTTATAGATTTTTAACATTTTGATTTTTGAAGAGGAGTAACCCACCACAACTTGAATTCTTGGAATCGGCAGTCCTGTGTTTTTCTGGATGAGGAACAATGTCCGCTTGGATGAAAAATGAAAAAGATGTGGTCTTAGGGAAATCTTCAGTCTGCTTATGGCAGACTCTCAGCCTCACTGAGACTCAGAGAACTGAAAAAAAAGACAGCGCTGTTAAAAGGTGTACAAAGAAGTACAAGAAAGTGATCCTGAGACTGTCTTTTCTCATTAAAAGCAGAATCTGTTGATAATATAGTGCTAGCTACCTTTCTCTCAGGAGATGTAATGCTTGCATGCTCTTCTTCTAAATGGAAGAATAGTAAAGTCACTAAAAGAATTAGGGCACCCTGGAAACATAATGATGTTATCTCATACGGTTCCTCTTCAGAGTGGCAGGTAGAAGGGTGTTAAGTTACTACCCAGAGTACTTAAACATTTTCCTTTCAGGGACTTTTGCAGGATTAATGCAGATATCCAGTAATAAATTTGAATTTTGCCCATGTTTTCTCCTGAGGTGCCTTTTTTTTTTTTTCTTGGCAGACTCCAGGTGAGGTTAATTGCTCCTGATTCAACATTAGCAGGATTAAGTTTTCTCTCCTCCTGCTCATGGGGTTCAGTTTCTTTCCTTTGGTTAATGTGTCAAACACCAATCCACTTCCCTCTCCCCTCACCCTCCCCAGGAACGAACTGTGTTGAAATACATAAGACAATGAGAGAATACACTGTATAATCAAGAATGAAAAATAATATCATCTACCACAGTAAATCATAGCCAAACAACACAGTTATAATAGAAATACCTTTCCTATGTCTGATCCACTAACACATACTTAGTCAGATAACAAATAACTTATTCTTGGAGAGAGTGCCCTGGATTTGATTTATCTCTGAGTGTAAGTAAATATGAAAAGGCTGCCAAATCTGCCTATATAAATCTCAGCTATCTCAAAATGTCATGTATGGGGGAAGTGAAAAATTAAGAAGGTGTTTCTGTCCTAATAGGGTATGGAGGCAAAAGGTTCTGCTTTTAATTCTTCATAGGGATGCTATTTCTCTCATTGATACCTGGGAAGAATTAAAGTGGAGCTGGAAAAAAATATATATATATGTTGTGCCAAATTCTGGTCTTATTTTTGCTGATGTAAATCTGGAGTAGATCCACTAAAGACTCTGGAATTAGTCTGGCTTTGTCCCAGTGTAGCTGACAGCAAACTGAGAGCCTTTCAAATTAAATAATGGCTAAATCTCAGCGTTGTTAAGATTTTTCATTTTGGTTATAGTGGCCATTGTTTGTTTGAACAAATGGAACAAAAAGAAATCATCTGAAGATACTTATATACTGCTGCACAAGTGAGAATAGAAAGAAGACTGGGCCAATGTGAAAATCAAGGGTAAGAAAATAGTTTCCGTAACCATTGTTTGCATATGCGTCTTGTCATCTGGCAACATCACACCACACTTAAGGGTCCATTCAGTCAGGAAAGAAATAGGAGGCATGCAAGGCTGGATTATGCCACTTTAACTCAAGTATTAAGTGGTATCATAACTCAGGCATAAATCCCGCCAGTTTGTGAATTCTCTCTTTTATATTTCTCTCACTTAATTCAGTGGACATCACTGGAGTTACTCTTGACTTGTACCAGGGTGGTGAATGTCAGAATTAGGCCCTCTGTCTCCTGCGTGGGTTGGTGAACCGGATGCTCTGCGTGACAAAGTGTGCCAATTAGCTTGAAGTACTTGTGAGCCTCAGTCCATCTGGGATTCGAAGGTAGTCTGTTACGTCCTAGGTGGGGGGTTTTAGTTGAACGTGTCATCCTACTCAAATTCATTAGATGAAAAGTGAGTATCATCTTACATTACATAAGTTCAGCTGGAATGTATACAATGTCAGCAGTATGGGAGAAGAGAACATGTGTTGAATACATCTAGTGTGTCTTGGGTCTCTGAAGGTCACTCCACTAAAGTAATATATAGTGCTAGTGCTAGTGGCTCAAGGTCAAGTCAGCTTGCTTTTCATAATGCATAAACCTGAAGCTCACTCAGACACCAATCATCTGACCTAAACCTTGGAACAAATATTTTACTAAGTAAATCAGTGAGCATGCTGGCATTTCTATTAACCTTCAATGCACCGGTGACAGAAAATGAATAATGATAAATAATAACTCAGGCCTGTAAATCATGCTTAGCATCAGAGGAAAAAAAAAAAGAGAAAAAGAAAGAAAAAAGAAAAAGGTCTGGTGTACTACCATCTGCTAAGCTGGATGAGCCTGTAGGGAGAAACCAACAACAAAGGGAAACGTGCTCTCTCCCTCCCACAGCAGTTCTCTGGGCTTAAAAGTTGGGGGTGGGATGGAGAGGACTGCGCAGAGACCAGTGAAGGAAACACTTGAAAGTGAAAAGCTGAATGTACACAAGCTGCAGGGAGTCAGAATAAGAAGTGCTCAGTTACACAAGGTGGTGGGATTGTTTGGCAAGCCTTGAAGTGGATGAACTCTTTTCTTGTCCTCCTCCCACTGTCTGATCGTCAGTGGCTCTCTGGTGGTAAAAGGAAGATAACAGACCTACAGCAATTTACCAGGGCTGAGAAGCTGCTTGTTTGTCTTCCACATTTCCTTTCATTCTGTTTTTCCTTTCAGTTGTTTTGCTATCAGTTAGGGTCACTATAGCCATACAATGGCCTTAAAAAATTAAGCCCATAAAGTAGGAAGAACTGAAACACATTTAGCTACCTTTCCTACCCTGTGACACCTTCAAATGTTTCAGCTTCATTCAGGAGTGCTTTGTTTCTCATATGCTTTGGGTTTTTAGTCAGTCTAATTTTAGACAATATGAATCTGAACATTAATTCATTATAGAGTTTGTAACAAGGAGAGTTTTTCTTAGCCATGTTGTTTAAATCATTTGAACTTCATAGATTTGTTCAGAATGTTTTCTTTTTTTCCCTTCTGAACTATTTTTGGTCAAAAAAAAAATATAAGAAGTGCTGATGAATCAGTGGTTCAAACTACATGTTGTGTTGAGCTCACCTCTCTAGCTGGGAATGCATTTGTAATGGATTGTCAGGTTGGAGACCCCGAGCACACTTTGTGCCCCCGCTACAAAGAAGGGAACGCAGCATGCATCACATCGACTTGCCGCTGCCAAAAACCACACTGGGCTCTCACTGAGCAGCATTGTCCTTTCACACAAGGGTGTGCTGTGACCCTGGGATGGGAACAAATATGGGAGCAGAAGCACAGCCTGATGTTTGCTTTCTGTGGGATCACAGCAGGAGGCATTCTCAGCACCTGTTAGGGGTTGATAGGAGGAATGTTAGAAGCAGTTGTGGCTGGGCACAGTTTGTTACCGTGCTTCACTCTGTTGTGGAATCACAAAAAAACCAAACCGACCAAATCTAACCCAGATACATGAAGAAGAGTGAGGTCTAACTCCTGAGAGGAGAGGATAAGCAGAGTTAGGGGACTGAGTTCTTATCTCAATTGAATCAATTGAATTCATCTTCTGGCAGAAACGTATGTAGGGCAGAATTTGAACTTTTCAAAGAGTAAAGGCGTTATTTGCCTTCAAAGGGCTTCAGTCTGAAATGCAGGCAAGAGCCAGCCAGGATGTTCAGGTTCATATCTAAGTTCAGACTCCTGACAGGTCTTTGTCAGAAGAATACCAGGTGCTTGAATCTAGTGTTCTTTTTGACCACTGCTCTCTTTTGACCAAAATAAAAATAAGTGTATTGTTCACCAGCTGGACTTGTGTTACTTCCAATGATTGTGCTTAAATGATATTCCCAATTGGATTACAGTAACATGATAACACCACTTATACAATACAGTCACCATCTGGCATACTAAATAAAAAAATGAGCAAGTCTACACTGCTCTAAAAGTATTTTGTATGTGTATGTAAAATTTTATCTTGGAGGCAGCTCCTATTAATTTGGGTTCTTTTCCCTTCAAATGAATTTCCTCCCTGTATGGTGCAATTCTGTGTTGCCCTTTTGCCAATAATGCTGTAAAATATTCTTTATGTTGCATGGTGAACTGCAATATCATGCCCCTAAAATAAGTACATGATTTGCTAAACACTAGATCTGTATCAAAAGAAATGTAAAACTACCTAAGCCTAATCTGGATAATTGGTGAACCATTTTATTCTCCTGTTCAAGGATAATGTTGACTGTCTGCACACCAGCTTTCATTTCAGATTGACTGCCCCTTGATCTCCATTGGCAGCAGGTATCTGTTATCACCACTGGCTTTCCCAGCCTCCTAATATATTTCCTTATAGGTTTGCCTATACTTTCTTGTTCATGCTTCCTATGATAGTAACCTTCATAACAGCATATTACTTTCCAGAATGAAGTCTAAAACAATACATACACCAGGATGTGAGTAAATCTGCCCAAGTGAGAATGTATTAAGTAGCTCTGTTTGCTATCTCTTTCTAGAAACCTTCTTTCCTGTCAAATATTGTTAATCGTATAGATATCAGTTGCTAGAAGTAACTCTTGCTATCAGCATTTAAAATGTTTTATCTCTACTGCTTCTCTTTTGTAACTGAGCTGCTTCTGAGTGAATTGCAAAAGTTGCTATTTACAATATTTGTTCTATCAACTATTTGTTCCTGAGAGAAATTCTATTTACTTACACAGATGAGATAATAACGTAGCCTAATTTCACATATGAATGAAAAATCATTCAGTCATTTCCAGATTTGTTTACTAGAAGTATTTTTAGATGTCTCATTTTAAATTTTTTTCACCTACAGAGGTGATAATGCATGGAGAAAACAATGAATATGGTTATGTCAGTTTGCTTTTGTTTCTAACTATTTTGCTATCACAGCATATTATAGGCCACTTTTTTTTTTTTTTTTTGGTAGATCAGTTTCTGCATATCTGGAAATTTTGCATTGTAGCATTGAGACATGATAAAAGACAGCACTACCACCTCAGGTTAGGGATGGAAGCCAGAAAAGATTGCAGCAAAGGAAAGCAGTCACACACTAAATGAAGGTATATTCACCAATGATGATGGACATCAGTAGTAGTGACTAGAAGATGACTCCTGGCACAATGGAAAAGATAAAACACTTTGTAGATAAGAACGTGTGCTATGCAGCTCCAGCTACATAGCAAGGGAAGTAAGCTGTGCCAGGTCCTGCAAAGATACAACTTTAAAAACAATCTTTGTGTAGATGAAGCAAAACTGATTTTGAAGCAGGTGCTGTAGGGATCATATTGGCTATTTATAACATAGTAGATTAGTCAGTTTATCTCCATGGGCATACCTAAACCATTACTTGATTCATATGCTATGGAATACGAGAGAAATTATGGAAGGCCCAGTATTTCTGTTATTGCCAGACATCAAGTGTTTAAAACCAGTTTGGAAAGGGACTTTAACATAAGAAAATTAAGTGAAAAAGAATGCTATAAACCAGCCTCCTCATGCCAAACTCCAAGCAAGTAGAATGAGCAATAGTCAATTTCTAAACTTTGGCTAAAGTCCTTGTTCTATTAAAGGTCTGTTTCGTGAAAAATGTTACAACCTCAGAAAAAGACATCAGCAGATTATCCCACTAAAATGCATGTGTGGACACCACTTCTGAGATAAAACTTATTATCCTGAGAAATTACATAGTTAGCTGCTGTATTAATATATATGCATTTTGCAGATCTCTACAAGAAAAATTAGCCTTATCCCAAAGGGATCATCGCTAAATATAATTTATTCTGTCCTTTGCTATGTCCTGACTTGCCCTTGAGAAGGCATTGCCCATTAAGCAAAAGTAAGCTTAGCTTGTATATGTTAGGTGTCTGATATTGACTGTTCCCAGTAAAAGACTGACAAATTAATTTTCAAGTCTTAACATTCTGTAACAGGATTGGTAACATAAACCTTAGCATCACTGTCCTCATATCTTTCTGAACAGAATAGAAATAATTTAACCGAGACTGAATAAGCTCTGAAAAAGGGTAATAAAACAGGTTGTGAACATGAGTTTATATGATTTTCTTTGTACTTAATTCAGCTCTCTTATGTCTCTTTCCTGAGGTTGTTCACTACTTGGGGGAATTTGTTTTTTAATTCTGTTTTGTGCCTGAAATGAATTATGGCTGAAAATAATAATTCAATTACTATACTGTCAACAATAAGCAGCTTTATATTTGTCTTAATAGTAATACCTAAAATCCACAGAGAAGTTTTGCCTATTAGTTTAAGCGGTGAAAAGAAATTAATAGAAATTACCTGCTTTTTACAGATTAAGAAACTAAAATACAATGAGTTTAAGTGGTTTGTCCAAGGTTTCACAGCAAATCCACACCACAAGCATAAATTATTATTTCTATTAGCCACAAACTATAATGAAGAAATGAAGATATTGTAAAAGGGGAATCCCAGTTTGTTTACATGGGAAGTGCTTAGCCTGATATCTATGGTACTTTTTTTCTTTCTGACCCAGTTGTGGTCAGTTCTACGCATTTATACACACTTCCCGCAATGAGAGAAACCTCACATGAGTCCAAGTTGAAATAAGTGTGCACAAATGAGCACTCTCACCCTCTTTTTTAATTTTTGAGGAAATTGCCCCTAACCAGCTGTAGGCAAGAAGGCAAAAAAATTCCTTAGTAATTAATATTTACTAACGACTTTACAATGGGACTCTATCGATTTAAAAAATCTGTAGTTAAGGTCTGGTGTGTATCTTTAACCATTCAGATTTCTATTGAAAGGAAGGACAGTGTGCTGAGCAGAGTTTTTTGGGGACCTGGGGGTTACTTACTCACCTTTATTGAAATCATAATACGAAGCTTAAAAGTATATTTAACTGTATGCATACATATAGTAGGGCTAGGGTGAGAAGCTGAAACATATATGGGTAGGTTTGTATGCATGAATATGACAGCCATAGGGGTAGTTGTGACTTGGTAGCAGACCTGTCTACAGTTATGTACTCCTCATCACATAATTTGGGACCTAAGTTTTATTGGGCATTGTTAATAGGAGAGACAAAACTGATCCTTTAAACCTAGCCATCCCTTTTCCTAGTAAATTTGCCATAGTGTGAGTACATGTGTGTAGTGAAAGTTCTAATAGGAGTAAGGCACAGAGTCTTTTGTCTTCTCATGAAAATCATGTTATATATGGAAAATTTTCTAGTAACTAACCATTATCATCTCTATAAGCAGACCTGCTTGCCAGTTCTACTGAGTGCATAGAATGAGCCCTAAGATTTTCCTGGAAATACATTTTGTGTTGAGAGAGGAGTGAAAAAAACCTGGAGTTTTCATAAGGAATTGAGCGCTTATTTATAAAGTGCCAGCATATTTTTTTTCCTCCAGTGTCACCTGTTCAATATATACGTTCTTTTCAGAAAATAATAAGTGAGAATGGTGCTACCCAAAGCTTTTTATTTTTTTTTTCAAAATTGCCCCCGTCTCCAAATTTAGGTTTATAACTATAGCTGTTCTTATTTTTTTAAACACGGAACTTCAAGCCCCCATTATAGGTTTATTTGCACATCAAACTGTTCAAAATGCAGTACATTTACAAGGGAGACAAATATTTGTTTCATACCTGAGACATGTTACAAGTGGTTGGGGTACATCTACCTTATGATTTAGATATTGACAAGAAACATTCTTTTGTACATGATATCTGTGCATATGTTTCATTAAAGAATTCAGTAGTTTTGATGTTTGGATAATAATTGTTGCACATAGTATCTGTCTCTGCACCCCCAAAAATGGATTTTTCCATAAGAATCATGGACTGGGATTAATATTAGGATAGAAAAGAAAATAAGTGTCTTGTGATGTTGTATCTACTTAGTTTATGTGTTTGAAAATTCCCAGGGTAATAACATACATTTTATCTTCTAGAACATCGATGTGCTTGGTGAACTCTCAAAATAATACATGAAGTACCCAAGCCTCAATAGGCCCCGATCCACATGAACATTAGCTGTACTTTCATTAAAATTAAACAGCAACTTCTTCTTTTATGTTGATGGGTCTATGACTGATAGCCCTGAAATTTGCGTCACAAATAAATGATTGGCCCTTCAACTATTTCACATGTCCTTAAAGACAGGCAAATGTGATGTATGGCATCCACAGACATCTCAATGAACATAATCGTGATATCATAATATATCATGTTACACTAGTGTACGGTCAGATCACATAATTTACCATCAGCAGTGTGAGGATTAACAGGGCTAAATTATATGGATGCTGCATGGAACAGTTTGGGTGCATTATGCTGATGCTTTGGACTTTAAAATGTTAATATTGCAAATGAAAGGTACACTTTGTGTATCATAAATCTAAGTGTCTATTCTTCCTGTGTGCTCAATAAATACACTTCTCATCAACTTTTAATTATGCTGTTTGCATTATTCTGTCCTGAAGAGGATAACACTCTGTAAATCATCCACTTCTAATGTACACTACAGCATAAGTTTAGTTAATTAAACCATATATTTTATTAGTACTTGCACTTCCATCTTGTAAAACTGCTGGGAAAAAATAATACAGAGAGGTTTTTATTTATTGTAGCCAAATTTAAGGTGGCATTAGAAAAGTTTATCAGGGTTAGATGTACTTTTTGCTGTTGCCTGGTGGCTTATGAATATCCAGTCTCAAAAACTTATTGTCTGCCTATTGAAAGAGTGAACAAGTTCACTTTCCCATGGAACCACTTCAGTGTATTTAATGGTCAATATTATCAGAACTGAATCAGATATATGCTTATCCATTTACATAATTTATTCTGTTAATACACCGAAGAGATCTTTCTCTTGTAGTGAAATTCACTGTTGGTGGAATTAGGAAAACCTTTCTTTTCTTCTTACCTTTGAGTTTCCACTTTTTTGTTGGACCCAGTGCCACCTCCTGTTTTCAAAAGCACAGTTTTCAGAGCAGAGCCATTTCATGGTCTAATGTAGGTGCCAGTGCAGCAGGGAGACATTCTTGTTTGAGGTTTCCAGGAGATGCCATGATACATATGAAAAATAGTAATAAAATATTGTGTGACTAGCATAATTTCATGAGAAGTGTAAACACTTGCCATAGCAGTTACATTAGCTGTTTTCCTCCACGTTTGTTTGATTTTTGGACAAAAATACATAATTTTTGTTCATGTGGTGGCATGAAAGCACAAGGACATAAAAGAAAAGGCAAAACTATGGTTGATAGCCAGCAAAAGCACTTAGAAAACTTTTGAGTTTTAGGGAGGCTTTTAAATGCTTATAAGGAACTGCAGCTCCCTAGGAATATTGGTGGGATATATATTTGGTTCAGTCTCAAACAGCATAGGAAGGTTCTTTAGTTAAGAACAATAAAAGCTTCTTTTTCTCTTAACTACTGCTGAGGCAGTTAAGAACCCCGTATACTTCTTACACCCCTCAGGGTGAGTGTGTTTTATTGATGGAGTGGACTCTTCTCTAACCCCAGCGTACGCCGTGCTGTGGCTACCATCAGCCTGGCCTGGAGCTCTGAATCAGCATGCCCGACTTTAAACACAAACAGCAATCCTTTGGCTTTGCTGCAGACTATGACATTTACTCACATTATTATCACCAGCCGGAGAGGGTCACAGGAGGGAGAAACTGCTCTTTCTTTTGACTGCGGGGAGAGGGGGAGCTCTGCTCCCCTTGAGGCAGACGTTGCCTCTGTAATGGATGCCAGCTGACCGGGGCTGCTCGGTGATATTCTCCAGTCGCAGAGCACCTACAGCTTTGATTTTGTGTGCGTAGGGCCGGTGTGTTGGGGTCTGTGAGCCTGAAGCAGTGGTTGCAGGCTGAAGGGAGCCTAGTGTGCTGGTGTTCGCAAACGAGCCTCTGCAAAGCCGCTCCACTTCTCTCTCATCAATTTTTACAAGCCTCCATTCCGTCTTCGGGGGTGTTTTAAACGTGTTTTGCTTCCACAGACTGCAATTAATTGCAATGCTGCGAGAGGAGTGATTTCTTTTCATAAAGTGACTGGGATGTCTCAAAATGTCGGAGTTTTGCTCTGAGTAAGGGCAGTCGGCAGCATCTGCCAGGGCCCTGCTCGCGCCATGTTGAGGGCTCGGTAGGCCCCACAGATCATCATGTATAAGGAGCATCAGGCTTTGCTCTGAATGCAAGTGCTCATCTTAAACAGTGAGATTTCTCTCTCTATCTGTCCTACACACACATATGACCACATTCATTATTCCTATCAGCAGAGCTGGGATTTGGGGAGCTGGGGAAAGTGAGACTGAGGAGTTAAATCCTAACGGGGATTGCAGGGCCTCAGCTGGAGAATCTCCACAAGCTTGGAGCAATCAAATACAGCTGAGGCCAATTTAAAACAAAACAACAACAACAACAGCAAAAAAAATCTGCCTGTTCTCATGGTGGGGGGAAACAGGGATTTGCAGAACTGTTCTCAGAACAATAGCTCTAATGGTATAACAGGCGTGCTCGGAAGTTACCCCGTTTTAAGCACGTTAAGGTATGTGGTGAGGAGGATGTCTGCGTGTGCAAGTGTGTGTGAGTAAAAGCTGGGTGTTTGCTTGAATAAGAAACCCAGAAATAAACACGTAACATCAGAGGACTTTTTCATTGTTTAATCAGATGCCATCTGATATTTTTTACAGTGGTTATTTTCTGGCCCTGCCATAAAACCTGAAGGATGGGGGATAAAGAACATCTGTCAGGGGTTTTTTTCCAAAATGTGTAGTTTCTCTGACCAGTGAAAGCCCTCTTGTTTTAGATTAGGTTGGTTCAGGATGCTGAAATTCAGACTTTTTTTTTAATTTATTGATTAAATTTCCTGTAAAATTTCACAAGTAACACAGAATTGCATTTAGTAACTTTTTTATGAACAGTTACTGTACTTAGGATTTGAGCTTTGGCAGGTTGAAATCAGTCATGTAAATCAATGGATATGCACCTTTTTTATTTTTTTCCTATTAAGTATATCTACCAGAACTAGCATTTTGATATCATTATTTATGGTTAAGTGGTTTTTAATCTTTGGTGCTATAGTTATTTAAAGTTTGCCATTTCTGTTTGCAATAACGTCAATAGACTGATTTATTAGATTTAAGTGTGTAACAAATCTTAACACTAAATTTTAACTGATCCTTTCAGCAGTTTGAAAAAAGTTTCAACCCTTTTTTTTTGTGTTTGCGTGGGAGGGACTTAGGTTTTTTACATTTGCTTCAGTTTTTGTCTGCTTCCAAGTAGGATAAGATAAATCTCAAGTGATTATATTACCAATCATATCACACCATCTTACACAATCTTAAAATGCCCTGCATGTTTTTGGTGTCATTGTAGAAGAGAATTCAAATTTGAATATCATGGTAATTGTACTCAACAGAAATCTAGGTTCCTGATAAAATTACAATTTGTATTCTATTTTTTTCTTCTTTTTTTTTTTTTTTTGGTGTTATGTGTAAGGAAAACCTCAGCTGTATTCATTCAAAGCTTTCTGAAGCTTTGTTTTTCCTTAGGAGATGTCCTAGATTTTATTCTTTAATGTTGTTCCTGATTTATTGAATGTCCATGTTTCCCTGGATAGTACCATCTTTTGAGTTATACATCATCGGAGTGACTCATTCCGATGATGTATTGCATTAATACATCATCAAAGCGCCTTGCTCTGCTGTTGCACTAATGATATGTTAGTATAATACATCATCAGAGTGAACTGCACTGATGATGTATTACTTAGATGGTGATGGCATTCTGTGAAGAAAAGGTTGAGGAGCAGGTTCAATACAGTCACAGGAGAAAAATTAGTCAATACACAGTATAACTGTTTCCCTGGTAGTGATGCTGATGCTAAATTAGCACCATAGCCCCTGATCTGTACCCTTGCAGAAACACTGAGACATGCATTATCCCCGAAAGAGGAATGAATTCAGAACACTCAGCTAAAGGATTTTACAGAAGAGAGGAGAGGTGTAACTATACATATCACTGGAAAGCTAAAGGTTATACATATAGCTATAATTACTGGCTACTGAGAGATCGAATGAATCAAACAAGGCCAAGACAGGACCAAAGTCTACATACGTTCAGAAGCTACCTCTCTGTTGGAGAATGAGACACACAAGACGACAGAGCTATAAGGGCCATAAATATGTTTTCTGAATTAAAATAGGTGCCATTTTGAAACCTCTAACAGGAATATTGAAATATTCTGAGGCATCTAGGAAGGCTATGCCATAGTATTTTTAAAAAAAAAACTTTTAATTATGTTCTTGTTTTAGTCATGCCATGTCAGAATAACAGGCAGAACGTGTCACTGCCTCAGTGCTGTGTACTCTCTCATGAGCTCCATGTGCACTCTGTTAATGGGAAAAAATTTCGAGTTAGGTGTGCACAGCTGGTATACATAGAAATTAAAAGACATTAAAACTTTTGGTCTTCAAGTTGCTTAAAATTGACTTTGTGAGAGACTAAAAGGAGAAAATTGCGTATGTATGACTGAAAATCCTCCTGCAAAGACAGACTGTATTATGCCAGTATCTTTCCAAAAGTGACATTTTATAGAAATCACACATAATTTTCTTTTTATGTTTACATATCTATCTCTCCAGGGTTTTTTTTTTTGTTTGTGTTTGGTTTTTTTTAATACAAAATTATATGCTCTCCTTATTCTTTTTGTTTAATTAGGAATAATGAGTTACTGGCTTTCTTGCCGCTGGGGTTGTCTGACTTCAGAGAGGGCAGTTTCTTTTTCCTTCATTCTGGTAGTGTTAGAGGGTTCCCAAAATTATTTCTGGAAGAAGGTGCTGTAGCAGCTGCTGTCTGAGTTCACTTTCCAGACAGGTGAAGGTGAAAATAGTGTTAAAATGAAAGCTGTTGGTGGCGTAGAGAACAGAGAGAAGATATTATACCTGGATTTATTTATTTAATAGAAGTGACAGGCTGTGGCATAGTTTTCTTTTATAAATGAGAACAAAATATAACCCACAAAAAAGGTTGTGGCATTGTGTTCACATCCCCGCAGACCTTGCTTTTCCATCTTCTCCATCATTCTACTAACTCCAGATTCCATCCTTCATTTTTTTTTCCACCTGCTTTGCAGCTAGTGCCACCTGGGCTTTGTGCCCCCTTCCCATTCCCTGTGCCCTGTTTCCCACCCCCAGTAGAGCTGGATGGGCCTTTCTCTGTGATGGGAGAGAGCATGCAGGGTCCTTAGATAAGAAAGAGCACCCTTCGCAAGGGTCTGCACACAACATGGTGCTGCTCTTCTTGCCCTGGAACCATACTTTGGCTGGGCTGGCAACATATTCAGCTCCCAGACTGGGTAACTTTCAGGTCTGAAACTGTGCAAGAAATTTCCTTTGTAATCATGGATTCCCCTCTGTCATCATATAGGTGATTTCCACCTTCGCCATCACTCTCGTGATCTCCTTCTTGATGCCAGACTGAAAAGAAATGAAATGGCTAGCACTGCCTTTGCCTATCCAGGCAGCTTTGAAGAGCAGTGTGGGTGGACAAGCATGCCATTGGGGTACACAGCAGTGTGTGACCGTGCCTCTTGACAACATGAAGGGGGACACTCTTGCCTGTCTCAGCAGTTTCCTTACAAAATTCTTTGAGGGCTCCTATTCCTGGCTGGTCCACACCATGTAATATAAGCTTCCAAACTGCCCCTTCTTTCTTCCATTTCTCTCCTGATCATCTATCTTGTACAACTTGAAGAAAGACAGGGTGAGAGTGGCT
Organism: Calidris pugnax; assembly: GCF_001431845.1. Taxonomy (NCBI): domain Eukaryota; kingdom Metazoa; phylum Chordata; class Aves; order Charadriiformes; family Scolopacidae; genus Calidris; species Calidris pugnax. The sequence goes on along the minus strand of NW_015091042.1, from coordinate 2,048,031 downwards.
TAAGATACTCTTTTGTTCTCTCTCCCTCTTTTTTCCTTTTATTCTCCCCTTCCTTTCCTTCTCCCTCATTTGTTTCCCACTTCTGCTCCAGCTCCTTCTTTGAGTAGGTGATTGCTTTTAACTTGAATTATGTGTTCAAGATACACTTTAGATATGAGTTAACTTTTAAAGTAAACCATATTGTACCAGTTCTTAAAAAGCCACAATACTTTGTGGCAATATTCCCAAGATATTTATCAATGCAAAAAGTTATTGTTTCTCATTACTTTCAAATATTGCTAGACTGCTCTCAGGGATTGAAATCACTGTTTCAAGCTTTTATTTGGAAATGAATGCTTCAGAGCTACTCAATATTTCTCTCACTATTGCAGGTATTTTCAGAACAACTCTCTGTTCTGATCCTTTACAGTCTCCTCATAAGAAACAGAACAATCAGAACAATAGAAAATGGTTTTTTTTAAACATCAGGAAATTAATGAACTTATTTTGTGTCCACAGATTTCTGCTCTTTCTGTTAGACAAAAAAATGTGATGGTATTGCATAAAATGCAGCAGAAACAACTGAGATATTTTTAAAATTTTGTTTTCAGTAATGTTTTCATCATTCAGATTTAGTATCTGATTTGTCATGTTCCATTTGTGGAGTTGAACTAAAAAGTCAGATGATACTGCAAACACTGAGGCTTATTTAGGAAAACTGCAGATGCCATGAAAAGTAATGTGGTTCCCACTAGCTATGTATAAAATATTCCAAACCTTTTTCCTGAACCTGTTTGCTTGACTTCTGTATCCTAATTAGTTGTAATGACTTTTAATAATATAAGAACTAGAACATATCCTTTGGTTCTGGAAAAATTAAGCCTTAGTTTTTAATGTGATTCGTGTTTTGTATCTTCTAAGACAATCTGCCATAACACAGGACAAAACAAGATGTTCTAATTTTTTATAAATAAAGCTTGCTTTCTGTAAGATAGAAACTGCCAATTGCAGAAATACACACGTTGTTCATAATTTATAAACAATAAACACTCCTTTTGGCAGGCTGCCATGCAGTTCCTTTTCTGCTCAAGGTCTAAACTGTGAATGAGAAATGATGTGAAAGTTACAAATGGTATGGCTGAGGGACCTGGCAGGGTTTGAAGTGATACTGGTGCCAATCCAAACCCCTGTTAGACTTGGTTAGGATAGGCCAGTTCAAAGATGTAATACAACTTACTGGAAGTGACTACATCAATGAAATGTAAAGTGAAGTATATAGTAGACTTATTGCCATGTGGTAATGACAGAACATCATCTGTGGCTTTTCTCATTCCTGCCTTGCATATTGTTGTGGAGATGCAGATAAGCAGTTACTTGTGCATCTGGATTTCAAATGCTTCAAACTTCTATTAGCTTTGTGTTTATAAGAGTGATGTTGCATAAAATGAACCTTTATGGAGAACATTGGGGTGGGGGGTGGTGAGTAGGCATCAGACATGCCATATCTGGAAAACTGTGAGATACTCATTGCTTTGAACCTGCAACTGGCCCTTCTGAAGCAATTTGCTTTCCTTCTCTGGCCTTCCCTGGCTTACTTACGGCTGTAGCTTGGGGTCACCTCTGGTGTTGTGTCTGTCCTTCCTCTCCTGCTTGCCCTGCCAGTACAAAAGGGATACCCTATTTGAAATGGATATCCCAATCTGCCTTATGTCATGTGAACGTCACGCTCAGGCATTTTATGTGAGTAGTGGGCTGGTTTACCTGTGCCAGGAATCCCAACGCTTATTTCCTCCTGTTTCCTGGGGTGTGGGGAGGTGCTAACCATTTAGGCTTTCCTATTTGGCTTTTTTCATGTAGGCAGTAGTCAGATTTGAAGGGGGGAAGAGAAAAAAACCTTCTTTTAAAAATATTTGTACTTCTTTCAAATGGTCAGCATGTCACACTGCTTTCATAGCCTTCCTGCACCTGAACACTTGCAAGGCTGCACTTAGAGGTCTGCTGTAACAAGAATTAATGGTGTCAGTTTTTTTCTGAGATGGTTGGGTTTAAGTAAGCTCTAGCATTTTCTTGCCTACTCTGAGAGTATCCCTGGGTATATTTTGTAAAGCCTATTGCTACACTATAGCAGTATATTTGTTCGACCCGGTTTTCTAACGCTGCACAAAACATGTTTGTCTCCTCAGAGAGAGTACTTACAGTTAGTTTACTGAAGTTCATTAATTTAGTGAAATCTTTTTACGTGTTGACTTTAACTGAATTAAGAATCTGAACATTAGTTTTGTTCGTTTGCAATTTACCATCTCTATTCAAAATCAGTACATCTTTCAGATGCAGGGTCTGCTACTCTCCCACTTGTGTCACCTAATCTGCTCTTCCTTTATAATTTATATACTGGAATTGTAATTCTCCATTGATCCAAAATCAAAAAGCCCATTGATTTTTGTCATTTCACTGTTTCAGAACCGGTTTGTTACATTGACTAAAGGCCTGAACTGAAGCTCACTAAGTCAATGGAAGTCTTTCAACTGATTCTTAACAAGCACTGGATCAAATTCTGAAATGCAACTCTTTATACTAAAAAAAACAACAGCAAATTTTGTTCAGAACATCAGTAAGAGAGTGTTGTAAGGAAAAGACCACATTTGTGTCTACATACACATTTTTCCCTCAGGAATGTTCCCCTACAATTGTGGGCAGCAGTATAATAAATCACTTATCTGATTAAAACTGAAATAATTAGTATGCAATTATGACAGATGTCAGGCCCATTAATATGTAAATATTCATAAAATACCTGACAAATTTCACATATGCAAGAAGAAATCTTTAAATATGAACATCCCACTGTGTTTGCTGAACATAAGGGCAGGAAGTTTCTAATTCGGTTGGGGAAAATAGCAACATGTATTTCAAAATAATTTTGTTTTCGTTGATCAAATACACATTCCCAAGAGTGAACAATGAGCTGTGATGTGTATAAATAAATAAAGTCTTTATGTATCTCAGCACTCCAAAACTTAAAATGTTTACTTAAAATTGGCAGAACTAATATAAATCCAAGAGTCATTCAAGCCATGATAACATAAAAATAGATATATACTTATTCATCTAAGAAGCTGCAGTTCTTCACCAAGCTAACTAGTTTCACTAGTTAATGATTTATTAATTAGCAATCTGGGTTAATTGTTATTCCCCCATCAATCATTAATTTTTTCAATCATTGATCATTCTGTCGTCTTAGGAAAAGTGCTCCAGCTCTCTCATCATGTTTACGGCCCTCCTCTGGATTTGCTCCAACAGGTTCATGTCATTCTTCTGTTGAGGGTCCTTCAGACTGGATGCAGTGCTCCAGGTGGGGTCTGCATCAGAGCAGAGAGGGAGAATCACCTCCCTCAACCTGCTGGCCATGCTTCTTTTGATGCAGCCCAGGATACGGCTGGTTATCTCTGCTGTGAGCGCACATTGCCAGCTCACGTTTAGCTTCTCACCAACCAACACCCTCCAAGTCCTCCAGGTTATGAAGAATAAGTCCATAAAGACCTCTATGGGCAAAAAGGAACTACTTAAAATTTTTGTAAAGGGAAATAAAAACAGGGGAAGTGAATAAACAGATGAAAATTTGAAGAGGGAGGTGAATTCCATCTGTAGCCAAATGCATCAAAAGGCAAACTAAAAAGCAAGTTGTTAATATTAAAACTAGTTTGGTAGATAAGAAGCCAATTCTTAGTTGCATTTGTTCTTTTGCTATTTGCAAGCAGCTCCTCAATATTTTACCATGCAATTTTTGATTTTCTAATGAGCCCAGTTTTCTTTAAACAAACTCTTGTTTCAGATTTTTGTGACACATTTTTTTATATTGTCAAATTATCTGACTCCATGAAAAAGCTTAGCACTTGGACAAGAAGATTGTACTGGATCTGCACATGTCATGAAAAAAAAAGCTATGAAACTTCATTCAAGGGGAATAGGAGCTATTCACTGTTAAGATAAGCATTTCTTGTTACTAGCTTAGCCTAGCTGTTATTTCAGGACCAACTTGCTGTACCTAGTGCTTTTTTACAACTCAGACTTATCTGCCACTATTTCAATATCTTTCCTCTGGTAATGAATCTCCCCACACCATCCTAAAATGTCATGCTTTGTACTAAGCTATGGCATTTCTAAGCAAACAAATCTCATCACAGCTTTGATGCCATATACTGAGTGCCCATAGTGTGTTATTCTTTCTTTACAGATTCTTTTCCCTTACGTGATGTAAGGCATGAGACAGTTTCCCCAATATGTACCAACAAACACAGCCTTAATGTATTGGCGTTGCTCTCCAAGTTGAAGGAGATGGACAAAGCGGCATTTCAGTCACGGGCAAGGATTGTAGCTAAAATGAGCTATTAGGCCTATCTAACTTTCTTTTATTCATATGTTTTGTGTTTTTCCTATGTTTTGTGAAACGTATATAGCCATCTGCAGTTAAAATACCTAGAAACAGTTTCAGTTCTTGATTTTAGTGTTATCTACTAGGCTTTATACATAACTTAGGAACCAATAATTTGTTTATCTCACTATTTATTGCTTTATTTAATTTTTGAAAGAAGAAATATATCAGCCAAATCCAAGTTAAATAATTTCTGAGGCTACAATATCATGACAGTTTAGTACTGAATGTTGTTCTTACTGGCAATACAGAACTACCATTATTGATATCATTACTTACTGCAAAAAGCTTTTCATTAAAATTAAAATATTCATATTATGACTTTTGAGTCCTTGATTTCATATCTGATGTAGTTGAAAAGCGTAACTTACATGATACATACCTGTAAAAATAATGATGATAGAAACAAATTCTGGACTATAATCTTTCTCCTATTCTTTTCATTTCAAAGAACAAGAGAAATATTATTTACTTTGTTACATAGGAAGTTTATAGGAATAAAAGCAAGATGAGAAATTACTATTTATATTATTTATGCGTATTACATGTAGATTTCTGTTAGCTATACATTCAAGCAGGCTCAGAATTACTTTTCTCATATTTGGCTTGTCTAAACTATTACAGCTACAATGGAATAAAGAGCACTAAACTGAGTGGTGTAACTGATGACATTTCCTTGTTAATTAGCTGCATCTGGAATAGAAGCCTTTTATGAAACTGAGTACACACAGCTGTTGTTAGCAAGTCTGAAAGTGTTTGGCTTCTAAAATGTATCACTTCAGTAAGAGTAAGAGAGGTAGGGGTCAGTTAAGCTAGAAAACTTTTGTATATCAAGTCATAGTCAGATAGGTAAAACAAAGTGCCTGGCACCAGTGGCTAGACATGAAAGTCTGAAAGAAAAAACATTGTATATGATTATTCTGATGGAAGTTTGTTGCAAACCAAACTATAGAAAAATATATTTTTGTATTAAGTATTATTATTATTTTGATAATTAGGCCATTATTTACTTTACTTTTTGGCAAGTCCAAGAACTGATTAGACAAATACTGTTGATGATTGTTTAAAGATTTTTAAAAGATTCAAGTCAAAACTAAACATAGAGATTGGTCTACAATACAGGGCTGTAAGCTGCACTTATGAAAGACTGCTTACACTACATTTTGTTATTCTGAGATATGGAGGCAGAAGAGATAATACGTTCCACATTGGATTGCAAGTCTGAGAGCCAGGCTTGAACTGTAAGATGCTGTTAGTTAATCCAGGTGTAAATGGGTACCTGATATTTTGTGCTTAGAAGTTCAAGGCAGTATTTTTTTGTAATAAGATGAAAGCAATACTGAAATGGCTAGGTAGCATGACATAATATACATTTCCCAAATATTTCCCAAAAATATTTTCTTGGGGGGACGGGGGACGGGAGGGGATGACACATGCTCATAGAAATTAAAATAAGTTTTAATTTTTTTCTTTGTAAAGTAGAACTCTGAGTTACTACTTCAAATAACTGTCAGTTTTCTAGATGCAACTCTTAAAAATTTTCCTTGATTATTTTTTCCTAGATTATTTTTTTCCTATGCTATAGAAAACTGTAAATAATTTGATGAAAATGAAAGGATTTTAAAAATATAAACTGGAGTCATACTTTTCAATATTCTTCTCATGTACAACCCCTTTTTTTTTATCTTTTCTCTTTTTTAGGGGAAAAAGAAATCTGTCTAACCTGAAACAGGTCTTTTTGTCTGTATGGGATCTTGTGTAGATTTGATTAACACTACACTGTCAAGTCTTTAGGGTCAGGGCAGATTGTATTAGAAACATGACAAGTAGTTAATGAATTTGCATTGACTAATCCATACAAAGCTAAAGATTTTTCTGTCAGGATTAATGTCCAAAAAGAGTAGGACACACTACTTGATACATTATCTTACACTGAATCATACTGTTATTGGACATTAGATTAAGGAACTATGTTATGTTGTCTCCTTTCATAGATATACAACTGTTTTTTGGTATGACACTGACGTATAGTCATTGCATTAAGAATTCATTTAATCATCAGTAATGCCCTGTTATAGTTCCTGTGTATATGGTATGTGTACTTGCAATAACTGGATAAGTACTGTGTCTTGTAAATGTTCACCACCTAAAATTTCCGGCTGTGTATCCATTCAGATTGCAGCATGGAGTCAGAGATGCATGCTCCAAATATTGATCTATGCCTTCAGTTTGAACTGAACTGTCAGAAGACCTGGCGATGAAAAATATTTTAAGCTTTCAGATGCTGTCTAGATACATTGTAATCAAAAGAGTTGCTGTTTCTTAAGAATTTAGCGGCCTAAGTGAAAGGGGAATACTCAGTGACCCTGTGATATTTCAGGAGGCAGGATCTGGTGAAAAGAATTGCTTGAATGATTTTTCCAGGGAAATTAGGTATGATAGTCTTGTCAAAATGAGCCAGCAGCTCCTGAGATAGTTGAAGTAAGAAGTTGCACAGGAGTTGTCAGGCCTCATCAAAAGGTCTCCTAAGCCAAAATGGTGGTGGGACTGGTAGCCCAGCTGAAGTGCTTTCACACTAATGAATGCAGCATCGGCAACAAACAGGAACAGCTGGAAGCCATTATGCAGCAGGAAAGCTATGATGTAGTCACCATCATGGAAACGTGGCTGGATGACTCACATGACTGGAGTGCTGCAATGGATGGCTACAAAGTCTTCAGAAGGGTCAGGCAAGGAAGAAGAGGAAGAGGGGTGGCCCTGTGTGTTAGGGGGGGTTATGAATGTTGGGAACTAATTGAGGGTAATAGTAGGGTTGAGTGTCTATGGGTAAGAACCAGGGGGAGAGCCAGTAAGGCTGACATGGTGGTGGGAGTCTGTTACAGATCACTGAATCAGGATGGAGAGATAGATGACATATTCTATAAGCAGCTGGGAGAGGTCTCAAAATCACTTGCCCTGGTCCAGGTGGGAGGCTTTAACCTATCAGATATCAACTGGGCACACAATACAGCTGAGAGGAAACAGTCTAGGAGGTTCCTGGAGTGTGCCGGGGATAACTTCCTGACGCAGCTGGTGAGGGAGCACTGCTAGATCTGCTGTTTGTAAATAGAGAAGGATTTGTGGGGGATGTCATGGTTGGAGGCCGTGAAATGATAGAGTTCTCAATTTTCAGGGAAGCAAGGCGTGGAGCCAGAAGGACTGCCATCAAGGACTTGCGGAGGGCAGACTTTGGTCTTTTAAAGAGCCTGCTCAACATAGTCCCATGGGAGGCAGCCCTGAAGGGCAAAGGAGTCCAGGAAGGCTGGACATTTTTCAAGGAGGAAGTCTTAAAAGCACTGGAGCAGGCTGTCCCTGTGTGCTGTAAAGTGAGACACTGGGGGAAAAGACTTTGACTGCAATGCAGTGTCATCAGCATGGCTTCCTTCAAATATGAAACCATCATGGGATGCATCAAGGGAAAGTAGTGGGTATAAAGAAAATTTTTTTCTATTCACAAAGCAAACTTAAGCTGTGGAATTTCTTTACCACAGGCCACTGGGACTGCTCAAACTATGTATGGCTTTTAAAAACTGCCTGACAGCATGAAAGAAAAGTCCTCAAATGCTGTGAAGTCCAAAGTGATACCTCTAGCTCGGGGATTTTTTGGAGGCTGGATGAATGTGATAGGTATTTACGTGCTTTGCATTATTTCATAAGAACTGGTAGCAGACAGAAGTTATTTGATTATGAGTCTGGTTCTCTCTGCCTCTGGCATCTAAAAGAGCAAGTTCAGATCCTATGAAAGAATATCTGTAATGAAGCCCTCTTGTTTTCCCCTTGTATGAAATAGCTACATCTTTTAGTTCAACTAGTTAAGTTGCTCTTTGGGAAATGTTTTGTTGTCTGAGGTCCAGGTCTAGTTTACTGCATATTTGAAGTCATTGCACAGGAAATGTCTGGCAACATCTAAAAAGCTTGAGTAGGCTCAGAGCTGCTTAAAAGTATCCAGAAGAATAATATGATAATATAAAGGCTAAAAATTAGTTCATGAATAATATTGGCCTATAAGATAAGAGCAATGGAAGGTTGTAAATTAATATTTAGGGCACATCCTTCAAAAATGGAGAATACTAAATGTGATTTACCTTGCTAGTAAAGCTGTTGGCTGTGTGGATTACATTAATCATTATCACTTATTATAGCCATCTCAAGATGAATGTCACAGGCTGACACCAACCGTTCCGTTCCTGAGGTGAATATGATCATACACTTCTCGTAAATAGTACTCATTCATGTCTCCAGCCTTCTTATTTTTGATCAAGTCCCTGCTGTAAATACTAGTTGCCTACTTTTGTGCCACATGGTACATCATAGTGCATTTAAGTATTGTATTTAAGTGCTTTCACAGCTGCTGCAGATTTTTTATCTGTGTACAGATCTCTGAAACTTAGATAAATCAAATGGTAACTGTCTCTTCAGAGAGAACTTCACCACTCTCATCGCTCGAGAGCCTCCTTAGGCTCTATTATATCTGTGTGCTCCACAGTTTCCTATTTGAGACCATGCAATTAATCCATGTCAAGTGTTGTCTGTCTTTATACTATCTAAATGTTAGTTATTTTTTTATTGTGTTTCTCCCAATTGCACACATATATTGTGAAATCATTGTTTGTGCACCTCTTTCTTCCTTTGTTTTGCCTTTGACTTTTTGAGTTTGGTGGGTTTGATATTCAATTAAAATAGTAGTGTTTCCAAATCTGAAATATCAGCTCTTACAGTGTATGAGTTAAAACCTTATGTAACAGAATTTTACAGGATATATGTTTGAGTGGAGTGCAAGGAGAATGAACTTTACCTTTGGTCTTTAGAAGAACTATCATTTAGTTTCATGGGATATTGAGAAATCTTGGGTAATCTTCCTTTGCCAGGGTGCCCTTTCTAATGTTCTCTAGCTATTTCTTTGACAAGAATAGAAAAATTTGTATAAGAAAAGTTGGACTGCGTCAGAGCACTACAGATAATGTTGTTATTTGCATTCTTTTAAGGCATGTATAAAATTGAGTCAAATGAGGTAACAGTGCCCCATTAAACTTCTGGGAGCTGTTGGAGGAAGGAACACTCAGAAGCCTGGTGGCGGCAACAGTTTAAAGTGCTTTATCAAGGAAGTGATGCAGTATTTAGCTTTGCCATCAGATTCAGAACTATTTCTGTATTTAACCCATCAAATAGTGTATTTTTTATGTAAGTCTCTGTTACTATCTTTTTACATAAATCTCTGTGACTATCTTTTGAACATATTTGATTTCTAGCAATATAAGAGGGGGAATGATCTTTTAAGTGAGAGATCATATCCATACCTTAGTCTAGTGTGGCGCGGCATCCTGCATACTGAGACACAGGGAGAATGAATTTGTGATCTTGGTCCATCGAGGGAGTTTGCTGCTGCTCTTCATCAGTTCACACAAACTGCCAAAGCCAATGTCTGCATTGCCCTCCTTACATCTAATGCACTTTCTCTATAAACTCTGGGGATTACACCAAGCTTTTATAACTGGCAGCATGGCATAGCAAGGGAGGAAGGCAAAGGGAGAAAAAAAGATATTAAAGCTTCTTACTAGGACACTGAGAGCATCGCTCATCATCAGAGCTGTCCTTGTGAAACGGTGATCCTTCTAGCAGCCCTTGGAAAGTCATACTTTGCCACTAAATGGAACACAACAATTATGCTTTGACAGATGTTCAAGATTACAGTATTTCTTATTTTCAATTTTTACAGTTTCAAATAAATTTCTCCCTTGTTTCCTGCTGTCTTACTGCTCCCACAGAGTACATTCACATAAGTGAAGTCCTTATGAATGCTCACAGATTTCCTAGACTGTGTTATGTCTTTTTCTACTATCATTAGAAGTCAATATTTCATTTACATCTTTCCTCTGAAACCCCAATCTCCTTCATTCTCTCAATTTTCTGAATTTTAGAATCAGGGTGCATTTTTCCATCTTTCTTATTTACCTGTAAAAAAACTCCTTTGTGTTATCTTGCTGGTTTTTCTTTTTAAAGTTTCAGTCCTGCTTATAAGCCACAACTGATACTTCTGCTCTTGTTTCATGCCGAAATCCTTGTTGGAAAAAGTAACGTATCTCTATGATGCTTTCCTCAAAGAGACCAATTGCTAAAGCTCCTTCTACATGCCTACAGTGTTCTGTCCTTTAGCCCATCCTATTCCTTTGACATTTCCCTACCTAGAATTTACTGACTGCTCAAGGAAAAAACTGTGAAGGTGCAGACATATGGATATGTTAGGTTTAGTTTTCAGGTCCTGTATATATTTTTGAGGGACTAGTCTAAAATCATAGATGTGTATAGGCAGTGTGCTATAGTTATTTATTAATCCTTAGGTACTTCCTTCCTAGACTGGTTTTGAGAGCCATAAGTGAGATCTCTAAATTACATATTGAATGTGTGGGGATTGTTAGGAATTTCATCACGGCACCTGTAGCAGATACCCTACTGAGTGGGAACATAAGGGTATAGGAAATTCAGAAGACAGGAGTGTCTGACTTACATGGAGATATGTATCTCCATAAGGAATACTCATAACTTCATAAAGATACACTATCTCCATAATGAATACAGCTTCTTAAATCCTTTCTGGATTGTAGAGGAAGAGCACGCCTTTAGAATTATATGTATCCCAAACAAAGGAATTATAGTTTCAAACCTAGTCTTTCCACCTCCACAGAGTTTACTGGTTCTTTACTGGAATCTTCCAGTCCTTAGTCCTGCATAGTTTTCTCTAGCTTGTAGGTACACTCCTGGCTTTAAGGATACACCACCCTATTTGCATAAAAGAATTACAGATTCATTGGTGGACTAAAAGAAAATGATCCTTTAGCCCTGAGGCTTAATGGTTACATGTGACAAGGACTATCCTGTACAGTGGGCAGGTGAAGAAGTTTTTCTTTGCTGATTGTTATGAAGAGAATTCAGCTGTGAAAAACTAAAACAAAGCCATGGATGGAAACTTTAGTGGTTCTCTTCTAATTAATTTATTAAACTACTTAATTATTAACACAACCACAAACCAAGGAAACTGTGATACAACCAATGATTGTAAAAATGCATTTTTCCCCTCAAGGAGATCCCTTTTGGAGGTGTGATCTATGGAATGATCCAGCTATCAGATTTTGCATCTTAAGTATTCCATGGGCTGCAGCTGCAATGGTGGTAGTTTGCAATTCCTCTGTGTGCATTTATAAAATCAGTATATATAAAAACAATATACTTACACCATATTCGAAGCTTTGTCCAGGTTTTTAGTAGTGTTTTTTAAAAGCCTCTGTTAACATCTCATTATAAACATTTAAATGAGGATCAAAAAATATGTAGTGACATAGAATTAGGATCTCTGTGTGAGCAGGGCATGGCTTTAAAATATCAATGAGCTTATGCAGAACTTATTGCAGGACGGGAAAGACTGGTGGGACTTGTAGGTCTGAAGTGTAATATGCAGTAATATGGTGGGAAATAATCACAAATTAATATAACTCTACCAATTTCTGTCAAGCAGGTGGTAATTTTTGTCTTTCGGTATTGTAGCAACCTTTTACAAGTCTAGATTTGATGGTGGTGATTTCTTTTATATTCACTCATTTTTACACCAGTAAAACCAGGGTGGTTTCAGTGGAATATCTCCCGATTTACATTAATGAAAGACAGAAGGCTTATCCTTACACAAAATAAATTTTACACACTATTTTTCACTTTCCTTTTATTGCTGTTTATTTCACATCATATATTGTGTTTTTCAGTATTTTTTTTAAATTTCTCCTTCTTTTATCCTTGTAATCCTGTGTATTTATCGATAGATGTCTCATTTGTCATTTATATTGATATTGTCTCATTTCCCAGAGACACCTGGAAGATATCTGGAAGACACACTTTCCTTTTATTGCTGTTTATTTCACATTGTATATTGTGTTTTTCAGTAATTTTTTTAATTTTCTCCTTCTTTTATCCTTGTAATCCTGTGTATTTATCGATAGATGTCTCATTTATCATTTATATCAATATTGTCTCATTTCCCAGAGACACCTGGGAGATAGCTGGAAGACGTTTCTTTTATATTCACTCATTTTTACACCAGTAAAACCAGGGTGGTTTCAGTGGAATATCTCCCGATTTACATTAATGAAAGACAGAAGGCTTATCCTTACACAAAATAAATTTTACACACTATTTTTCACTTTCCTTTTATTGCTGTTTATTTCACATCATATATTGTGTTTTTCAGTATTTTTTTTAAATTTCTCCTTCTTTTATCCTTGTAATCCTGTGTATTTATCGATAGATGTCTCATTTGTCATTTATATTGATATTGTCTCATTTCCCAGAGACACCTGGAAGATATCTGGAAGACATCTGTTCCTAAAAGACCCTTCAGTTTCCCTTTTCCACAAAGAGTTAAAAACACAAGCAAAGAATGAGTAAGAATAAAATGTTAAAAAAGATATACAGATGGATCTCTATAATCATCTCTCAATATTTCTAATATGGAGCTCTTAGGTCCAAACTGGATCACGCTTCCTTATGAGCAGCCAGTACCGTCTCTCTGCTGTCATGAGGTCATGTATTGAGAGTTTTTTTGATACATATTCTTTAAAAGTCTGTGTTGCCAGATTTGTATTTCTCCTTGCCTAGTAAGCAGCATCCATTATTCTCCGTGTATTGCAGATCCCTTTTGCTTACTTTATTGACTTCGTGCCTTTATCAGAATCAGCACAGCTTTTAATGTAACTAGTAAGCCTGTCATTAGGGACTTGATGGAAGCCTTCCTCAAATTGTAAATAAATTATACTTTATGTATGGCCATTATCGTCTTTCTCTAGGGGTTTCAATGGCTCCAAGCTTTTGTGGTACAGACCGTATCCCTTTAGGCAAGATATCCCTTCAGGATATTTCCCTTCAGGCATGATATGCTGGTTGTAGTCATTACAATATTACTTTGATTATTCTCTAAATTACCCCTCATTACTGTACATTTTCTTTGCTTTTCTCATTACAGATGTAAACATTGTCTGTCTTGTGTTTTCAGTCATCCTTCCATTCGACTCTTTAATATACAGCTTCTCTCAGTGATTTTTTGATGGTTTAAAAAAAAAAAATAAAGCCATGTTTCTAGCTTACGTGTGTTAAGTTTAAAAATGCAGGGAAATCAGAATATGGTTTGTTATTTTATTTGGCTAAATAACTAATTAGCCAAAATAACACGTTTAAAGGCATCTTTATGGCTCTGTTGGGAAGTATTATGAAAGAGGCCTTGCTCTATGGCTTGATTGTCAACTGACCTGTGCTCTGTCAAAGATATAATAAGAGAAGTGAATTCTAGAGGTGAAGGGCTTTTGCTGAGAATTTCCTGTCAACATCCCCTGACATTTTTGTTTAGAGACTCAAGTGTTCCAGCTGACCTCAGCTGTCGTGATGGAACACAAGGGGAGAAGTAGGTTACTTAATTACAGTCATTCAAAGCCTTGCCGATGCTTAACAAGTTCTCTGTTGTGATTCCCATTGGGTTACACAATTTCATGGACATGAATGCTATTGTCTGTTACATCACATCCTATGGGACCATATGAAGATTTATTATGGATAGTAAAATTTGTACGACAGCATCTTAAGCTGACATAGTCATAAAGTTCTTATGACCTTAATGACTTCATTTTTAGTTCTTTTTTAATATAAGAGTTATGGCCCGAGTACACACATGTAACAGATACAATACATTTCTATTAGTACTGCTCTGTAATTTCTCCACTGAGTTTAACAGAACTCTTGAAGATTCACAGAAATTTGAGTCTCCATTTTAAAAGCTCTTCTTTCTTCAATGCCTATAACAGTCCAAAGACCAACATCAAGTGTTCCTCTTGTCATCACTTTTCATAAGCCCATAAGTTAGACTTCATTTCCAGCAATCTTTTCACTCACTGTCCACATATAATGTAGCTTATATTCTGTTTTCACAGAAGACATTACTCTTGTATTTGAATTTGTGCTCCAAAGAACTCATGAAAGCAGGTTCTCAGGCAAATTTCCTCTTTCTTTGGAGGACTTCAGGATTTATAAAATTCACTGGAACTACCATTTTTCTGTGAAAGAGAATTAATAAAATAGTTGTTCCTCCCTGGCCCCCAGAAAAAAGAAAAAAAAAAGTGTTGAAATAGTGATTAGTGTTTAAATTTCTCAGGAGCCTTAGCCATACTTTCAGGAAGAAACCGTATAGAATTTCAACATTATTGTTCTAGTGACTGAGTCCCACTTTGGGTATCAGACCACGCATCTCATGACATTTTAATAATAACAACTATTTATTGAGATAAATTTTCTTTATTGTTGCATGGACAGTCAGCAAGCAGCAATGGTGGTCGTGAAAACAGAGTCCAAGTTAATCCATGAGATAGACAGTATCACAACTCTCCTTGAACCATTTCAGTACCTGATAGAGTTTCTCTAAGCAAAGCTGGAAGCTATGAAGGATGATGATATACTTTGATCATCATCAGAGATGTCTATGTGTCATCCCTTTATTTTTTGTTTATTAGTTTATATTACCTTTATGTGGCTACATCAAGGGTGTTGACAGGCTAAATTATGTCATACTAAGAATGTCAGAATTGATCAGGTATGACTTTTCCACCCTCTTTCAGTGAAGCAACAAATCTTTCCTTTTGAACCTTAAGGTATATTCTGCCAGGACAAAGAAAATGTTTAGTTTAGTCCTTATGATTCTTAAAGAACAATTTTTGAGGTGTTAAAGTGGCTACATGCATCATCTTACTACGTTTTATTAGACACTGTGTAGTTAGTATGTCATTTAAGTTGTATATCAAATTGAAGAAAGCCTTCAGTCTCTGTTTTCCTGTTGCTGTCACTATCATCTTGAAGAAATTTTATTTGCCACATGGACACATACTTCATAAGAAAATAAGTTCACTTACCATAAATTGGTTCTTTGAGATGTTAGAGTACCTACAGCTCTTCAGTTCCGCCCCACATTGTGAATCTTTGAGGGCTGCAGTAGCAAGAAACAGTGAAAAAGTAAAGAATATTATAAGGTAGGATGTCACCCTTGTATAAGTGGTGGCTTTGGAGGAATTATGTACCACAGGGGTTTTTTGCTATTTTTTTTTTTTAATAGCAGCACTGCTTGAACAAGAACTTTAAAAAGGCATATGTAAAGCATCATGCCAAGAGACATATTGTTGACAAGATCTTTCTCCAATAGGCATTCTTTAAAGCTTCCTTTGTTTTTTACTTTCTGTTTGATCTGCAATGGGATAGTTTAGTAATAATTGCAGCCTTGATTTATACACAAATGTCAGGAAAAGTATATTTCTTTTCTCAATAATTCTCATAGTTGGTGAGGGCACCATTTGAATTAGAAATTAAAATATTGTCTCCTGATAGAGACAGTAATTGTCATCACTGATGATTATGAACTACCCAGAAGAGTTCCTGCTTAACAATCAGGAAATGACTCAATTTTGATATTATCTATGCTTGTTAGAATCCTGAAAGAAATGCCTCTTCTTTTTGTCTTTCAGGATCAATGTTGTATCACAAATGCAAGTTTCTGTCTTCTAGGAGCTAATGGTTAATGGGAAAATATCACTTAATCACAAATCAGCTTTGTTTTTTTCAGTTGCTGGAATTTTAGTTTGTTTGCCTTTTTTTTTTTCTCCCTTTTAGAATGGTCTCTCATCATGTCAGCTTTAATTTGCATGTAGAAATAGATCATTTTACCTCATTATTTTTTTGGCTAACTTGAAGTGGAGTTTCAATCATCTTATAAAATGAGAGAGCTCTTAGTCACGTTTCAGAATTAATATATAAAATCCTGCCTTTCCCCAATGTTCTTTCTCATGTGTGCATGTACTGTCAGATTAGAAAGTAATTCAAGATTAGTGAAACATGGTCAGGTTGATTAACAACCAACAATTAAATCATTCCCCAGTGAAAGACCTTAATACTTTTTAATTCTTGCTATTGGGTTGTATAGATCTAGTACCTATTACATAGGCTGCCACCAGGGACAAAGGGAATAGTGTTAGCTGTACTTTGTCAAACTCCAGCAGAGCATGCAGGAACACCATGGACAGTGTCTCTGTAAATGTCTGTGATTCTATCCAGAGAATTACAGTTATGTAAAATATATCAAAATAATAATATATGATTATTTATATCAATGGAAATTTCATGCTACAATGGTAGACTTGTACTCAGATAACAAATTTTTACTTTGCCGGAAATCAAACCACACAGGTTTACTGATGTGTATGTGCTTTACCCAATTATGTAAAATAACGAGCACCCATGTGAACCTTTTGTGTAACATAAACTAATCACGGTAAGAGTGCAATTATCAACTAGTGCAGAGAAAGACACATGATAAAACCTAATGTTGAAAGAATTAAATAAGCACTGCACATATGACTACATATGATATGCCATTAATAAATTGTTTAGAGCACAGAATGAGAACTTCAGGAGGAAGTCAAAGATTCTGTATGTTTCCTGTCTAAGGCTTGCTCTCACTGCAAATGTTACTGGGAATTCACTCTTAAAATGTTGTCTTTTCCTGTTTGAGGTTGTGTGAGTGAGCAACCATTTAAAATTTTCACTGCCTGTTGAACAAAACCTAAATCAAGCACTGAAAAATTTAAATTATTCTATATTTTCTAACTTGTGCAGTTACAATTCAAAGCCTGCTAGATTTGAGACGTAGCAATAAAAGTCCTCTGTCACATGAAGCACAGCCAGCATTGTGGCAGCGCTGCAAACTTTCCCTGTCTGATCTGTCAACCTCTGGAGGGCATGATGCTCAGCAGCTGATAAAGTGCTCTATGCTGAAACCAAAATTATGGGTTCTAATGAACCTCAGAAATGCTGCTGTCTTTGAAATGTGACTCCCTGTCCAGTGAGAAGTGGGCTGTTTTCACAATATTGAACAGCCACTGGATGATAATGACCTTCAATAGCTACAGCTTGGGGCTAGATTTGAGTTTGATACTAAGAGGTGAAAAGCTTTCAAACTCAGTACCAGTCCCTTGAGCTATTTAGTCCTTCCAATGACTTATTTCTTGGTAAACACAAATCCCCTTTGTCCTCATCATGCTTGTTACTCTGCGGCAGGTTTTGTACAGGCTTTGTATCATATCTTTTTTGGTAGATTTTCTGTAGATTTGAACCCTATTCTATTTTCATTCACATCATCTGAAAAAAAATAAATAGTGCTCTCGGAATGAGTATTTGTTTCAGAGCCCACCAATGTCAATTAACTCTGAATCTGCTGGATTTTGAGGAGTCAGTGAAAAGAATTAGGGCAGCTGCATATTTCTTCTTCCTTTTCCTCAGTGCAGTCCATAACTCAAGCTCAGTGGTGTGGTGTATATTTCTCAGAAATACTACTAGTTAAAGTCAATTCAACTCTGTTGCCAATGTTGTGGGTAAAAGTATATATTTAAAGCAGTATGTTGATGAATGGAATAAAGAAGGATAATATCTCAGTTTTTCCTATCAGCTCAGATTTTCTCTTTAACATAGATAAAACATTCTGCCCAGAATTCTTCTTTCCTCCTCGTAACTTCTGTCTTCCTCTTGATTGAGTAGGTCAGTAATGTAAACTGATAAACTGCTGGGAAACATGATGTGGACATGAAGACTGATCAAGCTCATCAGTTTAAAATGGCCTCAGGTGAAAAGCATGTTACATGTATACCTACTTGCTTATATGTTTGCTTTGTATTGACTATTTGTTAAATATTTTCATTATAGCTATAAAATAATGAGGTACATACTGTGCCCATGTATTTTGAGGGACATACTGTGACACTATTCACACTAAAAGCTACAGCCCTAAAGCATCTTTAAAGTAATGTTCATATTGAATATATCCTTTTCTTACCTGGAGCAACACCCACATGTGGAGGCTGGCAAGTAGAGAATGTTTTTTTCCTTTGAAGATTTCCTTCACTTTTTTTTTTTTTTTTTTTTTTTTTTTTTTTAAATCACTGGCTGATTATTACAGTATTTAGACCATACTTTGTCTCTGCACATTTACTCACTTAAAATAGAGTCTTCTTACAAATAGATTAATTCAGATCCATTCAAACATAGCTTGGCTTGTTACACATATTTACATTGTACTTGATTGTAAAGACCCTAGTAGACTGCAAGCATTATCAAACTAAGAATATAAGCCATAAAACCTTGTGTGCCTTTGTTGTTGTACTTTAATTCTGTTAATCGCCCTAGGTAAAGATTAGCTGCTGTTGTCAATTTAATTCAGCTTCAAACAAAGCAACAAGGTCACTTTTTTTTTTTTTTTTTTTTTTTTTTTTAAGCAAACAGGATTGAGTTGTCATGTAGTTCTAATAGGCAGCACAGGGAATCATTAGTCCACCTCAGCTCCCTGACTGATGGGCATTTCACTTCAGTCATCTGACTGAGCACTAGTGGCCCAGTACTATTGACACCGTGTCAGAGCTGAGAGAAGATGCCTTAATCGGCTCAGACACTCTCTGCATTGATTTGACAAGTTGCTGTAATGACCTTCTTGTTTTTCTGAAGGATTACTGTTTACCCAGGGAGGTGCTGCTGAGCGCATGTGCTGCATTGTCATGGAAACTATTATTGTTGCATCTTGATCCCATTAATGCTGTGGTGTGTGACACTGATATGAGACACTGAATATTTCAATGAAGTACATTCCATCTCAATAATGCTAATCACTGACCATTCATTAGGCTTACAAAATTTGCAGCTCATGCTGCATAGCTTGGCCAACAGGAATTAAGGGGCCTTGGCTGCTTAGGATACTTTCCTGCCTTGGTTGGGTATTTTATGAGGTTCAGATATCTTCTTTGAAGGAAGAAAGTGTCACTGTTTGTTTGTTTTCTTTTCTAGCTTAGGGTGCTTCTTGTTGAAGAAAGAAATAAGAAAATCAAGATGGGAAGAAAAACCGTCGTACTTCAGACACATAGGTCCATCAAGGGAAAACAGTATGTTGGGGAGGAGAGAGGTAGGTGATGTATGGAAGATTTTCTGGACCATGTTGAAAGTGTAGCAGACTACAACTAATTTTTTTTTCTCTATTTCCTTCTACATCTAAGATAATGGCAAGTGGAAGTCTTATCTCACACCTTATGACTCTAAATTCTCCCTTGTTCAGTGCAAGTGTATTTTTCTCAGCCATTTCCTTCATGCACTTGGTATGTGAGCATGTGATCTTTACTATCTCTAGAAATTAGTTTCTTATAATACCACATTTTGGAACAGACACATGGCTCCACCTGTGATTTAGGCAAAAAAGATTGAAAAAGAGCCGCTGATATGAAGGAAATAATTCTAACATGTTAGTCTGTAAGACATGATAGCTGATTTCTCGGAAACGGTAGTATAGCAGGCTGTCTTGCAGGCTAGATCTAATGATTAAGTTGCAACAGAAGTGGTTGTTCTGACAAATTTGAGCAATTTCCTGTACATCGATTTTTGATGAGAGGAAAAGAAAATCCCCAAAGTTTTTCACGTAAAGAATCATCTTTCATACGTGGCTTAGTAATTGGGAAATATTGTTTGAAAACATGTCGATAGAAGATGAGCTCTTAGCTAGTGGCCATGAGCTAAGCATGAAAGAATGATGCTATAGAAGTAGCACTTTAGGAAAAGGGGGGTTTGTTTGAAAATTAAGAATTATTTCAGTTTTATTCTTCACTCTTCATCTTACAACTTGCAAGGCTACCCAGGCTGTTATATCTTAAGATATCAGACTGAATGAGATGTTGAAATTGGTGCCTAGCTGCAGTAACACCTACCATTTCTCTCCGTTCAATCCAATAAACAATCTTCCACTCATCAGCTAATAGTTTGGATTATTGACAGATGTTTCTTATTGACTTCCTTGTTTAACCTAATGAATAATGAAATACCTTTCATAATATTTGAGAAAGTACTGAGTAGCATTTCCCACACCATGCAATCAGTTTTCATCTGATCACACAGTCATTAATATTTCTGCTTTGATTCTAAGTTTTCTTGGCAAGATATTGTCATATTTCTTAGCACTTCATTGCACATTACAGTGTGCTGAATGCTCTTTGTGGCATTCTCCTTTGAGAAAGATGTGAAAAAATCAGAGTGTTTGAAAGATTTGTTTCTCAGAACACAGGCTAGGCAGGTCCTTCAGTAACATTATCTGGAACCAAAAGTACAAACACCTAAGTTTTTTCCCATTGATTAATTATTTCAAATCCTGTACTAAGGTCAAAGGTGGTTATACTTACATTTCCCCTTCTGCTTTCTTCACAAGTATAGACTGCCCCAAAATCTTTTGAGAAGAGGTATTCTTGAGAGACAGAATATGTGTTCCTATATTTGCAATCATAGTTATTTCTTGGTGGCCTCTGGCATCCTTCTTAACATACAAAATGTTCTCTTCAAGTTAAGAAAATTTGGTTTAGGATCTGCTCTTTACTCAAGCCAGACTAAGTTTATAAAATGAATACTGGGTTAGAAATTATTTGTCAGGTTCAGAGCCTGAGCTTTTGTTTGCTTGGAACTTCCTAGTCCTCCATTGTGAAAATGGATCGCAGTAGTTTAAAGTTGCTTAGCAAATGCATCTTGCAGTCAGTAAGCTCTGGAACTAGACAAGGTCTGAGACTCTAAGGAAGTATTGTCTTCATTGCTTGACCTTCAAAGGTGCAGAAGTGTGCTTGGTTCCATTACACAGAAGACAGTATCTGACTGGGAGAAAAAAACAGTTCCATTATCTTCTGCATTCAGCCCAATATACAGGCAGTTTCTTGTTACATAAAACAGAAAATAGAATCGAGGAATTCTTTCTTCCCTGATCCAAAAAAACTTGCTATGCTCTTATGCCACACATGCTTACTTGCTTAGTGAAAATACAGCCTTAGGTTGTCAACATTAAACAACCAGGCATAAATAAATGTAATTAGTTATAGTCCATATTTTAAAATTTGTTAGGGGTTACACAAAGTAAGACAAACTGCAAGTAGACCAGCTGCTGCCTTGCATCTGAATGAGTTTGGAAGATGAGAAGATGATTCTTCCTGCAATCAAACTGTAAACTTGTCTCAACTGAGCATGAATTCAAAATATTTTTTTTTTCACCAAAAAAAGAGTATGTTTGTTATAAAATAGACTTTTTTTTTTTTTTTTTTTTTTTTTTTTTTTTGAGGCATGACTCAGTTCTTGTATTGATTGTGTGTTTCACTTGCCACGTCTCAGCTGTTGTAAAAGTCTGTTCTACCTTAGGATAGTCTTAGAACACTCTTATGGCATGTATTCATGGGGTTGTTCCATGTCTCCTGGCACTTTTTTAAAACAGGATCAGTCATAATATGTGCCAGTGTTTGTGCTACTATAGAATTGGTGAGAATGGAAAATGGACCACTAGATACTAAGATATTTCTGTTTGTGATGAGATGTCTTAGGTTTATCTGCAGTCAGACTGTTAGAGGCTAGGTCTATACAACTAAAACAAGATTGGACAAAGAACTTGTAAAAGTAGAATGATGAATATGTTTTTATTGGCACAGCAGTGGGCTGTTTACCATAATTTCAGTGGCCATCTGGGAGCATTATTTTTGTCTTTAATATCTAATTTCACAGGGCCAGAATATTCAACATAAAGCCACAGAAAAGGCAACAGTGATTTTCCAAAATAAATCCCTCTTGCAGTACGCCAGAATTTGCACTAACTGCACTGACTCGTCCCAATTTGAACAATTGCTTGTTGCTGGCCAACCCCTGTAACAATTTTTTCCAGGTGAGAATTCAATAGTCACTAGATTTCCGCTCTCTTCTGATGAGAATAAACTTGCATGCTGAAACCAGTACCTCCATATTTTCAATCAGAAGTTTCAATTGCCAGTCTGGTAGCATTAAAAGATTGCTTATACCAAGATTAAAATTTTTAGCAATATTTCACAATATACAAGATATAAAGGTCATTCCAGCTGTGTGTTGCACATGAATTATCTAATTTAGTTGGTTCTGAATTTTCTTTTATGATGATTCCTCTTGTTTCTCATAACAGGGTACCAAATAGTCTCAAATAGAAATTTGATCAGTTTTCATTTTGCTGTTTGAAATCAAGTATCCTTTAGCTATCCAACTTGTCCAAGCTGAATAACTATGAATTTTGCCAGTTTTCAATAGATCTATGTTCCATCATGCTTCTCAAAAGCTCTATTTCCCTTTTGTACCTCTTTTCAATTCCACTCTATTGTACTTCTGATGGGGCAGAAACATACAATACTTCATATGAGGGCATCCTGTTGTGCAGCACAAAGGAGTCTCAGCTCTTCCAAATAATTTTAGGCTTTTATTATTATTATTCTATATTAATTGCACTTCATTTAGTAGTCACAGAAAATAAGAATTTCCCAAAGATATTTCTGTTGAAGGCAATTGGGAAAGTATAAATCTGTTAGCAGTTAGGTGGAGCTCCTGGAGAGTAAGAATATGAGCAATTATTCTTCTAAATATTTCATTGAAAATGTAACTTTTCTGGCACACTTAAAGCATTTGTTTAACTAAGGGGAGTTGGACAATGACTTGTTTTGGGGTTTTTTTTTTTGTTTGGTTGGTTTTTTTTATGGAGAGAATATAAATAAATTATTGTTTGTGGCTCTACCAGATCTGCCATTATTAATATTGTAGTGGGAAATCATTTTAGGCAACCATAGGGAACAGACCTAAGTCTCCCTGTGTTTTTTGGCAACATACAGTATCATTGCAAAGCAATTGTAGCAATAAATTTTTTTTTACTTTACAGACCATTATTTTTGCCTCTTTGTTCAAAATGATGCTTTTTTTTTTCTTCCCCAAGCTTTTTTGATTCCTTAGTACACTTGATATTTTCCCTTAGTTGTATTTTTCCCTTACGGAAAGGGTCAGTACAAGCTGTATTTAATGGCAAAAGCTTACCTACAGCTTTGCATCCAGAATCTGGACTGTAGTTCAGCTCACACCTTTATGACACTGGTCCTCCAAGTACTTTTCATATGTAATTAGGGTGTATGCACTATTCTTTTTTCAGCAGGACACAGCTGCGTTTGGTTATTGAAACCTAAGCTATGACCATGCCAACAGGTGTCCAGAAAGTACAGGAGTGCACTCATGAAATAGCAGTTGTGCTGTTGTAGTTACCAGCAAACATGGTAGGTGTGGAGTAGCTCAGGGCCCTGGGTGTGATGAGGGCATGTGACAGTGCATTTGGGGTTTAGCAGAATGTCCATGGCAGTGGCTCCACAGTGGGGAAGCACATGTGGTTCCTCACTTTAAGATAACTCTTTTATATATGTTACCTTTGCTGCTTCAAGCAGGAGGCCTGAAAGTATTCTTGGCAAATTAACCTTTCAGGTTGCCAAAGGCCTACTGTAATTCCTTTTGAAAACAAGAGTTGGTATAATTCTTGAGGCAGCATTCCTGGCTTGACTTTCCTCTCCCATGTCAGTGTGAACAGCAAACAGCCACTTCAAACTCAAGATCAAGTTTGGATTGTTTCAGTCCATATTTCCGTTACTATCTTTGCTTGCATGCTTTTGAGAAATTGCAAAATTTTTGATGTTTTCTTATTCCAATCCTTTTGCAAGATTTCTTCTAAGGTTATTAAATCTTATTCTATATACGGTGAGGATTGTGGATGGGTTTTTTCCTTTATTAATATGTCTAAATAATACTGTTTAATTTATTAATTTAAATGTCTCATTACTATTTTGATCTGTTTCCTTTGCAACCTTTCCATTTTGGTTGTTGCTATGTTTGCTATTGAATTGCCTCATCTTTATAAGTTAGTAGGACTTTGAGCAGAGTATGGTGTTTTCTGCTCTCTCTTTCAAAGTCTCATTTTGAGAATATTTTCAATACCTTTTAATATCCTAAATTTCTTAAGAGCAAACTTGCTTGGATTAACTACTTGTAGTTTTACAGACACATTTTGTCAACACTGAATTTTATTGTGGTGAGAGAATAAGTTTGGTGACTTTTCTCTGGCTATGTCTACGTACCACACAATCATCTAGAGAACAAACATTTTCTTATCATTTTTGATGGGCCTTTCACATTTGCTGTTGGGATGGAGCAGCCTTAGAATTTTTCTGTGTATTCTACCACAGAGCAGAGTGGTACACCTATCAGCAAGGAAAGGGAAAGACCCTTTGCTGATACTGTGGCTTGCAGTTCATCGCATTGTGTCACAGAAAATGTTATTTATGGATTGTGCTGACAGTGGCCGTAAATAGAACAAAGTCTGTTTTACATCGCTGAAGAGCATATGTATCTCATAGCTCTTGATGCACACTCTGACTTCAAATCACTTCTCCTTATCGCCTTCCTCTGTTTAAACAAACACAGGTTTTTCTATTTCATTATATGAACATAAATTAATACAGAGAGGAAATATGAGAAGTCATTTTTATTGCATATTTTTTCGACATGCAAGTCTTCTTTGACTTCTTAGTAAAAATTAACAACTACAAATTCCATTTCATCTGTGAACCCTGTTATAGATTGCATTATTCACTCAATTGACTGTAACAGTTAAGACGATTACCATCTGTGATCTAAATATATGTTTATATTGGAATGCAGAAAGTATTTCATTATTAATGCCTCCTTATAAATCCAACTCTCATTTAGATGACAATCAGTTCACTTTATGACAACCAGAGCGTGTTCCACTTCTTGCTTGTGTTTGATCATTGTGTGCAAGTTGCAGACTCATTTAAAATGTCTTGGAATAAGGCATACGGGTTTGCATTAATCTTGCATTTTCCTAGGTAAACCACGTGTCCTTAATAGATGTAAAATCATGCATTAACATATTCATGGCAAGTTTATGTAAAGGACTATGAAATATTGTATTTTAATCAAGAGGAAAAAAATAATTTACTTTGCAGTAGTTGGAGTTACAGTTCATTAATATAATTTCTCAAAGCTGTGGAGAACCCATTGTCATTTATTTAAACAAATACTCAGTTAAGCAGAAATTTTGGAGGTTTTTTGATGCATATGGACCATCAAGTGGCCTCTGGTCTCAGTCTTATTTGATCTTTTCTTTCAATCAATTTACAAATGCATCTTCAAGGCCAGATGGATTTTATACTACTATTATTTCAGTTTCTGACTGTCTGCCATGTTAATATATTGATTTGTGTAAAAAAAGTCAAGCAGAGTTAGTATGATTTACAGGGCATTTCCTGGTCCCTTTTTCTGATGCCCTTGCATTATTGTAGAAAACTAAGGAGACTGGGAAACTGTATTTCTTATAGTGGTAGGAAGTCTCTCTAGCTGGCAATAGGTGGAGCCAATGGTGCCCTACTACCATTTCTAAAGCTCCCCATGGTTAAAAGTGACGCAGGAAGAAAGAAGGTGCACTGATGGGATCATCAGGATCGTGACTGAGTATCCCTTTTGGCACACAGACATCTAATAAACGGTGAGTCCTTGAAGGTCCTAGGCTGTACTGGAGCTTGATATTGCACTTCCATTACTTTCAGCAGTTTGTTTCTGCTGTATGTAATGAATCCATTCTTCACCATTCTTCCCCAAAACATTTGCCAGTTCTTTCTTTATTACAACCCCTGCATTTTCTCATTTTTAGAAAGTTGCTGTAACTTGTGTGTTCTGCAGTGAGAAAACCCACTGCCCCTTCCCCTCTAATGAATGCCAGAATTATCACAAAGCTACACCACATGAATAATGTATGTAGACCAATTAAATGAAACTGCTGTATTAGTTCTCATGGGACATATCTGGTGAAAACAACAGTCTTGTAGGCAATGGCATTATGTTTTGACACCTGAAGCTAACCACATGTAGCTACTTGTAACATTTTGAATTCTATTAATTTATACCTTTTGTTTTCATGCAAACATAATTATTGTAATTCTAAATTATCAGTGCTTGAATGCATTTCTTTGTATTCTCTGAGGCTGTAAAATAACTTACACTGCCAAATTTCAATGAAGTGTAGTGGGCATGGCTAATGTTGGATTCACTTAGGAGTAGAAGTAAAAGAGTCCAACTGAAAGTTTCTGACTATGAAAAGACATAGTGATTTGATATCTCTATCTCAATAAAAGTAATATCTTTAAAACAGTAGGCTCTTAAAAGTTTTACTGAAGTTGCTGCAATCATGATGCATGAGGGAATCTATTCCTCTGTGAACATGACTCCATCACTGGCTGTGAAATGCTGGAGATGTGTAAAGCTGCATCAGCCATATAACTGGAAGAGCAAAGTGAGTGTAAGTGCTGAGACATCCAGTTCACTGAAGCCTTGCCAGCTCTGCTCCAAAAAAGATACACAAAGAAATCGCTGCTGCCATGGAGCTAACAGTCCTGAGCAGGTAAGTCTGTTCAGCATAGTCTTACTTAACTGTTCAGATCCCCAAGCTGCTAGGAACATATAACTGTGCTCTTCATAAGCTTAAAACCGATAATCCACAAAATCAATTTGTTCTCTCAAGAAGACATCTTGAGATGAAAAGCTGAAATTCAGCTTGCTTATAGTTATTAAACCACATATGGTGCTTTTTAGAACAGCCAATGGACAGAGTAGTCCAGGGTGGGATTTTCAAAAGTGCTTAAGTCATTTAGGAGCATAACTGACAGTACAAGTCTATGGGATTTACGCTCTTGCATGCCTCTGGCACTTGATTAAAAAAATCCAATTTCAGCAGGTAGTACTCTGGACTGTTACTGGGACTTCAGTTTTCTGTTGATTCAGCTATGATCTGCTGTCGTGGACTTGCTGTTTCAGCTCTCTCTGCAACTCTCATCCTACAATGTCCTATTTAGGCAGGCATTTCCAATGATCTCTGTGGGTATATCATGCAGTGGAATGCCCATATCTCCCTGGGTCGTTCTTTTGAAGAGATCAGCTTTGGATTGCACAGTTTCGTAAAGTGAAGACTATGTTTTAGAATAGGTTCATGATGGGTGTACCATTGACCTAGGTTTTGTTTGTGGAATCTGAATAAAGCCATAATTCCAACAACAATATTGCCTTTCTTCATGAAATTAAGAGGCTTTGATTGCTGTGTGAATATGAAGACTGGGGTTTTTTTAATGGAATAATTTTAATGGCAGCTAATATATTTTTTTTATCCTATTGGTTTTTGTACTTTGAGTCCCATTACCATACTGATAGCCACACAGAGGAACAAACTTCATTTCAGCATTAGTCCAATAGTAAATGCATAATGGCATATAGAGTATTTCACCTATTTCACCATGGCTATTAGTCATGCCCACCTACCTTGAATTTGGCACCAAGATTATTGACAGAACCTAATTATCATCTGACAGTTGTGTGTTGGCCTATGAGAAAACTGGTGATTCCAGTCGATGTTGTTATGTTTCAAAAAAAGCCCCAGCTTCCTGTGCTATTCTGAGAATGCACTTAATCTTGAATTAGAGATATATTAAGACACTTCTTTCCGTGTTTCCTTCATCCACACTCCCTGGTCTTTGCCTGTGCATTCTAAAAGCCAAAGCCTTGAGTGGAAGGGTTCTCTCCCTCTGCCATGTTTGCACAGCATGTAGGACAATAGCCACTGTTCCTATCCAATTTCTGCAACAATCCAAGAAGCTGAACATGGGTCTTTGATTTGCAGGTTTATTGTTCAGACTAACAAATAAATACATTGGGGCATTGTTTCCACTACTGCATAGCAATTTCAGCAGTCAGCAGATGATCAACATGTGTGTGCCTTAATATACTTGTCACGTCAACTTTAGAAGAACTATCCAGGAGCTAGAGATTGTCACCTGTTTTAGCACATTAACTGAGAACTCCTCTGTGGAATAATTAACTGAATATAACTCAAATATTGGCTGAGAAACTCAAAAATGGAGGGGGTGGGGGGAAACCCCAAAACAAAACCAGACTTTGTTGATTTGTATACTTCCCTCATAGAAGTCTATCATAGGAAACTTCAATCCAGCTATGACCCACATGTTACATGCTTCCTTTGTCCAGATATTCCATAAACCAGGAAAAAATATCTGTGCAGAATTTTAGCATGTTAAGCTAAGGAGTATGTTTTATTTCTTCTCAAAAAAGCAAGAGATGTAATTACCTCACACAGATCCTAAGCATCCAGAAATCATCTGAAGCCCTGCTACACCTGATGTTTGGGGCACAGCTATGTCTTGCACTTAAAAGCAGAAGAGCTGCCTATGCAAAGTTTTTGCAAGCAGCTCAGAACTCTAGCTTATTTTTCTTCTTCACAGCACTCAGCCTTAAATTAAAAGCAGCTCTGTAAACACTAGCATTAAGGGAAGATTAAATATTTGAGCCTCCTTGTTAATTGCAACTTTTGATTAAGCTTTTCCTTGAGGTTGGCACCTACAAGATCAATTTTGTTTACATCTGGAGAAATTTAGAAGAGATATATCGAATGAGCCAGTAACATCAATGACATTATTAGGAGAAGCCTGCTGGCACTGAGCATTAGCAAAGGGGAATTCTGGAATGTCTCTTTTTGTAGATACTTTCTTAAACGAAGGAGACAAAGCAAACTAATCTCTCAACATTTAGATGAGTCACAGTGTCACTGCCATCCTTTCAAGAAAAGGGAAGTGGAAAGAATTCAGGTGCAGAACAGCATTTATTGATTTCTTCTTCAAAAAAACACATCTACTATATTATTCAAGGACTTAGAAGTTAACTTCATTTTCAAGTCAATGAGTTGCTATCAAATCAAGCTACTCTGTTGTTTATAATCTTCTGTTTATGGCTTTTGTGTGGTTGAGTGTAAGTCAATTTTTTCCCCCAACTTTCTTTACTGCCAAGGACAACAGAAGGGTGTTTATGTTTGTTTACATTCAAATTATATATCATATCATGAAGGATATACATCCAAGCGCAAAGCACATGCTTTAGTGTATAAACTGTACCATTGCACTGTATACGCCTTGAACATCACTTGCTGACATTATTTTCCATTTTTTAAAGAATGTGTACTTTTATTCTATGTTGACAGTTCCTATCACAGTCCATTTTGTCAAAGAGTCCTAACGCTCCTTCAGGTCTGCCTGTAGATTATTTTTATTGATGTTACAGCTTTGCTGATCAGAAACATTGTTATTTTTTTCCCACTGATTATCTTTTTTCAAAACTCAGAAAAGATAAATACAGTAATTGCATGTAATAATTAGAAAACCTATAATGAAGCAAGAATTTTATGATTAATAAATAACTGAACATGAGCCTGATAGCCTGCTTAATTAATCACTAAACTGTGGAACCACTACAACTCATATGTCAATCCAGAGTCTTTTATGGAAGTGATTTGAATCAATTGCTAATGAAATTGAGAAATTTAGAAGCAGCTTTCTGACTTTCAAGTGACAGGGCTCATATTTAACTCAGGAAATGTGACAGTTAATGACAACATAAAAGTACTGTGAATTATTTGCCAGATCATGTGAGAATTACAGAGTCAACCTATTGAAATAGCTCATAGCTGATCAGTGTGGAAATAAACAGTCATAATGACATATTTAGAAATCTATGATGCTGCTTAAAATATGAGATAGTCTGTCTGAAATGAGCCAAGGACGTAATCCTGCAAGTATAACAATAATCTTTCAATAATTCTCCTACTTTGCCACATAGACAGATTTACTCTTACTACTGTTAAAACTGTAATCCATTAGAAATTATCATTATCTTTATTAAATCAATTACTTTAGACTGCCAAAGTAGTTTCATGGCTAATTCTTCTTTTTAAATGTAATTAACATGCTTACTCTTACTCAGTTACTTGAATTTAAACGATTCTGCTGTTGAATTTGTTTCCTTAACTTTGCACTTCCAGCTACACTTTAATTAATTAAAACTTCATCCAGATATAATGAGACAGTTATTGTGTGTTAATGAAATATCAACAGAAAGTGCACTAATCAATAATTAATTTAATTAAGGTGTATATGAGACAATATTGCTATATAATTAACTGAAAACCACATAAGTAACACATGCATATTTAAATTTTCATTAATAAGTTTGTTAAGAATTTTAGATCATGCTGTTTTATGGATTCACATGAGATGTATAAAATTAAAGTGTTTGTCAAAGAGATTCTGAAATGCACATTAAATGCAGCCCTGAATCATTTTGACAGTCATGTAGCAAATACAGGCATTTGAAACCACACTAAGAATGAGAATGTGCCTTCTTGGAAACGAGATAAAAATCTGCAGGAGATTTCTTTTAACCTTTGAGAGTCAGATATGTAAAAAACCCTATGAGATGAAGTTACATGTGAGAAAACATATTCTATACTTGAAAAATGTGCCTTAGAAAAGATTATGAATAATGGAAGTATTTTTGCAATTCAACAGCTAAAGCTGGATCATCCCACTAACATGCTGTTCAGGCACCCTACTTATTAAGGACTATGTTCTATTAATATTGATGAAGCTATCTCATTTGCTCATTGTGAATGATTTTTTATGAGAATTTACCAATGAATCTGCTATTTAAAGGTGCTGCTAATTTGATACATTTGCTAAACTTTTAAACTTCAAATGATAATACTCTTCATGTTTCCTGTATGTTCAAAATTCATTACAGTTTGTGTTATTAATGATTATTTGACCTTATAGTGACTATTATTAGCAAGGTATTTCAGATCCATAAAGTTTTATAATTAAAAAGACAGTCTCTTCCTTGGATATCCTAATCATATTCTATCTACCAGATATTCAGCATGAAAGCTTCACTTTACACAGGATATTTGAAATTGGGGTACGTGTCTGACTTTCAGGCTGAGAGTCTCCAAGTTAAAACCTCGTTATTGTGTATTAACAATTGCTAATGAGGAGTTTTACAAGGTTAAGTAATTGTCAAGAAGAATAGTGAAGTTTTTCATGACAGAGTCTGACCATAGTTAGCAGATGGAATATTGAGCGATTCATGATGATGAATGTCCCCTACAAAGTGCGGTCCCTCTTTCGGATCCATGTCAAATTTTTAAGTTGAGTTAATGTGCATGTTTTTCCTGTCTTTAGGTGGAGCACATTGTTAGCTGTACTGGTTTGGTTTAGCAGGAGACCTTCAGGAATCTCAGAAGCATGCAGTTTTCCTCAAGTATAAATGAGATTTCTTTTTTTTTTTTCAGATTTCTATGCAAAAAAGCACAGTAGGAAGGAGTCTAGTCAGTTCAAGTTGCTGGTGATTGGTTCAGGCTATATATCCTTTAAAGAAAGGTGGATGTGAAAGGCCAGTGTTTCCCACTGGAACAGATTACAGATGTCAGTGCATTCTATCTGTTATTTCAGGGAGAGAGACCATTTCTGAGTGGGAGTAGGCAGTATGTATTGTAACAAGTCTCACATATTTATTTCATTGCTTTTACAATTTCTGCAGTGTGTTAGCTGGCAAGGCTACTACACAAACAAAGGTCTTGACAGCTGCTGAAATCTTCAGTAGACTTTTTTTTCTTCTACTGTATTCAAAAATCTCCAGATTTGTTTGTTTGTTGGTTTTTTTTTTTTTTTTTTTTTTTGAGTGTGTTAGAAGTTAAAAACTGTAAATATTGTGTTGCAATTGCTTGTAACAGGCCACAGGCTTTCTGTTAAGTTCAGAGTCATTGGGACTTGTCAGGACCTCTCTGGACTTATGTTTTGGCCTGCCTGGAGAATGTTTTAGCTTATAACAGCTTATCTAAAAATTGGGTGGTTATTTTTTGATTTGTTTTAAAATTGGCCAAGCAAAATATTTACACTTATCAGACTTCAGTAAAATGATTTTTTAAAAATATTTTTTATCAATGTAGAATAAAGGTGATGTTTATCTTCATTCCTTATGGATCACAACTTTTGTCTCAGGAAGAGCTACAAGCATATGGTAAGAAATAAAAAACAGGAGTTTAAAATGAAATTTTAATGATACCTGCTTGGTATTATGAAATAAGTGCATGCCATTCTTGTGCCATTTATTGTACAGGTGAGATGTTTTTTAGCTGAGTTCAGGTTTCACTTGTAAGAAGGAAGAGATTTCAAAATTTAATTTGCCTCTTTCTGAAAGAGGTGTTTCAGATATAGGGACAATTAATTGTCCTCAGTAGCTCTCTTTATATCTCAGTTTTGGAGGGAGACGTGACAACTAAGTTACAGTTGCTGGCTAATTTTAAATGGCTTATATTAGGTAAGATGAATTTTCACCTATATTGCTTGCATATTCAGTATATGATTGGAAGTAATTTAAGTTAATAACAGCTGGGATTTCTTTTTTTTTTTAAAGTTATTTCAGGTTGCTACAATAGCTTGAAAAATAGCTTTAAAAACTGCTCACCTTACTTCTCTGGCCAACTGCTGTGAATCAGGATACCCATTAATTATATGATTTAATTTTTTTTACATGTTTAGCAATGCAGTGTTTTGTATTGGAGTCATAAGGCAGTATTCTATATAAGCATTGATTAATAAGTGTTATAATATTTCAAATGAATGCTATTTACATAGAGATGTCATATAGCCACATGCTTATACTGTGAAAAAATGTATAGGCCTTCTTTTTTACACTTAGTACAAGGAAAGATTGCAAGCTTTCTATTTCAAAATGGTGTATATTGCTTATACGTTATTTATAGAGTATTGCTTATTTTTAAAAAATAGTTGAGCAATTTCTCCCCCAACTCCTCTCCACTTTATTAAATCATAATTTTCAAATAGTGGTCAGTACTTTTTCAGGAAACTGTTAATCACAGTACTACGTAAGACCGATTTCTAAATTCATTTTTAGAATGTCATATTCCTATTCAGCTTTTAAGTTAAAATATACTAGTCCTCCCTTGGCATCTGAACCTGTTATTTAAAGTGGGAAGTAATGCTGGAAACTGCAGCATGTGAGGTTGTAACTTCACAGCTGAAAATGAAGAACTGACCCAGAGAGCTGTGTCTGGCTGGTTTTCTGACCTCTGTTAGAGCTCACATCAGCTCCTGTAAAGTGTGAGTGTGATTTCACAGCATGGGACCATGAAGACTCCATCCAAAACTGAAAGCTTTCTCCTGCTGGCAGGTTTGCTGTGCAACTGAGCCCCCAGCCACAGCCACCTCCTGGCAAATGCAGAGACTGGTAAACTCCGACCTCAGCAGGGGGGGACTCTTCCCAGGGAATTGCATTCCAAACTCGAAGAGTCCCAATAGCCTAGATCCAGTGTTGTCCTCGGTGTCAAACACTTGCTGCATTTTAAGAATGTACGTCTCCTGCTCAGCTCTGTTAAACTCCAACTTGGCTATTTTCAGGTCTGCATTCAGTTATAATTGCATCTGGTTTACATACAGGTTGATTTTCCACTTGAACAGAGAGCTTCCCCTGCAATGTGTCTCAACGTGCTACAAATACTGCTTGGTACAAAAAAAAAAAAAAAAAAAATCTTCCTATCACTACAGAGACAGCAAGTTTTGAGTACTCATGGCTCTACATGGTGAGAGAAGGAACTCAGATGTCACCTGAAATTCAGCTAATAGGAATTTCAGGCTCTGCCTGAGCTGAATGCTTAACTTGCCTGTCACCTTCTCAAAATCACATTTAGGACAGGGAAAAGGTGTGTGACTTCATTACTCCAGGAAGACTAGCACTTTCAGAGAGAATTGGGCAGTTCCTTCTGGAAGCAGGAATGTGGCAGAGAGAGGCAAGCCACTTCCTCGCAGATTCCCTAAATGCATGGTATAGTTCAGCCCATTTCAGTACCCACGAGTCAGCATTCTTCAACCACTGAGCATAGAGGCTTGCTCCATTCTGGTTTTGTGACTTCTTCCACCAGCACACTGAAGCTGCCCTTTTAGAAGCCCTTGGCTGTTACATCCTGTCAGTTATAAAAAAATGGCAGAGGTCTCGTTTCCTATGGCAGCAGCTTAATAGAACCCCAAACCCCATTAATTTGTTTATCCATAGTTGAAAACTCACTAATAGTAGTATCTCAAGAAGCACATTAAAGAAAACAATCCTTACTCTTTTGCTAGGGAAATAACCTTCACAAGTTGCGATAGTAAATTGCTTGAAGTAGATTTAGGGTAATAGTGTTGGCCTCAGTCGAATGTGAAATAATAATGCAGTATCTGACACACAGAACAATTTATTTTATAATTGTAAAAATAAAACCCAAGAAAATTTCCTCTCTACCCACTCATGGTAAGAATGTAGAATATTTAATGTGACATGCATTTTTTCCCCTATGTGTTTTGCTGTAGGTTTGAGGGTTTTATGCAGACTCTTTACCTTGGGATCTAGTGTTAGGATAATATCCGTGGAGAGGCAAACTTTTTTCCATTCTTTTATTGCAGATGCTGGGCATGAAAATCTAACGCTAGCATAGCTTTTCTTCCATGCCGTAGTAAACTAAATTTATTCTCTGAGATAAAACAAGGCAGCAAATCTAGGGCAGCTTATTCTTATGCCTTGTAGCAACTGGAGTGACATACCACTCTTGTTGACCCATGTCAGAAAAGACAAGCTTTTGCACCAGTCTTAAGATCTGTTTGTGTTTGCCTTTTTCTCACGAAACTCATATGGTATAACTCAAATGCTATAAAAATAGTGACTGGTAGATCATGTTTCTTGTTCTTGCTGCCAAAACAGCATCCCTGTTAATTTTCCTTTTTCAGGGCTTGATGGTCCACTTAGGCTCTGTTTCTAAACCTGTCCACCTTTTGCTTCTCATCCCAAGAAGATACTTCTCCTCTTTAAAATATCATGCAGAAATGTGAAAAAAATGTTCAAGGAGGATGAAAACACTGCAAGTGGTTCTCATAATGTCACACATGGATTCTATTATTTTTATCTTTTTTTATGATAAATATTTTCCAGTAAAGAACTGTAATGTACTCTGCCATACATAGAGCCTTATAAGACCCTGGTAAGGATAAGTTTTTTAATGCTCATTGACCAAACACAAAAGAGTCTTCCCGATCAGGCCAGCCCATTTAGATAGCACAAACAAATATCTCTTTATAGCTCTAGCACATGGGAGCATGATGGGGCTTACTCTGCCAGTCTCCCCATCTAAAGTCCCAGTTCATATTACATCCTGGGCAGTTCTGAGAAGACGGGCATATTTCACTTCCCGGTGCCAAAGCAATATATCTTAACTGCTCTGTTATGATGCTGTTTATAATAAAGGTAGTATGAAATATAAATTACTACCCAGAAACAATTTAACTGTAAGGGCTATGGGGGAAAAAAAAAGAAAAAAAAAAAATCTTCATTTTTTTTTTATTTTTCAAGCCTAAGGATAATAACATGACATTAGTCCAATTTACTGGGTATAAAACTAAATTAAATCAATGCTTGAAGCTTTCCTTGAATATGCCTCAAATTCAGTTCATCTACCATTATTGAAAAGTATCACATTTAAGTCTTAATAATTCTTTACACTAGAGTGCTATTAATGTCATCATTATTATTATACTTCCTTATCTTCAATATATTATAGCTGCTAGAATTCAAGTACAAAAATCAATGGGAGATTTGCATTTGATATAAAATATTCTAATCTATCACAATTAATTTCCTTCCCTGAATTATGTTAATTATCTTCTTCCCCACCTGGGAAGAAACCCCTATTGCATTCTTGACTAGATTTAGATCTAAAGCTGATTCCCTGGAGTGCAAATCTTTGATAAAAATTCCATACTTACTCTCTCTTTTCTTCTGTCTTTTGTACACACAGCACAGTGAGAAATATTAAATGAAAGGTTCGGTTTGACCAACAGTTTTTGAATACAGAGGACATCTGGTCTTCCTTTAAATAATAAGAAAAAAACCCCAACCCTCCCTTAGTTCTTGCCCATGGGCAATTAAGCTGTACATATGCAATTTCAAGATTAAAAGCAGCACTGAAAACACACTCATGATTGACTGCTGAACAGTTTAAACACATCTGAAGAAATATCTTTGACATGCAGTTTTCTTCCAGCTCTTTCAAAAATTGACTTGCCTCCTTCTCTTCCTAGCTGGAGGAGAACTTCTAATCCCTGAAAGTCCTAGAATCTCTTCTTTATTAAGAAATTATTCTAAATAAATGATCAGTTACTATTTGTGAAAAATTGAATGTTTGATTTGTGATAAGGGACAATTCCTTTAATCTGTTGACAATCAACATCACGCTAACCATCGCTGGCTTTTCTAGGCCTTTCTCCCCAAAGTAACAGAGTTTGCATCAGTTACCACCAGTTGCATTGTTTTATGTAAGTCTTAGTTATCTCTGTTTTTTACTTTCCCCTGTGAATTTTGCTTTAGGAATCCCTCTTTCCATGCTGTACCTCACATCTGACTGACACCATGGTCATTTCAGTTTAAAACACGCTTCTAAATTCACTGAAATCTTTATGGCCAACACTTTTTCTCTCCTCCAGTTTTGCTCACACAGATGAATCTTATAGCTCCTGGTCATGAACCCTGGCCAGTCTGAAACCTTGAAAGAGGCATATATACCAAAGAAAATTGATCCATTGAAAATAACAGTTCCATGCCAGGTCTGTAAGAATGGGGCTTTAGTCTGAAGGTTTAGACTGGTTATATATCTGCCTCTTTCCCCATTTTTAACAGCTTATTAACTTGATTGTAAGGTTACTACCAACAACAGAAAAGAATTAATACTGGTGTTTTCTCAAGTGCTAAGTTTCTTCTCAGTTGACAGCTAGGAAATTTATATTATTTAGTATTTTTTCCCACTGACTTGCAGTTAGTATATGAAAACATTCTGGTGTAATTTTTTAGTTCCTCTTTGTACATTGGATCTGGGGAAATTTTATAACAGACCAGTGAAATGTCACCACATCTCTCACTAGAATTTGATTTGCAGTTTGACTAAGGTTATGAAGACAAAATGCAGGAAAAAGTGTTTCTTTTGATTGCAGCCAAAAGATATGAGGAAGAGTCTAGTTCTTTAAACATGTAGTTTTACTGGAATGTGTTATCTTGATATTTTTGCTTTTGTAAAACTATCATTTACACAGAGTCACCAGTTCAGAGGTTAGTTAACACAGGAACTATTCCGGCAATGAAGATTCTGCTAGGTTCAAAGTGGCCCAGTGTGATAGTACATAAATACTTAGGTCATTGGTTACAGTGATTATGTAGTTTTGTTCACTCCTCTGACCTCATTTAGTATTTTTTTCTTTAGCAAATAACAGATAACAACAGAATAATTAATCTTCCCCTGGAATTCCTAGCAATTACATTTTTGGACAAGGGAAATGATTGCTAGTAACCTACAGGGAATAGATAGAAAATCCTGTGCACTTAACCTACATTTATGTACTTAAAAGGCAATCTATTAGACGAATAATAAAAATACATGGCTTTCCACAAGTGGTTTTCCATGAGTATCCTTGCATGCAGCTGAAGTTCATCAAAATAAAAAATTCTTCTGGTGGCAGCTTGATACAGTTCAGACAGACACTGCTGGGGTAGTTTGATAGTGAGGCTAAGTAGTACAGAGCTAGACCTCTTGCATCTAGTCATATGGCTGTGGTAGCTCAGAACAGTCTTCATAATCACGGTAGCAGATCTGGTGAGGAAGATGTTCATTAGAGTTGGATTTCAGTTCTTTGCTTTGAAAGATGCTCATGAGATGCATGACTGGAAAATTGCAGCAGCTTCAGCTTTTGCACTGATTTTGAGACTTCAACTATATTTGCAATTCATGCAATTCATAATATTTCCTTCAACTATATTTGCAATTCATGCAATTCATGCATGAATTCAGACGGCAATGGATTTTTCATACTGAAAAGTTAAAATTTTTTACCAAATGTCCTAATTCATTGAAAAATTAATTTAGGGAAGTCTCAGAGAAGGGTCTGCCAGTCAATGTGGGAATTGGGTGACATCATCAATATCCAGAAGATGTAAAGGTGTGAGGAAAGCAAAACCAAGCAATATGCACTGGCTGAGCTGGGAAATGCTGTTGCTCTCATCTAAACCCAGAATGAAACTGTGTTTTGGGATCCTTCTTCCCTTCTCATGACCTCCCTTATCATCCTTCATTACCTGGATGGTCGATAAGTCGTTTCTTGATTTTTTCACTAGATTTTGTTGTGTACAGTACATCCATATATTAATTGTCTCAGACGCTCAGGCAGCAGAAGTTTGAAGTCTGTCTCTGTTTCCGTGCTACATACATGTGAACCAAATTCTGTGTGATAGATCATGATCAATGCCTGTGCTTGGTTGTCCAAGCAGCAGCTCTTTTTGAATTGCCAATCTTATCTTGAAGAAACATGTCTTGTTCAGTTCAGAACCAGGTAGCTTATCTCACCTCTGAGACTGCACATCAACCTGAGGTCTGAAGTGAAATGGCTTCGGTGCTATCAGATCAATTTGCTGTGAGCAGCCCACATCACAATACCAGCACACATAATTCAGCTGGCTTTGGCAGTTTGCTCAGGAGAGAGCTAGGCCTACATTTGCAGGAGCACTGAATTATTTCTTCTCTCTGGAGACAGAGAGTCAGAAAAGATCCCTCCAGGTCAGGGTTGAGGACTCAAAAGGAAGCCAGCAATGCGGCAGCTAAATTTTACTTCAGTATGCTGGGCATTCAACACTTTTCAAGGCTAAAACAGTGAAGGTCAGGAGGCTAATCTTCTCAAAAACAGATGATCATAGAAACTAATGTGACACATCCAAAGGTTGCATGTGGCTTTCTGATTATCCTACTTAATAATTGTTTTATCTTGAAGTATCCAGACATGTGTTTGATCAGACCAGGAATTTTATCTTTATTTTCCTTTTTAGACACAAATGTATTGCCTTTCATAAGCATATTTCGTGATAAAGACATGCTTGACTATTTTTGATATTTAGCATGCATGTAGCAATACAGGTGATACCTTGTTTTCCTTTATTACTGACAATCAAGCTTTACTTTCATTTCTGTAGCAATAAAAAGTTGCTTTAGCAGTACATCTGTCAAAATATTTACCTCCTAGGCCACCAAATTTAATATCAGTATCTGTTTAGTATTTTAATTTCTATGTTATCAATACCAGAGGAAAGCAGATGACAGTAAGATGGTATATTATGTATTTTAAAAGTTGCAATAAAATAACAATTTTGATTTGGGGCACATCTTGGGGTCTCTTGTCAATGTGTTCAAGCAATGTCAGAGTGACAGTGATGCTTACAGGACTAACGTATCCAAGTGCTATGTTTCTTTCAGGTAAACACTAGTGTTAGTGCAGCACTTTTCAACAACTGCTTTTAATTTGAATCAGCTCGTTAGGGACTGACAATTGTCAGGTGGATTAGTTTTGTTTGGTTTTTAACCCCAGGTGTCATGAGTTACTCTCAGACAATAAATAGGCACATAAAATGGCCTTTGGAATTGCTAACAATTATCACTCAAGCTCTGCAGAGAGACCTAGGATTGAACAAGTCCAGAGAAACTAAACTTTTTTCTGTCTCCCTCTTTTTGTTCCAGGTAAGCCTGAAACAGCTGGTGGAGGGGAACTTGTTTGGTAGCTTACCCAAAACTCATTTGTTAGTATCATCATCTGTAGACACTACTGTGAACAAGAGGAGAGCTGCCCTTTTGCACTGGGATATACTTGGTACCTTTCTGGTGCTTTTAATGCAATTAATATATGAGATATGTCTATGTGGGATGGGGGAGGAAGGATAAAAAAGAAATCACAGATTTTTCAAATGCCAGCAATGTTGCATGAAGGAAGCATTATGGATGAGAGATGGTTAGAATTATTTTGCTATGCCCCCACCCTCCTCGTACTCCTGCT
This sequence comes from Calidris pugnax, assembly GCF_001431845.1. Lineage (NCBI taxonomy): Eukaryota > Metazoa > Chordata > Aves > Charadriiformes > Scolopacidae > Calidris > Calidris pugnax. The sequence continues at coordinate 2,007,807 of NW_015091042.1, read as the reverse complement.
CTTGTTATCAGCTCTGAGGCAGGGAATATCTATTCTCCTTTCACTTCCCCACATTCTCCCTGACACCTTTCACTTACCCACATACATTGTGTTCCCCATGGAGTTTTTCATCTTGTTGTAAAAATGACACTTTCAGGGATATGACTGTAGAGGCTGAAATGTTGATTACCTATCATTAATCATTTCTTGAAATACCAGTCTCTAAAGATGCTAGTCCTCTGGTGTGCATATAATATGCATGGAGAGGGACAGACTGATAGGGTGTGTGGGACAGGGGAGGAAGAAGCAGTGCATATTTACTCTTGGCAATTTTGGCATTGATTTATCCTTTTGTGGTCACATTTTAAAAATATTGTTGACTTCCCACTCCTTTTAATTAATTAAAGGAGTCCTTCTCATTTGGTGGTGCTCTCTGCTGGTTTCATTAATATGTAATGAATTTCCCCTTGCGCCTTTATTGTCAATGTTTGAAAGGGAAGGCTTTATACCATCAGTCTGGCATCCCACTTCCCTCTCAGCTGCTTCTCTCCATATTGATGGCATACAGGATAAACAGAACAAGTTAATTTGTAATCTTAGATAGAAAATGATAGCTGCACTGTTTCTGTCATTGAGCACTCTGCCAGTTTAAACAGCTGATTAGTCAGCTTCTGTGGAATCGATCTGAATCAGTTCCACCTGCGTGCACCCACCAGGAGCCACTTTATTGTAAATCAATCATTCTGAAAACATCTCACAAAGGGGCCAGTCCTCACTAACAAGCCATCAATTTAAACTGTCTGTCTGGAGCACTCTAGAAATTAGAAGTGCAACAAACATTTATTCTAAAATTATGGAGAAGTTGTTATTTTTTTTTTTTTAAATCATATTCTGTAAGTATTTGGTGTTGGTGGTGATTTTCTTAAATTTTTTTTAATTATTATTTTATTCATATGTATCAGGTCACTTCTCAGAAATCCCAAAAGTCTGGGTGCTTTCTCATAGGAAAAAACAATAGGTTGGGAATTTTAACAGCAATGGACGGAATGGATGGCCTTTATTACAAGAAGGCAACATTAACAGTAACTCAGAGACTTTATATCCTGCCCTTGTGCCCCTTGGGTGTTAAGATCGATCCCCAGAGTCAGAGAAGTTCTCCTTATTCTTTGACATGATGAATTGCCAAATTTTGCCTGTGCAGAGAGTGGGTCGTCCAGTTGGCAGTGGTTGGAGAAGCTGCCCCGGGGGGGAGATACAGATATACGGCTTGGTCTCCAAACTCTTCCTTTAAGACACTCCATACTACCCTAAATAAAAGAGAGTGGAGAAGGTATATTCTACCTTCGGTGGGTTTTTTTTTTTATTTGCCTGTCTAGGCTTTTCACTTATGTCAACAAAAAAGCTGCGAGAATCATGTTTTCAGGGTGAGTGTATTGTTTAGAATCTCTGGAGTCTTATGCAGCTTGAGGAGAAAAAAATATGGCAGCGCTTAGTTTGCAAGGTGTAGTGCAAAATACTGCCTGCAATGTGATGCTGTGTAATTACACATTGCTACATGATTGCGTTGTCAACACTGTGTCTGATTACAAGGTAATTGCTTAGTTACTAGTTTTGATGCAAAGCCTCTCAGAGAGTTGCATATTAAACAAGTGTCCTACTGCTGGAAATAGAGTCAAAATAAAAGTTCGGTGAGACCTCATGTGATTGCATGGTAACTGCTTTTACACTCAGATTGTGCTGGGTCTGATCTATCTTTGGTTAACATTAGCTGAAATGTTCTCGTTTATTGTAGGATACTTTGGTGAGATTTCTCTTATCAAATAGTATAGAGTATTCACAGCAAGTTTGGAGCTTTATCTTCCCCCTCTTGAAGGGTTTGAATGTGAGAGGGTTTCATACATTTTACGTGGCTACATGTCTCCTTGTTTTCCAGCCCCTGGGTGACTTTTGCAGTTAGTCTCTCTAAACAGCCTTACTTATTTTTTAAGATCAGCATATTATCTTTTCTTGATTGTATAGATGTCCCACCAAAATGTACCACATTACTATTAAAAAGTGGAGTGTCAGGAATTCAGGTGACATGTCTATTATATGTACTTTGCTAACACCCCTTTGTGTGTCAATCAGATGTCACTGGGGGGGCAGCCTGTGCCTCTAGATTAAGGCTGCAGAACATGGCAATTCTCCCTTCCCCTTCCCGAGTGTAGATATTGCCTTTCCTTTCCCACTGGTCTCATGGAGTTTGGGAAGCCTCTTTCTTCTCTGTTGCAGAAATTCCCTTCAGCAATCTGTTAAAAGGGAGACGAGCGAGAAGCTGGGCATCTGCCTTCCCCAAGCCTTGTCTCCCTCTGGGTTTTAGGCCACAAAGGGCAAAACATTAGCAAATGCTGTAATCATGTCCTTAGGTGTTGCATTTGAGATGCACTTAGACCACAGAAGGATTGATATTCCTTAAATTTGGAAGCTGTGCCAGAGCTCGTTGGTTTCTAATCCAAGTCATCAAACAAGAGAAACTACTCTGGTGGGTAGGTGAGCTGTTTCTGGGCTTGTGGAGGACAAGGTGAGGGGGAGGTCCTCTTTCCTGTATAGGAAGTTTGCATGTGACTTCTGTGTTGTTTGGGCTTTGTCACCTTTCTTCAAAGGAATTTAATCTATTTTTCTGGGTTGGTTTCTTTTAAATGAGACTTCTGCTCCTCGGCCGACTTCCAATGCTGGTTTTGGGTAGATCGGGTCTGGTTATTTGAGTCTGTAAAGGTGGTCTGTTTGAATTACTTCCTCTAGTATGACAGGCTTGTGCTACACAAGCAAGAAGACCACTATTTGGTCTTATCAGTCATTACCTATGACTAAGTGTGGTTTTTCAGCTCACAAAAGTAATACTGGCAATAATCTCCCCGAATTCTGTGCTTTCTCTCCCTGATACAGTTGCCTGCTGTCTGTCACTGAGTTCTGGGTCCTGTCTATACAGGAGGATATGGCTTTAATTACCATTTTGGTTTATTACTGCTATTTAAATACGACAATATTGATGATTTTACAAATGTGTACTCGCTTGATCCTGGCATATGGAATGCCTCACCATAGACACTTAATGATCATCGTGAAAGCTGTCTTTTAGAGACATAAGGAAGAAGGAGATATTACAAAGCAAGGACTTGTCTGCTTGTAGTAATCCCAGGGTAAAGGAAACAGGAAAAAGGGTAGTCTGGGACAGTTATGCAGCTCGCATTCAGTATAGAAGCAGCACATGCAAAGCAGTTTTAAGTAGTGTAATTCTGATTCTGGAAGTGCAGTACAGGTTAAAGAGAGCTAAGCTAGGTACTTAGGCACAGGTTTAATAAGGCAGTGGCATAAGGTAGTGGAAACACTTATGTATTAATGAAACCCTGACACAGAGCAGTTGGTCCAGCTCTGGTATCTTACTGCTCATCTTATGAGATGAGAATGTATTAGTAGGCTGTTATTGGTAGTTCTGCACATTATCTTTGGTGTGTTGTGTGAGTTATGTAGTATCTGCTGGGTGCTTACAAGGATCTTGTTTCTCTGTGCTCTTGACAATAAGGCAAATGCTTAAATGAACAATGCGTTTCAGTATCTCTTTCCTGAGTTATTTTTGACGAATTTGGACTTTTTACCTCTGTGTCCTTTACTTGTGGGTGTTGAGTGCTTTGTACCACTTCGTAACTGTTTGTATATTTTTTACTACCGTCTTGCTGCTAGTTAGCAAGAATGTTATACGTTGATATTATAGAACTGAATGCTCAAGGGGTACAACAAGGGGTAAAAATATTTTCTTTTTGTTAATGACAGCAATTTCCAGAATGCTTAAACTGGAAGATGAGGAAAAGGAAAAGTGGAAACACAGTTACTTTCAGATTATTTCATTTCCTCATTGCAGGATGCTGAGTTATCATAAACTACAGTTGTAATGACTGCATTAAACTTGTACTGAATTGTAAATGCAACAGTCAAAAATATAATGAAAATTACAACTACTACATGGTAAAAAAATATTTTAATAGAAATAGATGTCATTAGGTTATTGAGGGAGGTTGTTGGTCTCTGTAGGCATTTAGCTCACAGTAGCTACTTGTGAAACTCTGATTGGCAAAATCTCTCTGGAGACTCTAGTCTGACCCTGGTGGCTGTCTTACTGGCTGGTTTTCAGTGCGTTTCAGGATGAAATGGGACAAATGAACACAGTGTAATATGCAGAGCCATCTATCTTCCCTTCCCCATCAAATAGTTGATGCATTATGGATTTTTTTTTCATGCTTTTGATCAGGAAAAAAGTAAGGTGACTAGCAAAGACAGAATAATGTGTGTGATGGGGCAGTGTGATTTTATTGAACAAAACAAGTTGCATTTTCTTTGGGACCCTGGAAATCAAGACCCCACCAAGGGACGTTCGTGCTGGCAGTCTGCAAGGCTCTGGATCTCTCCTGAGATGTCAGAGTTCCCTAGCATGAGACGTTGACTTCTCTAATATAAAGCAAAGCCCTGGGCACATCTGCCATTCCAACAGCTGCCAGAGTCTGGAAAAGCTGCATTAACCAAAAAAAAAAAAAGCTCAGAAGTGCAAGGAGTTGCATTGCAGGTACAGTGAAAGTTATTAGCATGATGATAGTTAGTGCACAAGGGATCAAAAGGCTCCATCTGTTCTTGCCAAAAGGAGCCAAAGTAGAAAATCAAAAATTTCTTACTGTCTTTAGTATACAAGGTGTATATTCCCTTGGTTGGCTTGCTTAGATTTCCAATGTAAAAAAGGCATTGAGTAAAATAGTGCAAAACTGCCACAATTTTAAGCTATATTTATCCATACTTTCTCCTTGTCCACCAGTGGTTAGAATATTTTGTCTTGTAGCTCACCCACACTCTAACTGCATATGTAGTATAGCATTGGAAGTGGCTCCATTATATGCCATTTGGGGCTTCTTATTTATTATTTTGCAGCATCGATTGTGCTCAGTTTGCAAGCAAAATAAACTATATTTACTTTAAATGCCAATTCTGCAAATTCAACTTGAAGCTGTTATTCCCAGTTCCCTTTTTGGAACTGTATTTTGACCCTGGCAATAAAAGTTGAGAATTGACAGAAATTTCCATAGCTCAGTTGAAGCAATTCTCTGGTCCAAAGTCTAAATAGAGAACATATTTCAAAATAGTGTGGATTATGTGCGAACTAAAAACGATTGTGCTCCAGTCACTATGGTATTTCATAGCCAGTTGAGCTACAATAATAAAAAGTGCTAAAATGTATTTGTATCAGTCGAGCGGTCAGATCTAATTTAGTATATGTGTGCAAGAAGAGGTAAGCAAATTCTGTTCTGGTATTTTGCTTTAAGTCTTTCATTATTCCATTGATTTAAACTGAATTGCTGTGGACTTAGCCAGTGTAACTGTGATCACATTCGGGTCTGAAGTAAAACTTGGCATTGACATGAATTATGATTTAGATTACACTACTTGATCATTTATAATGTCTTTCTGATCAACCAACACTTGATGAACTTCTTGTCAATGTTATTCACATCCTGACACATTTTGACCCAGACTACTGTTTAGCATATGTAGCAATTTTTTCCAGGATGTATTTTAACAAACTTGACTTCAAGTGGACCACTTCAACTTCCTTTTTGCACTGTACTGTAACAGTGTTGTGTGGTTTAACAGAATTTGAACTGAAGACTGACGAGCAGCAAGAATTAAATAAGATGGGATAAAGACGATAAGATAGGGAATAAGATAAAAAGACTGTGAAATCTGTTTAATTTTAAAAAGGCACCAAACGGTGTCTTTAGAAGCTGTTCTGTCACATCCTTTGCTTGTATTAGAAATCTGAATGTAATATTTATCTCTGGTGGAGACTTTCACTGAAGCACTTTGATTTGCATATTTGAAAAGAGATTTTTTTTCTTTTCCCTCAGGTCTCAGCCAGTAATTCTTTGGGTGAGATGAACTGGTCTCTGAATTAACAAGCAGAGAAACAGGACTGCTCTTGGGAGCTTTGTATTTCTGTTATTTACTGATATGATGTTATTATTGGGTTAAATGCAGAGCTGTGTGGAATAGCTCTCTGCTTAGGCATCCAACATAGCACTCTACAAAAGACTACTCTATTAATTACAAAATATATTGGTCTCACTAGCAAGAGCAACAAGACTGATCAATCCTCCTCAGCAATGAAAAATCAGACAGTCTAAAACGCCAGTATGACAACAATGTATAGTTTGGGACCTAAGAAGTGCAATGACAATAACAATAAAAATCCCCATTTATAGGGCACTTTATCAAAGAAACATCTCAAGGCACCACACAAAAAAAACCATAAGAAAATGAAATCAAACAGAGCTGTGGGTTTGATTGAAGGGAAATCATTGATCCTTATTCCTAAAAGCATAATGAAAAAAAAACTTTCATCTCTTGAGGTCTAGCATAAAAATTAGAAATATTCTTTGGAGGCTTAGTACTAATATCCCGGAGACAATTTCTTTTCTCACTGATTCTAGATTTGTTCTGGTGTGGCACACAATAGGACTTCTGAAGCACTAGATTGAAACTGATTTGGAAAGTATGGTTACCACTTTCTAGTCCCAAAGGTAATTCATGATGATAGAAATAATGCCATCAATTTGAAGAATAGTGCAAGAGTTTGGCTCAGATAATTTCTGATCTTTTATCCATTTTCTCTCCTTTTTTGATGTGCCACCTTCTGTCTTTGCTTCAGATTCAGGCAGGTAGCTCTACTATATGATGGCACCAAGTGCTATAAGGAAAAGATCAAGAATCAAGCTCTGTTGAGTAGTATCTCCAGAATGGCAGTAGGAACAGTTATAAGGTGTCTCGCAATAGCAAATTGAGGCCAGTGAGAAAATAGACACTGATGGCTGAATTCAGTCAAGTTTTTAAACTTTACAAGAAAAGTATATGGAGTCCCTTGGCAATGACCCCAGAGAACCTCCATCTTTCTTTCAGGCAACCAAGAGCATGCTTCCTTGACAGGTAGCAACTGCTGAAATAGAAATCAAAGCTTTCTTGGCTGAAAGCCTGTGTTTCATGTGCTTCAGTATCATGAAACACAAAGAATGGACCAGACAAAATTGGCAGGACGCTGAGTCCAGAGACTTGTCGCAGACTTTGTGCACAAGATCAGACAAACCAAAACTGAATCAAGTGCTTCTTGAGGCTGGGGGTCAGAAGATGTGACTTTACATCTCATTTGTGATACCAGTGCAGCTGGAGAAGCCTGTATACTAAACAACTGCTACAAGCTTCCTCTGTGCCATTCCCTCAGATATAACATGGATTGGCAACCTATGACCACCTACCTCTCAAACGGTTCAGGTGGCTGTCTCAGTCCTGAATTGATTGATGAAGCAGCTGTGGAAGTCTCTGCCTGTTCCCTAACGAAATACCAAAGGCAATCCTCACTTCCATGCTCAGTGGGATGTCTATATCAACTATCAGGTGCAATGAATAAGCAATAAGCTCAATAGAGCTCTCCATCAATATCCTTTTCCTCAGGTTCAGCACTCATTGACATTTCTCCCATGTTTACTTGAATAATCCATTACCTTCAGTCATCTTTATTGGTACGAACTCAGACACTGTGTAGAAAAGATGCCAGGTGAACAAAGACCTCTGTAAAGACAACACCATTGACAAGTTTCATCAAACTGATACATCCAAACTGCGCTAAATCTGTGTGAATTCTGTCTAAGCAGCACAGTTCAGTCCTAGAAACTGTTTGCTAGAAACAGAAGACAGATGACTATCCAGGCAAACAGTGCCTATGCCAGGTCGCAATCTAGAAGAAGCAGCTGGTGATCTGTTCAACAATATAAAGCAAACATTCACATTCATACAGAAAACCCTATAAATAGGTTTGATTTCTCCAAATTTGAAAATAAATTTCAGTTCTGTCTACATTAGAGGCACTTGCACAGGAGCAAACCTATTTTGCTAAAGGTGATGAATAAACTTTTTTTTTTTTCTTTTCATTATCAAGAATAATCTCCAAAGTATTAATTTTTTTAAACACTTTTTTTTTTACTGAAAGCATATTGTAAAATGTCAATGCTTGTGGCTTTGGACAAGTTTATAATAAGCTTCTGTAAACGAGAAAAAGAAAGAAACAGATTCCTGAATGTGTTTTGGAGCAGTTGCAAACATTCATTGAATTCATTAAACATTCATTAAATACCCTTGCTGGAATATTAGTCACCATCAAGAACTATTATGCTGACTGTGTGTACTGATAGTTGGAAATTTTACCTCTAGATACATTATAGAGATTACAGTAGATTTTCCTTATTTTTTCTGATTGAAATACACCGATATGAACAAACTTCTATTAACTCTAGTAACCTGTTAAGGGAAATTGCATTTCAGATCTCTGGGACCATTTTCTAGTTCTGCATCATTGCAAAAGTTTCATGGAGGGTTGTTTAGGCTGACTGATAGGGCATACTCTGAACAGTAGCAAGTGTAATAAGAAGGAGCCTTCTCAGGTTCTTGCTGAGACAGAGCAGATCCTGGTCCACTTGGATGTCTTCTTTGGCTTACCAATGTTGGATCCAAAATACTGACATGCAACAGACAGCCTCCATAGGCATAAAATATTAGCTATTTTAGATAATTGTTTGCTTTTTCTAATTTGCACTGGAAAAAAAGCCATGCTTCATTGAGGAAAATATAATAAAACTCAGTTTTACAAAGTTCACCCTGGGGCAGAACTTTGGGCTCTAAACTTTATGTTCTACTTTACATTATTTTTTTATATGTCTATAAGTTATATACCTTCTCATGACTCCCAGGTTATCACCATGTAGGACCACTAAGAAAAAAATACTATTTTTGCCCCGCTGGGTTTGATGAAGCTGTGCAAATGTGCAATGTTTCTTTTTGCAGTCATTCATACCGTGCTATGGCAGTTATACTGACCTGATTGGTTGGAGAAAACATCAAAAATTTTCTCTCCCTCCAGAAACCAAAAAAATTATCAGATCTAATATTTTTCCTATTTAGTGATGACATCAGAGACTATTTTGTTTTGGACTTAAAAGAGAGCATGTGGTATGCAGTGCATGCATACACGCTGGAGGGCTAGAGCACCTCTCCTACAAAGACAGGCTGAGGGAAGTGGGGTTCTTCAGTCTGGAGAAGAGAAGGCTCCGGGAAGACCTTGCAACAGCCTTCCAGTACCTAAAAGGGGCCTACAGGAAAGACGGGGAGGGACCCTCTATCAGGGAGTGTAGTGATAGGATGAGGGTTAATGGTTTTAAACTGAAAGAGGGGAGATTCAGACTAGATATTAGGAAGAAATTCCTTCCTGTGAGGGTGGTGAGACACCGGAACAGGTTGCCCAGAGAAGCTGTGGATGCCCCATCCCTGGAGGTGTTCAAGACCAGGCTGGATGGGGCTTTGAGCAACCTGGTCTGGTAGGTGGTGTCTTCGCCCAGGGCAGGGGGGTTGGAACTGGATGATCTTTAAGGTCCCTTCAAACTCTAATGATTCTGAGTCTATGACTTTCTGTCCCAAGAGAGGGGGGCAGAAAGTATACAATTTGAGAAATCTACAGTTTACTAATCCTTTACTTTGAAAGGCAGAGGTCCTTTAATAACTGATTTTAACTAAAAAAAGACTTCTACTTATAACTTTATTAATGTTCTCTTTTAACACACTTACTTTTGCAGTATAAGATCTTTTTAATGACAATGAAACATATGCAATGTTTATGATCTGTTTTAATGCCATTTTAAAATGAGAAAGTTATTAAAACATGAATCATGTTGCAGCTAATAAAAAAAGAGAGGAATCACAGGAGCAAAGCCCCAGTCAGAAAGCTGTGGCTCTTAAATATTTATTCTGTGATGCTATTAAAGGAATCACAGGGACTAAACTTTTAGTTCTTTACCACAGCATATGCACAGGAGGAATGAGATTGAGACTAGACACATACAATGCATGGGACTCTACATTTGAGTCTTCCATAAAAAATGTATCTCGAAATATTTCAAGGAACTGAATGCAACTCAACAAATTGACTGCAATGCAATGAATGAGTTGCAAATTAGCAAATTGCCATTTGATAGAACATTTAATGAGATGATATCTAAGCAGTAGATGCTGTGATACGTAGCACACCTGTGAGACCAGCCACCCCTAGTCTGGGGTTTGAAAGCCATGGGGAGAGACTCTGGGGCACGTGGCTGGAGCAAGGTGGAGAGAGAAATAGGAAGCTGAAGTAGCTAAGAGTCATTTGAACTCTCTCATAATTTTTGTAGCTTTGGTTGATACCAGGAGGTGTCACCATTGGCGACAGTATAGAAGAACCAATGGGGGAAAGAAGGAAGGGTGTGCACCAAAAGGGAAAGAAAGAAGAGTTTGTGGGTTGTTGGTGGGTTTTTGTTTGGTTTTGGGTTTGGGTTTGGTTTGTTGTGGTGGTTTTTTTTGTTTATGCATAGATCCGTCAAAACCTGGCAGCCTGCAGTGATGGGAAAGATACATAATATGATAAAGCTTTGTAACCGACATGTGTGATTGAACAAACCAATGAAGAGATAACATTTGAAAGCTTTACAGCTTGGAAAGCTGTTAGCAAGCTGGTGTCCCCTTCATCATTTTTAATTTTACTTTTACTGCCCTTCATTTGCTTTGACGGGTTGATGTTGCCATGGTGCAGTTGAAATTCTCATAAAAGTGCTGTTACCCTTTCAAGATGGCTATTTTTTCCTAGGGTTTATACCACATTTTATAGTTATGTCAGAAGGATTACTTGGTTTATGAATTCTCCAAGCTCTGAGACTGCTTTAAAAACTCTGGGTTGCAGGTCAGCTTTTGCCTTTTAATTTGTGAGATTTAACAACCACTACATCAGTGTGTTATATCCCTACATAATTAGAAAACTCATCTTAAATGTATCCTTTTGTTAATAAGGATAAACAAAATTTCACCTTGTCCCTCACCTCTTTGATCTGTAGTTTCTGTAACAAAAAAAAAAAAGGCAGCACATTGTTTTCTGACTAAAGCTATGTGGTTCCTCTTTATACTGATCCCCCAACTTTTAAATAGTTTATCTCACATAGGAAAATAACTTTAAAAGGTCTTTTTACTCCCTATGAAATACCATACCCAAGTGTTCACAGAGATACTCTCATGCTTGTAGTGGAAGTTGATTCATGTCAGATGTGAATTGGTCCCATGGTGCTTTTGCAATCACAATTAATTTCCCCTTTGCTTGCTCTGTAGCAATTCAGGTTAAGGATCTATGGAGTGAAACTCTTGTCAATGGTTTTGTGAGTTAAACTTTTTGCAAGCTGTTTTTTAAAACAAATGTACATGTTTTGATAAACCTGAAAGCCTGTTAGTCATTAAGAACTGTGCTACATTACCCCTACTCAGTGTGAACAGGAGACCAACTTCACAGCTTGAGTGGAACTTTGGGGAGAGAAGTGATGGAAAGGGCAAGAAGAGACTTTTCTAGATTTTACACTAAAATCTAGCATTCAAGAAAGCTTGTAAGGACAGCTGGTGAGACTGATTCATTAATTACCATCACTGTTATTGTTTTGGAAGAAAAAGTTAATTTAATAAATGCTCTGTAACTGGCTTTCATAGAAATACTGATGGTAAAGGAAGGAAGGAAAGTTTCAAACACAACTCTGTTGAATTGGTATTTATTGCCTTCAGCAATGCTTCAGTTGCACCTGGACATAACCTTCGAATAATCAAAATTTTCAATGTGCTCAGACCTGGTTTAGTCCAATTTATGGCACTAAAAAATAATTAAATGAATAAACATCAAATAAGAGTTAACAAGCAAACAAAGTAAGACCCAGAATTGGTGTTTTACTAGTACAGGTAGTATCAGATACATCACTTCTTCTGAGTAAGTACTTTGATGGAACAATGTGTTGAAGAACAAAAATTAAGCATAATTTCATAGAATCATAGAATTGTCTAGGTTAGAAGGGACATTAAAGATCATCTAGTCCAACCATCAACCTAACTCTGACAAAAAAAAATAAATAAGAAATAAAAATCACTAAACCATATTCCTGAGGACCATGTCAACCCGTCTTTTGAACACCTTCAGGGATGGTGCCTCAACCACTTCCCTGGGCAAATGATGTCCTTCATGATACTGTGAAGAAAAACAAAACAAAATCTCAGATATTTACACCTCAGCAGACCTGTATTCATGTCCAGCTCTAATAGGAACAGCTATTATTATTGCCTTTCACAGCTTTGTTTTTATTTCCTTCCACTTACCTGTTTTACACTGTAGTGTACTGACTAGTACTATCATTTATATACACTATATTTGTGCATAGCACAAGGGCTGTTGCCTCACATATGACTGATTTATATTCTCTAAGCAATAGAAGAACTCAGCTAGTTTTTCTGGATTTATTATGCACTGAAGTAGTTTTCCCCAACATTTGAATGATACTTTTAAAACTCTGTAACTTAGAAGAAAGCTTGTCTTTGAAAAACAGATTAGAAAATTACATCTAAGTATACGAGTCATCCACCTATAGGTTTAATCAGGTCATCTGGATAAGGAACTTCTATTTGCTCCTGTTTGCACTTGTAATTTATGGAGGAGTGAAAGGGAACTAAAAAACGAACGTTCTACATTCAAAGATAGTGGTTTTTTCCTCCTAAGTTAATAGGTGTGTTCCCATCACCTTAGCCAGAGTCCCATGCAGCTCTATATTGTTATTTTGTTTTAGCTGAATGACAGTTTAAATATCACTGCAATCATGATCTGTCCTTAAAACTGTATCATTTTGTTTTGGTCTCTTGTTAAATACTTTCCTCCTTAATTGCCTTTTCATTCAACCAGAAGACTTATAATGGCAACCACAGCACAGCTGAAAAACAATTCATTGTATCAGTCACAGACTCTCATAATGGAACACCTTAATAAGAGCAAGTTCTGTACTTCTTGAAGGCACAAGATAAATTAGGTTCTTAGTCCATTATTTGAACAAGGGTATCTGACTTATGGCAAATCTATCTGAAAGAGTATTGTAGAATTGTATTTTATCTTTAAGAAATGTGTTTTCTAAAAGTAAGATATTTACTTCTGTTGCAGTAAAGGATTTAAACAGAAGAATTTCTCTCTAATGTTTGTTGAAGCATACTAGAATGATGAGGTAGAACAGAGCCATACATCAAACAACCAATGTGAAAAACTTAGTGTTGTATTTTATTTCAGGAGGGAAGGCTGAGCACAGAATGCCCAATGGTTTTGCCAAGAGTACACTCTCTCTTCCTTATTTACCAAGCTATATATACAATGAAGAAGGTGACAGCACTCTTAAACTTTTTCTGCTGCTGAAATTTACGGATGCGTACATTTACTTTTTCTCTTGTAAAGAATATCTCAACAGCAGTGCTGGAGACTGCATTTCTCTAGGTCTGTAAAACAGCTATAATGTAAAGAGAAACAAGGCCATAGGTGGGTTTTTTTTCTGTAGATGCCCTATCAGTTTGTCTTCTTTGTGAAGTAGAGAGCTGAGAATGGGAAGAAAGCCAGAGTTCTCTTTTCAGCCAATCTTGGTTTTTTGGGCTTTTCCTTGCTGTGTAGGAACAACTAACGAGTATGACAGGTACTATTTACTCTGGTGGCCATTTTCTAACGAGGAGTCTTTTAACTTAAGCATTGAACTGACACTAAGAACTCATTTTTTGGGTGTCTCTCCGGCATCATCCGACAACAACTGGGTTTTAGTATGACCCGGAAGGGGTTCAGACTTAGTTTAACATCTGAGAAATGCTATAATGCACTGAAATTTCCTCTACAAGTTCCTTTGGTTTTGGCTCAAATAACACAGTCAGATTCAATCTTCATGTGTAAACACTTGCTCCTAATCTTTACCAGAAGTGTCAAGAGGTCAGCCAATCCTTTCTTGATATTTCTTGATCCACAACTAGGATACAGATAAGATTTCTCTTTATACAAAGTTTCTTGAGGTATGAATGGAAAAGAGGCTTACTGTGATTTTTGATCATTACGTTGGTCTTACCAACCCCTTTATTCGACTACCTTGGTGTCTTCCATTGGCATTTTGAACTCCTACTTCTGGCTACATGTCGCTTAGAATAAATAGATGAGATGTCAGGTAAAAAAAAGTGTTTATTGTAAGGATGTAGCTCTCCATTCTTGCTTTATTATGTACTACTGTAATACTCTGTACAATTCTACTTTCTAAATACTGAACCGATGAGGTGTGCTCAATCACTCATGATCTCCTTGGTCATAGTGAGAAGGCAATTCTGTAGGCTGACTGCCAAGACCGTGAGGTAAAGTGAAGATTTAGGAACAAAAGCAAGATGAGTCAGTAAACCCTGGCTGCAAATGGTTCTACTGGAAGTAGGGATTCATAACCATCCTACTGTCAACAGGATTTAAGTTCAGTGGTGCAGTTTCTCCCTCTCATGGACACAGAGTGCCTACCTGACCAGGTGGAGATAATAAAGTCCTTCTGGTAAAGCAGCTTTAATTCAGAGTAGCAGGTATATGATGTCATAGGTATTTACAGTGATTATTGGAAAACCTGCAATAAAAATTATATATAGAGAGAGAATATATATATATATTCTCTCTCTATATATAATATAATACGTGTATATAGAAGCAGGAAGACCAAGAAAAGCCTTACAGCTTCTGGACGCCTTTCTTCTGTTTCTCTCTTGAATAAGTTCATTTCTTCCCTAAATACTGGGGCAGATGCTGCATTGCTATCACACCTGCAACTTCATGCTCTATTTCCTTTGAGCTGCAGATACAGATCCTTTGGCCAGAAGTCTGTAAGTGAAATTAGGAGGGATTTGAATCCATGTATAATTATTGCTGTTATTGGAAGACATCTGACATTTAAAATTTAAGTTTATGAAGCTACTTTGGGAACAGACTTCCTGAGTTGCGAGTATATTAACTCCTTCTCATCTTGAGGCTTTTGATTTGCATGTGGAATTCCTCCCTCTTTTATTCCTCTGTGCTTCAAGTGCCTCCTGGGTCAATCTGTCTGTCTCTGTCCACTGGTTTAGGATGACAACAAACAGCTAACACATCTCCTTCTGAGTGTTGGTGCTTCAACACATGGGACTCTTCTGTAACAGAAGCTTGCAGTAGAAGCTTGCAGCTTGACTTCTAGATGTATATTTTTACGAACCAAGATTTTGGCTGAAGTTCTGGGCTGTCCTATTGGCTGGGGAGAAAAATACATCTTAGTCTGTAAAAACTAAAATAAACATTGTATTTGAGGTGGAAAATGGTTTTCTGGACGATGAGAGATTTTGATGCCTGATACATTGCAGCATGAGGAACAAAGAGGTCTAAAATGAACATGGCCATTAGATATGTCATGGTCTGTAGTAGCAATAATGAGTTTGTCTGTAAGGTAGATGGGAAATTTCATGGAGAACCCTCTTGAACATGCCAGTAATGACAGTTTCTAAGATGTAAGAAAGATCTCCATAAAGATTACAGCCTCATGTCTAGCACTTTGAGACATTCCAGTAGGAGTCCTACTTTTATTAGACTTTCATTAAGTTTGCTCATGGTGATAGAATCTCTTTCCATGATGTGGAAATGTTACCACAACCTCTTACGATTTTAAGTGTTTATTGTTACTTTTTGAGTAACCCTTTTCTCAGAAGGGACTAAAAGTCCTGTTGTTTTAACACTTATGTATATTGACAAGTGTAGTGGATGTGTGAGGTCGTTGACATGACATTACTTCTGCAACAATACTAAAACTTCTACTGGTATCCAATATCAATAGTATGATTCAACATAGAAGAAAATGTACGATATCATGAAGGGAATTGAGGCAATATTATTGCTGAGAAAAAAAAAAAAAAACAACACTAACGTTGATTTTCCTTCAAAACCTTAACAAAAAAGCATTATGTTTGCTATATGGATGGTATAGACCACATCTTATGCATTAATAGCATCCTGTTGACCTCAGTCATATTAATTCAATGTCCCTGTATCATGAATGGCAAGATTAGCATCACAGCAACAGTTGAACATAGGGCCAGCTCTGCTCGATCTATTTTATGTGCGCATGGAGGCTAATGTAGTGGGCCTCTGATCTGGAGGTTTATACACTGGAAATAATAATACTAAATAGGTAGTGTTTTTTTTTTTGCCTAAGATATATGCTTCACTAGGTTGGGGCAGTGACAGAGATTTTTGATATGATCAGTGTTCAGAGGTATGAATGTTTGTTTTGCACAATTTGGCTAGGCTGCTCTAAGTGAAGGATAGGTTAGTCCAAACAGCAAATACAAGGAAATTGTCTCGTTTCATTTCTGAATCCAAAGTTATTACATTTCTGAATCCTGGGATAGTAATTTTGTTCTCAGCTTTTCCTCTCCAGCCTCTATTGTATTTTGAAGTGTCTGTGCCTGGTTTTATATCCAAGGCTTCCTAAGATTGGAGTTTGGGGATCCTGGGAGTGTGTTTCTGGTGAAGATTTTTTCTTGAAGGAAATTTATCATGAATAGCTGGGTGGATTCTGGTGCAGCTGAAGTGTCTGATACCAAGGCAAATGACATTGCTTGAAAATGATGGCCATGAAATGCAAGTACATTGCAAATCACTCAGCTGCAGAGTCTTGGAATAAGAGCACTGCAGAGCTGATGTATGGACTGATGTTGCCATTTAATGTGGTTTCCCAGCAAACCTTTCATAAAATTCATGACTGTAGCTGACCTCTGTTACTGTGTTCCTCTTAAGGGAAAAAAAAAAAAAGGCTATAACCCAGCTCTCCACGGCAGTGCACTGAAAAGTGATGTGTGATGTGAAGCAAGGTGAGGGGAATCATGTTCACTTCACCACAGACACTGGAGGTGAGCCTGTAGTCAAACAGTTGATTAAATGTCACAGCATATTCGGCAGTCTCCCAGGCTGACAAGGTTCTATTCTGACCAGTTTCAAACTATGAGACTCATTCCAATCACATTTTCTACCAGCTTTACCTCACTGCCAGTTTACACCTATGAAAGTAAATGCAGAATCAGCCATCAGTTGCCAGCAGGAAACACACAAATATGTTATTATTACCACAAAATAAGAGACAAGACACTTACAGTATTTTGCTCTTGTATTAGCTATAGTTATTCAGCTTCTGATTTATGCAGGGCTGTGAGTGCTGATGTTTCCTGAAATCAGCAATCCTGGACTGTCCTAAAAGGTCTTGGGTTCTTGTGTAAAAACTGGTGTACTGTTTTTCGCTTCCACTAGAGCTTACAGTCAAGGGACAGTTGCTGATCTTGTATGTTAAGTTAATGAATGCCACAGCAAGCTGAATCTGAGGCAAAAGGACTGTCTGGCACGGTATTGTGGTTTAACCCCAGTCAGCAACTAGGACCACACAGCTGCTCACTCTCACTCCTTTCCCTCACCTGCCCAAGAGCAGTCGGGAGAAAAACCCTCACGGGTTGCCATAAAGGCAGTTTATGGAATAGTAACTAGGACCACACAGCTGCTCACTCTCACTTACTCCTTTCCCTTACCTGCCCAAGAGCAGTAGGGAGAAAACCCCTCACAGGTTGACATAAAGGCAGTTTATGGAACAGTAACAGGAAAAAAAAAAAAAAAAAAAAAAAAAAAAAGTAAAAGAATATACAGAATAAAGTGATACAACACAAATTGCTCTCACCACCCAATGATGGGTTGCCCAACCCGTCCCCAGGAATGTTCCTGGATTCCTGTCCCCCAGCCAACCCCCATTTATGTACTGAGCATAACCTCTATGGAATGGAATATTCTGTTGGCCAGCTTGTCCTGTCTATGTTTCCTCTCAGCTTCTCTATGGGAAGCTGAAAAAGTCCCTGATTAATGTGAATATTACTTAACAACAACTAAAACACTATGTGTTATCAGCATTATTCTCATACTAAATCCAAACATAGCAGTTAGTAGAAAGAAAATTGACCCTATCCCAGCTGAAACCAGGACACGTGGTCATTTCTGAGCCACCTCCAGAGAGTGGAAAATGGTGCAGATGAGGGAAAATTTAATAGCTAGAGATGCTCAGGTACCATGAAAATGGGAAGAGAAGCAAAGAGTATCTAGTCAGATGGCACATATAAAGGGGAGGGAAGACAGATGCTGAAGAAGCACTTATTTTCTTCCTTCCTCTGTGTAAAACGGTAAATCAAAATCCACCTCTCTTTCCTACTTCCCTGTCTTCAACTTCCCACCTTCCTCAGAGTACCTCTTTAAATTATGAAAGCTAAGAAGTTGTAGTCCTTTATATGTAAGATGTTTCCCATATTTTGGGAAATTAAAAGCTATCAGTGCACAACTTCATCACTATCATCATTCTCTCAGATCAAATTAATAAACTAATGTGAGCATAATACTTTTTTCTGCATGTGAATCTCTATACCCTCTTCATGAAAACGAGTTCTGAATGCAAATTGAGGGTACTATGCATCTCCTCATCACCTGTGTGATCTTGGTACTCACATTATCTATCAGCAGAACATGCCACATTGTATTTGCTTCTCCAGGAGTGTGATGTATTAGTCCCTAAAGGTCTGTGGCACAATTGAGAGCAATTGCTTTCTTCTCCCTAAATCTACCTTGGTTCTTCCAGTGTGTGTGTCTGTGTGTGTGTAATGAGGGAGGTAAGGTAAGAAGAAGATCTAAGAGAGAACATATTTCCTTAGAGAAAGGGAATATCTCTTGTTCTAGTTCAGTGACAATGAATTAATGATGTAAGGTTTGCTTATTGAGCAATGTGCATAAAGTTCTTTCAGATTAATTACCAAAACTGTTTTCCCCAGTTGTAATTTGGTAATATGTGGTGGCAACTGCAAGTCAGAGCTTCCATTGCATTTCTGGCCCAAACAAGCTGTATGTATAGTAATATGGTGCAATAGTGTAAAAAAATTTACAATATAATTTATTTTTTTTTATTCTAGTTCTGTCTAGGCTATATAGTCCTTGCCTGTTGTTTTATTTACTCCATAGCTATTCTCGTTTTGTAGATATTTCCTTTAGCTTGTAGCTCTAAGGTCAGTCTAAGGACAAGATGTTCCTTCCAGAGATGAGTTGTGAACAGTAACAAGTAGGCTGTGTAAATGCTTCTTTTTTTCTGTGTCGTTCTGAAAAACTAGCTTTGGAAAAAAATAAAGAAATTTCCTTCAGCTCAGAATTTAGGTCCTAAATTCAGGTTTTGAGGTTCACATCATTCCTTTGATGCCTCTGAGTAAATTACCACAGAATAGTTACAAGGTGATCCAAAGCCATGCCCATATAAATTGTAATTCTCCAGGTTGAGGCTGGTTTTTTGTCGCCACTAAAATGTATGGGACAGAATTAACTTATTTATTTTTCTGTTTTGCTAGATGTTTTTTTTTTTTTTTTCAATTATTTCAGTCATTGTTTCTATTTTTAAAATAATGTCTTGGTTCATAAGCAATGCTACAGACCTTGCATCATGCTGGAATCATCTGTACTTTGCTAGGACATTAATACAAATGTAATAGTTGTGATTACCATTCTAAATATTTGCTCTGTGAGGGCAGAGGATTTTAACATCCAGCAAGAACAATTGATTAATAGAAATGGAAAGAGTAGTAGCACCACACTCAGCTCTTCTTTCTGTTTTTTCTTCTGGACAGTATAAATGGGCTGGTGGTGCTAAATGCCTTCATTCATAAGTGAGTACAATAAAGATTAGTCTTTAATTATTTCTGGCATATGTCCTTTAAATTCAAAGCCTGTAAATCGCAATGGGCAAAGGGTAATATGTCTTAACAGGTTACACCTCCCAAAGGATTTGTTGATTGACATCAAAATTGTTTCCCCTCCCTCTCTTCTGACTGACAGAATGGCAGGTGTGAAGTGATGGCAGTGTGCTGTAATAATGTGTCAAAAGACCTTAAATCAAGACTAATGTGGCTTCAATGATAAGCTCCCAAACGTTTATATGGCAGAAAAT
This sequence comes from Calidris pugnax, assembly GCF_001431845.1. NCBI lineage: Eukaryota > Metazoa > Chordata > Aves > Charadriiformes > Scolopacidae > Calidris > Calidris pugnax. The sequence goes on along the minus strand of NW_015091042.1, from coordinate 1,987,852 downwards.
GGAACTGTAGGGCAGATTCATCTTGGGACTATTATATCTTTGCACTTCCTAAAAGTGCTTTTTAGTTAGGGTCCTTGGATGATTATGGGGCAGAGGTTTTAGAAGTATTTCTTCTTACAAAGTCATAGTGAGGAGAAAAACATTTCTATGCTTACTACTGAAGTGAAGAACTGACTTGAAGTGGTTTTTTTGCACAGTGATCTTTTAATAGAAATGTAATCCAGAACCTGAAATAGATAAAAATATACTTTTTTCAGCAGCTGGTCACTTCTGTGAACAAAACTCAACATTTAATGTTTGAAGAAACAGTAGAAAGGTATTGACCATAAATAAGGGTGAATACACAGACAGTTTCAAGTAAGCCACCTCTGATGTGCAGTTTGTACAGAAATTCCTGATCTACAGGAAAACAGAACTCACAGTCAAAAAGATAATCAATCATTAAATCTCCATTTTATTTTATAAGATTGAGTCTTTGCATGCATAAATATAAAAAATTGAACAAAATAGCACAGAAGCTGCTGAAGTCCAGTTAAATGGTAACACAAAAAAAAAACAAAACCCAGAGGCTCTGTGTAAGGAATCCATAAATGGTCTGAATTCTGCCCTAAGGGGCAGACAGATGTTCTCTTGACCTTCCCATAGTTTCAGATCAGAGCATTTTTTTTCAGTTTCTGTGTTTAAGGGTACTTGAGTGGAGTACTTGAGAGTACCAGATTCAAATTTTTGTGTACAAAACTCAAAATGCTTTTACATGTTGTTACAATGTCTCTCAAGACAGAATGAAATTTTTTTATACAAGTTTAGCCAGAATGTTATGAATTTCAATGAGGAAAAAATGGCAGTCCTGTGGATTATTTTTCTTCTTAGTAAAGCAATTTTTGTACATTAAAACTGTAGGGCATTTTAAGATAATCATTACCCAGAGAACTTCATGCTGAAACTTTATAGAAAATCTGCAATTGAATTTTTGGCATTGTCTATACAAGTAAAAGCTTTTCTGAATAAAAAATGTGCAAGTATGTATATTATTTATATATATAAACAAACAGGAAAATCGTTTTATGATAGGTACAGGGCATGGGCGTGGGAAGACAGAGATTTTTCCCTTCAAGTTTACTACTCAGCATTTACACAGGTTTTAACGATGGATGGAAAACCACCACTGTTTAACAAATGGTGTGAGAGCTGATATTGAAATGTGCTGACCAGCACAACCCAGTTGGAATTGAATGAGTAATACTGTGTCAATGTGGGGAGTGTATGAAGGTTAAATTAGAAACTGAGTACAAACACCAGAGGCAAATTATTGCTTTGCCTTAGATATCAGTCATTATGGGTAAGAGATGAACCATGTTGGCAGGGCAGATCGGAGAAACTTCCAGTAATTCCTCGTGTGCTGTTCCTGATCTGTGAGAAAGCAGAGGTTTTAGTTTATATCAAGGCTCTCTAAATAAATTACATTGAAGATAAAACAATTTAAGATCTTTACTTAATGCTTTCATACGTGGTCTCTTGTTTCAGGCTCAGTCTGCTTGGTGACAATTAACTAGGACAAGAGGAACAGAAGGGCACCTCTTCATGGAGAATTCCAAGGAATTTTGTACAGCGTTGTTCAAGGGTGTTTCCCAGAAGGTCTGTATGGAAATCTTTTAATTAGTTCTCAGCATTACGATGAGAGATACTGAAAAGAAAGGAGGACTTGTATGATAATACTGCATTCTTGCAGAAAAAAACCTTTGCCACTCTATGGTTTCTGGAAATGCCCAGTAAAGACCTCTTTTACAACTCCAATGGCCTGCTTTGGTACTTATTCCTGATGAAATGGGTATGAAAAAATTATGACAGAAGGCAATACAACTCAGGCATAAAATGCAATAAATAAAATAAAGTGAAATAAAGCAAAGAAAAAAAAAGGAAAGCCAAGACAGTGTCTTTATATTACAATTGTAAGTCAGTTTAAGAAAAAATACTACCCTAAAAGCTTCTTGCTGACTGGCTGAAAAGTAATGGTCACGACAACTTTGGAGAAACCTTCTCTGTCCATCTTTTAGAGCACAACTGGGAGCTATTTCTGACAGAGGGGACTCTATGCATAGAGCAAGAAAATAGCCGATTCTAACTTTTATACAGTAACATGAGTGAAACTGGGCCTCTGGGAGGGGGAGGTAAGGGTCTGTGGTCATGTACATAATTAAGCAGAGTGCAAAATTAAGACTTCATAAAAATTACTGAATAAATAAATTGGCTTGAAAGTAAGAGTATTAATCAACAACAAAAACCCTATCATATGTCCTAGTGCTTCCTCACTACTACAGCTGACAACTGGTCTAGAGACTGCTCAAATATACCTATAGCCAATAAATGACAAGGCCACCAGCACCCAAAAGAAAGCACACTAACATACAGTCAGTCATTTGCATTATATACTGTATTCAAATGACATTACTCTGCCATGTGTGTGGAACAGTGTGCTTGGCCGTGGAAGAACGTTTCCTTTTCACCATCCAAACATTTAAACTGAAAAATGGGTTTTGAAAATGTTTTCTCTTTTCAATTTCTTTCCTTTTCTTTATTGTCCTTTTTAACTAAGACCTCCTTACCATGTTTGTGGAATGGCAATAAAAGTTGGGGAAAAAAAAAACTGTTAAAAATAATTGGCCTTTTTCCCCAAGGAAGCTTTTTTTCCCCACCCTTTTTTGGGGCTGTGTTTATTTTATTTTATTGTCCATTTTTATACAAAACACTACAAAAACATGCAGTATGGTGAGGTTCAGCCATTACAGGAAATGTTTCTATTGGAAAAATTGGTAAAATACGACAATATTCCTAAACCTCATTTTTCCTCTGAAGCATTAGTTAACCCTTAGGCAATAAATTTAATCACTGAGGTGAGAAATGGACCCTTTTAATAAGGCTTTTAACTACACATCTTAATGAAACCTAAACAAATGGTGTCCCCGCTACTAAGTTGGTTGCATATGTGTTTATGTATACCGTGAAAGCAAAAGAAATATTTTTCATACCTAGAGATTTATTGTTCTATGGTAATTTCAAAACAGCACTGGAATATAAACAGACAATTCCTTCTTTCTAAGTACCGCAGTTTGCCGCTGTTCTTCTTTATGTGACTAATGACCACCAGGAAGGGCTTCACAGCAGCTTGGTTTGTTATTAGATACAGAAAATATGTGGGTTTGCCTACAAAGACAGTGTGCGCATTTTAAGGTACGTTTATCTCTATTTGACTTGTTTGTTGGTTTGTTTGTTTGTTTCTTTAAAGACATCTCACATCTCTGACCTCGGACGCTGGCTAACACATGCTGTAGGCTGTGAAAACGGAAATATCTTACATCCAGGCATTCACATGCTACTCTTGTCCACCCTCCTTTCTAATTCTAGTGAATATTGTGCTCATATTTGAATTCATGTTTCAAATATGAATAAATCTGTATGTCAAACCCACCCTCTTCCCCACAAATGCAAATCTGAATATGAAAGTCAGGACCCGTGCACATGCCTAGTTTCTGTATGCGAGCATTCTGCCTAGCTGGAGAAGTGATTTGACTTCTCTGTATTGTATTAGACCACTGTCATTAACGACAGAGGTGTCATTTTGATGTGATCTGTGAGGCAGTAGAAGCTTTGAAGTTGAAAGATAGAATAGACATGGATAAATTGTGCTCTGAGTATGCTGCTATTGCACCATTATTGCTGGCAATTATTTCACCAAGTGACACATCTGATAAAAAGTCATCCTCCTTGCTATGGAAAGAAACCACAATTCGCTGAAGCACATGGTAGATCTGTCGATTTTAGAGCCTGACAAAAAGCTCATTAGTTTTGGCCTGATCATTCTGCACCAATCTTGAACTCTTTTGCATTGTTCCCCCCCCTCCTTGTGTTTTCAGTTGGTTTCCTTTTCTGAGATAGCACTTTTGCTTTTCTGCTTTAATGTTTGTCCGTTTGCTTTCTCTTCTCAATACCACTTTCCCCAATACACTCCTTAATGAATTCTTTATATGCCTCCCCCTTCTCTCACCCCTTCCTTAGCAGTCTTGAACAACGTTTATGTCTTTGTTGGTCTCATAAAGTGGGGTTTTAACAACTTTTTAATCTGCAGACCATGTGAATTGTAACTTCTCCAAACGTAAAGTAGCATATTCCAGGTAATTAAATTTGAAATTAGTTTTAAGTTCAACATGGAATACAGTTTTGTTCCTTCAGCTATGCTCCATGAGCTGCGGTCTTAAGTGGATTCATATTGTGGGGCTGCACCTAAGTAAAGACTTCAAAAAAGGGGAAACATGTAGAGCTACTGCCAAAATTCCCATTTGAATTTATTTATTTTGATTCCTTGGATGATGATATGTCTTGTATGAAGAAAAAGGAACAGGAGCATGCAAGCAGAAATCCTTTAAGAAACTGTGTAATCGAGAAAAAGGTAAATGAAAATCCATTTCTTCCTATTTCTAAGATGAAGAACAACTTTGTTAAGAACACAGGCTCATGTTCTGTGCTCCAATTATTATATTTTTCTGAATATATGAGCTGTAAAAGAAGGTGGCCTCAAGCCATCCACCTCATGAAAAAGTCTTTCATCACAGTACATCAGAACTGGTCTTCCATAAAGGGGTCACAGGGTATGTGGTGTAGGTTCATTCCACCTAAAGTCAAGTGTCTCAGATATCCAGTTCCATTAGGCTCCCTTCATAGAAAATTAAGACTGATAATCATCTTCAAAAGGCAGTTTATATTAAATCACTGCTGTTTGCTGGGACAAGCATGGCTCCTAAGCTTACTAAACATGCTAGAGGTATTATGAAACGTGACAATGGTAGAGTTCATGGAAAGCAGCCACAGCTTTACAGCATGGTCTGTGAGACTTGGACAAGACAATAGGTCACTGTCCAATAACATAAGCTTTACCAGGATTGTGCTTCTCAGTCTGACGGTTTTAAATTTTCAGTCTTACAGACATTATTATTTCTGCTCTAAATGAATGGCCTTGGTCTAATCCTCGTCATTATGTCTTCACAGCATTTATAGCCAAGGGACAGGTTATTTAACTGGCTGGAGTGTCTCAGTCCTACTAGGAATAGGCCTCTAGGTCAGAGGTGTATTAATGAGGGAACTGCTGGGGGTTGATGAGCTGATCCTGCAACCTCTAACAGCACCAAATTGATTACAATGGACTCTATAGAAAAAAAAAACAGCCAGCTAATAACTATGCAAATCATACTGCAGATGCAGCTATTATCATGACTGCAAGCGCTGTTGTTTCTTTTGGAGGGGCCTGGGATGGTTGTATCAAAGCCCAGACCATCTATAAACTCTTCAGTGGTCACCGTAGCACATCACAATGTTTGAAAGGGGCAATAGGAATAAAGTTTACATGCATTTCTTCCAGGACTCGTATTCTGTGCCAGCAGAGGTAGAAAAGATCCTGTTTTGTAGGTGTTCTACACGTGTGTACTAGTGGTAGAAAGTAGTAATACGAGTATTAAAACTACCACATACAACTAAGCTTTATTGTTGGGGATAAAACTAGGCATGTTCCGCTGCTAGTACTCAGTACGATTTGCATTAGAAAAGCATGTTGTAGTTAAGCAGATCATACCCCTGACCCTTTTCATTCTGAAAGGGATCTGCAGGCATATCTTGGATATTTCTAACAAAGGTGGATGAAAAGCACAGTTCAAAAAAAGTATAGATTTTCATATTGTTTGTAGAGACAGTTTTGATTTGTTAGTTGCAAGCAAAGAGTGTGAGGCTGATAATTGACTTGAACAAAGAATGTAAACTACAAAGGACAATAATCCTCTACTTAGAGCTTCTACTGCACCCGGCAAGCAGTCGGTTTCATCCTGGGCAGAGCCATGCTTTTCAGTGAGTTTTGAGATGTCAAAGCAGCATTACAAAGCCCAGCCTGCTGATTTCCCTACAAAACACCCTGCAGGCATTCAAGCACACATTAACAGAACTGTTTATTGAAAGTCCAGCTCCAACAAAACGAATCAAATGGCTGTAAGGAGTTTCATTGCTTGGTGCTATGATCTTCCCTGAAAAATCTTTGGACAGAGTCCAAGTACGAGAAAGCATCTGCAGAACCTAAAGTGATGAAATAATGTATCCTTGCAGAAACTGATCCAACACTGCAGGGAAAGATGAACGCTGAAGCAATCAGTGAATTTAAAAGGGTTTCTTTGTCAAACTTGCCATCCATCCAAACGACCGAGTCACGCAGCTATCCAAATCTCTACCCAGCTCCAAATCTACTCTTACTAAAACTTTCCAGCTCCACTGTCAGATGTAATTGTCTACACACCTAAACATCTCTTTTTTTTCTCCTTCCTGGTTTCCCAGTGAGTCCATGAGTTTTGAAATAATTTGAAATAATTTGATAGTTTTAATAACATGCTTAGATGCCCCCAACATTAAACCATTAAGGTATTGTCTTTAAAAAAGCCCTGCATCCAAGCTGTAAGCCTGGCATGGAGGGTTACCTAATTCAGCCCATACACACAAATTATGTACCCTACATGTAAAGTCTTTGATCCGTGATAAAACCAACATTTGTTGATTTTTTTCTGCACTGTCCATTGAGATAAATGTATTTTAAAATGTACGTTGTATTGTATTTGATGTCTAACTAGAACAGTTTGCTGGCTAACACTTGAATATGTGCACTGAAATAAAAATAGATATGTTTACAGTTTCTCAATAATCAGAAGTTTCAAATACAATATACTATTTTACAAGTGTTTAATGTGGTTCGATTTGCAAACCTCTGTGATGACTCTAAGAAGACAAAGATGTTGGAAATAAGAATTTCTTCTTCCAAACAGGAAAAGAAAGTGGAAAATGAATAAGGCCATTAAAAAAAAGTGCTCTGGAGTGTTCATTTCTCTCCAACGCATCCACTGGAACACTTTGAACTCCCTCTCCCACTGACTGCAAGATCTTTTTGACAGAGACTGAAGATGTCTGCTTACTGGACACTAGTGTCTGGTTGCTGGAAATAGGTGAGAAAGTTAAAATGAGCAAACTGCACTCAGAGGTCAATGAAAAATTTTGCATAATGGATGTGCTGGAAATAAGTTATAATAATGTATATGTGTTTTCAGGCCTAGGGTGAGAGGAGGGAGAGTGTTCTTAAAGAAGTCGATCAAGCACATATGCCCAGAAATCATGCTTAGGACCTTAGCTGCAGAAACACTACATACTTCAAGTTCTCAGGGATAGATAATTATTTTTTTTTTTCTGACTGCCAGGACTGCACAAATTCTTTGCTGATGAAAAAAAATAAGGTACTGCTCTGTAGTCCAGAATGACTAAATGACCAAAATGCCCTTTAGTCACGTTTACAAAAAAAGCAGAGCACAGGTTCCAATGTCCTTACCAAACCCTTTTGCTACAAAAATCTCAGTGCTGAGAGCCCTATAATGTATTACAGAGGAAAAGTGATCAAAAGTGTCCTTATGACAAAGCTTATCTTCATGACTAAGAGGGACTATGTTAGCTCTTAGGTAACTCAAGGTGGTGGTCAGCAGCCTAGAGTGCAGGTGGTGGCCTATCTGTCACCTATTATAATGCCCAATAGCATCCTTTGCATTATTGTTGTTATATTCTTTGTACTTAAAGACAGCCTTAGTGATGTTGTCTACACTTAAGAGCTTAAGGCTCAGGATTAAACTGATTTATTACTTTTTCAAAGAAGTTATGAAACATAAACTGTATACTACAGCCTGTGCAAGTCAATATTGATTAGAAGCAGGGGGTTTACACCTGTACTACAAACCCTCTGACACATACCTATTCCTCTAACAGAGTTGCACCTATCAATGACACAGTCCACTACCGGCTTCTGCTGCTCAACAAACATCCCACCATCAAACAAAACAAAATAAATCAACAGCTCAAATGCTCAGAAAGCTGAATTTTGGCTATTGGCGTGTGTGTATATATATACACACACACGTTCTCCTCTCACCTCAAGGTGCCTTTTTGTTCTTTCTTTCTTTATTTATTTATTTTAAATAGTATGTGTCAGTCCCACATATTCAGGGCACTGGGAAATTGAAATGATTCTATATGAATCTGGTTTTCCAATGTATGTTGTTCCCTCAGTGTGTAACATACAGGATACCTGGTGTAACCACACTGTTATGCACTTTGGTTAAGTCAATAGTACTGTGGTATGAGTCTTTATTTATTTATTTTAAATAGTATGTGTCAGTCCCACATATTCAGGGCACTGGGAAATTGAAATGATTCTATATGAATCTGGTTTTCCAATGTATGTTGTTCCCTCAGTGTGTAACATACAGGATACCTGGTGTAACCACACTGTTATGCACTTTGGTTAAGTCAATAGTACTGTGGCATCAACTGACCCCTGCAGCTGTGTGGGCAGGCAAGTGGAGGTTAACGGCCACAAAATTAGCACATAAACTGCCCACACCTGGTTCATTGTCGCATTTACCAGATACTACGCAGCCACAGTTTGCTGACAAGATTCCCATTTTTTTTCCTTTTTTAGATGTTAGCCATGTCTAAGGATTGTTAAGGTTCAGGGACAGAGAGATTATCAAATGTTAGTGCTCATTGTTTAGCCTTTAAACTGTAAGATCTAGGAAGGAAGCAGAGTTCTGCCATCGTCTAGGGAAAAAAAATTATCAAATGTTAGCGCTCATTGTTTAGCCTTTAAACTGTAAGATCTAGGAAGGAAGCAGAGTTCTGCCATTGTCTAGGGAAAAAAAAGATAGTGTTGGTAAGTTTGTGAAAGCAATGCATCATGTCACAAAATTTTCATCCCTTACTCTGTCATTAACTGATTTCACTGTCACTGGCGAAACTCATGAACTTGCAAAGATGAAAGCTAGGATGACTGTAATGCTCACTAACTTTTAATTGGTTAAGGCCTCACTTAATAAGCTCTTTGATTGTCTTTCCGTTAGTAATTTGAAATAGGCCTGAACATCCTCTACCTTTGAAGTGAGATATTTACAGGCTTTCTTAAATTAGCACTTTTTTCCAGGGGCTGCAGGTGGGACAAAGGGTGGGGTTGTGTTAAGTAAGGGAGGACAGGGAATAGGCTCATTTTTTTGTGTGTGTTGGGTGGGGTTGTGTTAAGTAAGGGAGGACAGGCAATAGGCTCGTTTTTTGTGTGTTGTTTTTTTTGTATTGCTAGAGAAGATTATGGCAAATGTTTGACTTTGCCTTCAGGCTGTGAAGCAAAGGTTTGTTTCACGGTTCCCCGTCCCTCGGTGGCACTCCTTCAGAGTACAAAGCTGTGCTTTTGAAATCGCCTCATAACAAAATTCGTTTTTACCATCATATACGGCAAAAGACAATTGCGTCCTAATTAAAGTCCTGTGACAGAGTACCAGGACTGCCTCATAGCACAGAAAAGGTGTGAGCTGCAACCACTTGTTGACTAGAACTACTCTATCATTTCACAGGGACTGTATAGGATGCTATTCAAGGTAACCTTTGTATAGATGAGTAATAGGACTGTAGATACACAGCAAAACAATTTCTTAGCTTAGCTATTCCATGGCTGGGTTTGATTTAAGTGTTTTTGACAGCAAGCTGTGCCATCTCAGAGTCAAGACCCTAAAAAAATTAGCAGGTAGTGACATATATGCATAGATGTAAATATACACAACCAAATGCACACGTGTATACTCATGAGACTATGTATGGAAAAATATCTCGTTTGTGGCATGGACTTTTGTACAGGTAGCAGACACCTGATTAAACCTGTGATGAAGAATTATCTTCCCATCTTAAAATGGGTACCTATTCCTGGTGATTTGTATTGCTGTCCCTCACTTCCTTGTTATCATTCTTCTTCAGTAATTAGAAGTCGAGATTACTAGTTAGTACTCGACACCACAAAGCGATCAGGTCAAGGAGTAACATCTAAAGATCTAGTATATGTCTCCGTGCAGATCTACTAAGATGGAGTAGTTCTTTCATTGACTAGTTCTACATAGACATCAGGAGTTTTATGGTACATAAACTCCCTTTCCCAGTGAGAGTATTTAAGGATGGTTTTGACAGATGTACTCAGAGAGGTCTGGACCAGTTTGCTTGCTTCACTGATGTTGGTGCTGAGCCAGTTTGTTACACAGTTCTCCGTAGTCCTGCACAAATACTGTTGTGCTATTGGGTTGGTTGGTTGTTCCTGCCCCCCCCCCCCAAAGCAGCACTCAGGCCTCCCACAGACTCCCTTCAGTCGCTGATGGGGCAGAAAACCATCATTTATTCACATCATCCGTTTACCCTCAGCCCTCGCACCCCCCCCCCCCCCCCCCCCCAAACACTCTGTTTGCTTAGAAAACACCAGTGTAGCCGTGTTATACCAGGTTCTTTACCTTTTTTTTACCTCCAAGTTAGGACCAAATTAACTATTTGTACATTTTTTTTAGGTTTTTTGACTCCTTAACTGCATCTTTTGCAGTGCTCTGCTCTTCTTTCCTCTCCGTGATTCAGAAGCAAACAAGGTTTATCACACTGTGGTGGATTACAAATCACTGTGGTGATGCTGCTGCACAAATTAATGATGTCAGCTTTAATGACAAGGTTATTTTAAATAGCAGAATGTCAACCACATGCACACAATGTTGCAGACTCCATAAGGAATTTTTCTTAAATTTAAAAACATACCGTGGCATGTAGGATTATACCTGGTTCCTGCGCTGCAACAGAAGCAGCATAGTTCAAATCTTGCAAATAACTTCTAAATGTACTTGTCATGAAAGATTAGAAAATCTTTGGACTGCTTAGTGAAATTATCAGTCCATCATAATCTGACCTAACAGAGCTAAAAGTGCCACGAGATGTTCTGTTCAACCATTTAAAGTAGCTAAATTATACCAGATTATAATTGTATTTGACTACATGACTGGTGTTAGGGTGATGTTTGTTGTTACTACAGAATTACTCACAGCCCACACAGCATCCTCCATGGCAGCTGATATTAATTATTATTAGGAAGGGGCTGATTCTGGAGAGTGAGGAAGAGAGAAAAGGCAGCTGGGTTAGTCTTAGTTCAAAGCATTAATAGCACTGGTTTCGTGAATAAAGTGAAACATTTTGTGTAACTTTATGGGACACTGTCTTGAAGAGAAAAAGAAAACACAGCAATCTCTCCTTCTTTTAGAACACAAATACATAAATTTTAATCTGAGAAAAATACAAAATGAAACCATGTACAAGTTATGTACAAACCCTTTTTACAGGACAATATATTTATCACTGGATATTACATATGACAAAGTCAGGTAGATCATTTCTGAGCACCAGCATTTGTTCTCTCTCACCAAACCATAATGGTAAAAAGTAAAATGATGAAGTCATACTCCTTTTTCTTAATGAACTTTTAAGTTAATATGATAGCTGGTTCTCAGTGTACCCATCGCCACTCCCAAATTATAACTAAATAGACACATGTAGTCATTAAAATATATTGTATATATATATGTCTTTGCTTGTGTGTGTTTTTTCTGAAGGAAGAAAAAAAACCCATTAACCTTGAACTCTACAGAAATGCAAAAGTTAAAGTTATGTCAACTTTTCCTTTTTTTTTTTTATTTTTTTGACAGAAGTGAGATTATTTGCATTGGCTAAGCGTGTGTGTCCCAAGTTATACCATGGCGGAAGCGGCATTTTTTTTAACTGCTACTTAAGGAAAACTGGAGATAACTTCTGCTGATCTTTTCATGTGGTTCCTGTTAGCTATTATCCAGTCAATAAAGTGCTCATATAGCAAATTTTTGGTTTCTAAAAAATCTATGTTTTCTATTACATGTATTCAATTGCCTATATGTTGTATTGTGGGTTGTTTTTTTATTTTCCAGTTATAATAATCTCCTCTAAAATGCAGTGACTGAAGCAGTAAGAACCTTTCTCTCAACCTCACTAAAGTTCTAAGTAGATGCAGCATTACTGTGTTTAGCTTCTTAAGTTAGATATTGTTCTAAATTAGGCTCAAAAATGATAAAACAAGTATTTTATATGTTTTATTTTCTTCGTTCCCTCCTACCCCTTCTCATTTTGACAGTTATCAGCAGTAGACCATTATATAAAACAGATACATCAGACCAGCAGTCCTATTTATTAACTTTAGTGGAATTTACTCAGTTATATAGACTACTGCACATTAAAGACTACACAGTTTTAATGTGGCTGAATGTTCTATAGCAGCAAATATCTGTGCGGAATAGATATATTACTTGTATAAATATAGCTTTGATAAACGCTGGGGCAGAATTGTCAATACCATAGCCCTAAGTACCATCCTAGGCAGTGGCCACAGCTGAACAGCTGCTCCATTCCTTTCATTATTTCAGGTGGGGGCTGTACCCACACCTACTAGTATTGCTCAGTATAAAAGTACTACAATTATTATGCCTGCTAACTAAATATTAGGATACCTATCATATATAATGAATTTAAAGAAAAAAAAAATCCCCTAATTCGAACACCCATAATAAAAATTAAAATTAAAAAAGTCCTTGATCATATATTGGGGATATTGGTAGTTCATATGGCAGGGAGAAGAAAAAAAAATTCTCCTAAATTTTTCTATGCTTCTGCCAATGACTTTGACAGATATTCCCAGGCCAATCCTCGGTAACACAGGGAAAGGATTTCTGTTTTCACTTTGTTCTGTTCATCGCCTTTCACACACTTCGTTATTTTGTTTAAGCAGCTTTAAAACTAGATATGAAAGGTGAGACACACACTTCTTTTGGTGCTAAAGAAATTCACAATGATAACAGCTAAAAAAACCACAACCAAACAAACAAAAAACCAAACCCAAAAAACACCACCACACACACCCTGACCTCAATATGTGCTCATTTCAAATACATTGGGATCCACAAGCCCTTACGCACCTGCTTCTTGATAAAACCATTTAAGCACCTGCTCTGTGTTTAATGTTGAGCCCATGTGAGTCAGCTAGAACAGAGCAGTTGCTAAACTGTTCATGGATTCACCAGTAAGTGATCAAGCAGTGAAAACATGCATAATTGCCTATTTGTAAATTATTGCCCTTTTTTTTTTTTTTTTGTCATGCATTAGTTTATGCATCCAATTATTGCGGTAGTTCTTAGATGTAGTTTATACACACACACCCCTCAACAAAAACAGTCCTCTCTGAATGAGAACATGCTTTTATACTTTGCCCTTTTTCTCCTACTTGATGAAGGGTTCAAGAAATACTGGCCAAAAACCACAACAACCACCTTGCCCGCCACCACCCAACAACTTATAAAAGGCTACAGATAGTACTTTTGTAGTGTCTCTTGTACATTATATGCAAAATACTTTTTTCTCTTTTCCACATTTGGCTGAAGCCAATTAAGTCTTTCAACATCAATGCCACCTGAGTCACTGGGTGGCCTTTTTTTTAAAAATTCAAAAATGGGGAAAAAAAAAAAAAAAAAAAGCTTTAGTGTAGCTAAACCAGCTTCTTGTACAGCCCCAGCAGATACAGCAGCCTGTGAGCTGCTAAGACTCATCAGCTCTTTCAAGACATCTGTGTGGCTTAATAAGGCTACATGGGGTCCTCATTATCCTGAAGCTGTTGGCCTTCACCTTGTATAAGCAGCACTGTGTTTCCCATCAAAGATTAATTGGAAATTCATCAGTTCTGGGTTTTGGGCTTGCAGGGTCCCTTTGTGTTACAGGTGGAATAACGAGGTTGCCCATGAGCCTGTAGTACTGAACATTGATCGTGCCCCAGATCAAGGGCTTTGCACTTTCAGCCACACGTAGGTCCTGCTGTTTGGCCATCAATGCTGGTTTGAAAGAAGAGCTGTTAAAAGGGAGGTGACAGCTTTAGAAAGTTTTTGAAAAGTAAAAGAAACGTTTGCGCTTTTTTCTCCTTCCTATTACTAAATACGTTGTATAGATGATAATCTCACGAGCAACAGTAAGACAATCATATTGAGGCCTTTAAAAAGTCTCATTTAGACGTTGAAAGTCTTCTTTTCTTTACACTTTCAATTTTATTGTGCTTGGCACTTGCCACCCAAACACCACCTTGTTGGAGGACAGTTTGGGTCTTTCATCTTGTAGTGCTCATGGGCTTCAGGGGACAAATTAAAACAATAGCCACAAGACAGCAGACTTTCTGGCAAAGTGGGAGCAGCACGTGCATGGGTGAGAGGAGGGGCCAGGGCCAGACTCCTGCTTCAGCAGAGAGAGAGAGGTTTCTGCACTCTACTGTCAGTGCACAGGGAATAGAAGAGCAGGTGGGGCTGCTTTTTGGTCAAATGAGGAGGAAACTGCAGGTATGATGCCTCCGTGTGCTAGCCCCAAGTCAAATATTTTCTTTTTCTCTTTCTTCACCACCACCCCCTCCCAAAAAAATATGATCACCTTGTGATGACTCCGTATCAAATACATCCCCTTTTTTAATATATAGATCTATGCATGTATATATCCACACATACATTTACGTGTGGATGTGCATATATGCAAACACACAGGCACACTCTCCGTCCAACACGAGTCACCAAAAAAAAAATTGTTTAGCTGGAATTAATTGTGCATGGAATTAATAAAAAACCTGAAATTTCTTTTTTTTTTTTTTTTTTTTTGTCCTTTTGAGAAAAAAATAAATATTATTAATAAAGATCAAAACCTGATTTCTACATCAGCCATCGTGTGGTCTGGCAGCTGTCACTTAGGCCACTTGCCTTGATATAACTGCATATATCCAAGTAATAGTGCTGGCCTTATGGTAGTCTTTAATGGCTGAGTGTCAAAGATGTCCCACAGGTTTTCTACATATTCCTCCATCTAATTGCCAGAAGCCAATCCAGTGTCTTTGATCATCAAAAAGAGGAGTAAGAAAAGATTACTGATATATGATTTTCCATAAATGGAAAATACAAAACCATAAGTATATCTGTTTCCTCCCTGTCTCGCTTGCTCCTGCAGGTGTTGTTCTGTCTGTCGTTACATATGGAACTACCTGTGCATGAGTGTATTCAGGTCTTGCCCTTTGGCAGTTGGCAGCATGGGATTTTTTTGGGTGTAACAGTAGTTAAACTGGACAGAGACACACACAAACCTTAGCTATATGTAGGAGTGTCGTATTTGATTCATTACTGTGGTTTACCCCGTGAATGCTCACTTCTGAAGGCAGGACACTAAGAAACGGCACTGTATATGGTAAAGTATAAGACATAATGTTCTATGCCCTGATAGTAAACAAAGGTCTTCTATGAAAAAAAAAAATAATAAAATTCACATGTATCTGGTGAAGTTGAACAGAAATTTCAAAAATTCTCCTGTACTCAGGACCAGCTTTTTTTGACCCCAGTTATAATATGATCACAGTTCATAAATGAAAAAGGAGCACTGACTTCAAAGTAAAGGCTTAACATGACCCAACGCAGAAACTGGATGCAGATTATAACGTGTCACTAGCTGAAGCAGCAGAGATCGGAAGAACTCACCAGAATCGTCTTCTGTTTTGGGGACTGTGAAATGGGTTAAAGTGGTCGAAATAATAATGGAAAACTGCTTAAATCGTTTTGTTACTTTGTAGGAGAGTGTGAAATATTTTAAACAATCCAATTTTACAGATACTGTATTAACAATTCTTGTTATTGTCTTTAAATAGCTATTCTACAAAATGTAACAACAAAGTAGTCACAGTCCAAGAAGTCACTCCAGAATAAAGCCTATTAGGTGTTAGTATGGTTATAGTTGTACTGCAGCCAGTGGACGAACATTAAAGCTGAGATAGTTTAGCTTAAATGTTGGATTATATAGTGGACATCATTGTTTTCACAATAAATTCATCTGCTTTGTATTTGTTTGATTCACTGATATTTCTCTAATGATAGAAGTACCACAGTATGTTTTATTGTGGTGTTTAACAATTCTGCAAAGTTACAAAGCCTAAAGTGTACTTGCACAATGAAGCCTGCCTTTCCTGACGACTGGGTCCTAGGATTTTGTTTTAATCCTTATTAGCACAGCCTTTTCTTTTTCTTTTTTTTTTTTTTTTTTTTTTTCACAAAATTGTGTCATTTGTTTCTACCTCATCCCTTTTTTTTTTTTTTTTTTTTTTTTTTTTTTTATTCACACAATTGTGTCAGATGTTGCTAATTTGAGATAGAGAGAGTTACTAAATCCTTTAGAACATCAAATGCTTGGGTGGATAGATACTGCAGCACAGATATGAAACATCACATTTTTGTCTGATGGCTATAAAGCTCATTGGCAACTTTGTGAAACTGCTGACACAAAAGGCACCCATCCAAGGCCTTTTGTAAATTATCATAATAAATACATTCATTACTTTTATTTTAATTTGGTTATTACTGTACTTTTATGTGTGGTGTCCCAGCAAAGTGAAAATAAATAAATAAATAAAATAAAAGCAACTGCTAGGCTAAGATGTTGCTTGGTGCAGGAATTAACTGAGAACAGCACATTGTGAGAATATAGAGCTGAGGCTAAACCAGTTTTTATCCTGAACTCACCAAAAGGAGGTTCAGTGTGCCTTTTACCAAGGTATGAGCTGTCACCAAAGTGCAAAGATCTGGAGTTAAACCTCTGTGCATATCAGGAAAAATCTGAACCAAATAAACAAACCTGATGCAAGGCCATCAGCACTTTTGACGTAAGGAACCAACAAAATATGGTAGATGAGAAGGTTTGTAACATGATTTCATGCACTATTTATGCACTCTGGATTAAAGCATTGTAATACATGGCAAAAGAAGAGGAATTGCCAAGTTCACCTTCCTGAAATTAGGCAAAAGACTAATGGGAAGTGGCATGGAATTGCCAGATTTGCCATTTATAGGAAGTGCTGCCTATGAGCATCTTATCTACTTGGCCCTCGTTTTATGGTAGTGATTTTCACTACTCTGGTGTCACAGAAAGTTACTGAGGATGCTGGGCTTGTGGGTGTGTGCACATAGAGGGCAGGGGACACACTGTGTGTGTGTGTGTGTGTTTGTGTGTGTGTGTGTATTAGTTATTGGACCTTAACATAACTGGTGACTAAGGTGATCTGTATATGGTAATAAAACAAAGAATACTTCAGAAGAATGTTACATGTACAAAAATATGACTTTCAACTTTGAAAATAAATAAGTTCAGTTTATTAAGAGCTGGTGTCAATGCTGAACAAAATACATATCCTCCAGTAAAGAAACATTTCGGTGATTTTTTTTTCTTCTTTTTTTTGTTTTTTTGATTTACTAAAATACAAGTTGGACCTTTTTTTTCTTTTTGTAAATATATCATTTGCCTCCCTTAATTACATGTCCTTATAACTGTGACCATCATTCTCCTTTAAGCCAAAAACTGAGGTTTATTTTTTTAAATTCCTAGGAGTCTGGCCACATCTGCAGTTTTTTTCTTTTTTAAGGGAAAATACTTGACAATGAAAAAAAAAGAAAAATATATTTTTTTTCTAATAAATAAAAATAATTTAAAATGCTAGAGGCTATACATGACTAGTTTTGATTATGTTCATTTATAAATGAAATATTTTCCAAAATACGTGGAAGCAATATTAAAGGCAGACAAACAAAGATCTGTCTACTTTATTTTCCCATTAAGCTTGCCCTTCTTAACTTCTCCATCAGTGGTTCAGCATGTAAGAGGAATAAATGTCACATCACCATTCATGAAGTTTGTCAGGCTTTAAAAAAATAGTTCTGGCCTCGAAGGAGTCAACATTCATCTTCAACTTCTCTGATTGGTGGTATCAAGCTGCTTGTCGATTTATATTGATTGATCTGATTGGCCATGTGAGTGCTCATGGGCTTGATTTGAATGTTTCTGGGATAGGCATTATCCGGTTCATCTGTAAACCATTTCTTTTCTGCTAAGGAGCAAAATGGGTAGAGACAGAATAAGGAGGGAAAATGAGAGTTTTAATTAGTGAAGCACATATACACATCAACACAAAAAAAAAAAAAAAATAAGGAGGAGGGGGAAGCAGTCAGTAAAGTTTATAGAGAAAAAGCAATCAATAGAAGGTGACTTTGACTAATTACAAGCAGTACAGTGCATTAGATTAATACCTCTGAAAATACTTTTCATGAAAGGAGGATGACATGTTTGCAGATTTGATAGTAGAAGCTAAAGAAAACTGTCAATATGCTAGTTTGCTTGTTGAATGCAAGAGAGCTCTTTTTTTTTTTCTTTCATGCTCAGGTGAACACCCTCTGAATCATTTATTGAAAAAATGATACAAATGAAGGGCTAAACTGAGAAGCCAGGAAGAGCAGCTGGGGTAAGGTTAATGCAGAAAAGAGCACGTGAGTCCTTATGGAGAGGAGCACCTAAAGAGTGAGGGGCTTCTCTGAACCATTTCAGCCTCAGGGTGGTCGCTGCTGCTGGCTCAGAAATCGTGCAGGAGAACGTAAAGAAGAACTTTCCACGGTTGGTACTAGAAGAAATAAGGCTTGCATTCATGCTGCCAGATGGCTGTGTTCCTGCACGGGATGGCCAGTATTTGCTACTTAGCAACCTGGCTGCCTGGGTGCTGCTGAATGCTCCAGTTTGGGAGGGAGTATGGAACATACCTGATGCTGACTGTATCAAGGGCTCATTTGTCCTGAATGGATTGGTAGCGATACGTGACAGTAGGCAACATAAGCAAGGACTTAAATGAATATTAGAAGGGAAGTTGTTCTTTTTGTATCTTTGGGTAGTGTCTGTTTCCATGAACATAGGAAGAATTTTATGGTACTGATTTAAGATGGGCTTTGAGCAATGATGTGGAAGGGAATGAGGATGCTGAGAGACTGCAGCATTGCCACCGGTCCCCAGCTGCTTGTGATTGTAACCACTATATTGCATGGTTCATAGGCAGAGGTGGACAAAAACATCTTAAAATTCACAAAAGAAAAAAAAAATCAAAAGTATTCTCTCTTCAGAGAGCAATAACTGCTGTCATTTCTTAATTACAGGTGTGCAACTTTACAAGATACCTCCATTCAAAGACTTAGAAGCTCCTGGTGTTAGAGTGCCTCATGGCCATTAGGTCCTTGTGCTTTGAAAGCATTTGTGAACATGCAAGGTTTAACGTGTGGCACGTCACAGCTGCTGCTCTCACATGTATGCACTACTCATTCCAATGGGGAACCCAAAATTCTTCAGAAGCTTCAGTGTCTCGCTTGCATAATACAAACTGCCACTTTTGCTTACCACTGAAATGCTGCCACATCTGGGTTAGAATCAGGACAGGAGTGGAAGGAGTACTCATTTTAAATAAATAAACAAATTGAAAAAAAATAAGCAAAACAAAATCCACCTTGGAAAGCCAAGGATCGAGCACAAAAGCTCAGGAGGTGAAACACAGAAAAGAAACTGGAAGACCAGGAAGAATAAAGGACAAATATCTGGGCATAAACACGTAACAATAAACAACTAGCTTTGGAGGTAGGGCATCTAAAGAAGTGGACTGATTTCCAGAAATACTAGTCTTCTCAGTCACTTTTGTGAAGATGAAATTTAAATACCTGATACGGATTTTGAGCATCTGCATGCAACACCACCCGACTCCCCCAACAACAAACCCCAAACTTTTGGGGGTTGCATCCATCTTTTTTTTTTTTTCAGATACATTTGTTACCTGTACTTATGCTTTTTAAAAAAAAAAATCGTATTAATCATTAGTTGTTTATTACTGAAAGTGTTTACACCTATTACAACACAACTACTATGCTGTTATTCTTGCCATTTGTTAAAATGTTTTTAACTTCTTCTTAAAATATCCTACTCCTTTGCAACCAGGGTAAATACCTCCCTGCCCCCTTAAAGTTGCCTGAGTCTGAACAATGTTCAATCTCCCATCTCTCTCTCTCTTACCTATTATAATTAAGTTCCTTTTGATTTGAACAGATTGGACGATAGGAATTCATAATGTTACATCCTGCACACTGAAGCTAACTGATTAAGTGCTTTAAATTATTCTTCCTGACAGAATGATAAAGTTACAATCTGTTCAGAGATGATCTACAGCTTGCCAGACTCCTACCGCTTCTTTCTACATTCATTTATCTCTTTGTCAAGCAGTTAAAAAAAAAAAAAAAAGCCTCAATTCCATAGATCTTTTAAAGTCATCAGAACATCTGAATTATTAATGAGACTTTAAGGGAATGGTTCCTGATGGGGGCTGGTTTAAGAAAGGTTGTAGGAAAAAAAAATCTGGGAATGCGTACACATCAAAATAATTTCAGCTCCATTTAAAAAACCATTTAGTTCAAGTGTGACACATGAACCATTATGCATTTGTGGAAACCAATTTTATGTGATCTACGATTAAACTAACCTTTCAGAGAGGTGTAAAGTGTGATGGTTATCATGTTTTAAAAGCCTTGCAAGATCACATAAACAATTTCAAACTAACAGTTTTCTAATGGTTTGTGTTTAAAATGATTTTGAGGCAAGCTAAGCACCGTGAACTTTTATCTCTACCTTCTTTTTTAACATATGGTGCACAAACTTTCCTTACAAACAGAACTTGGTGCAAGTTAATTCAATCTCGTAGCAAGAAAGGGGAGAAGAGCATGATTACTAAGGATCAGGGATGAACTGCGCTGTATTTCTCAGCACTGTATTTCCCAGTGTAAAGCACTTCCAATTTTATATATGTTAATCTTTACAATAAAACTCATATTCAGGGAGATTATCTTTAAAAAGACACCATCGAGCCTCTTTTTTCCCTTTACTTGCCAAATAATAAATACAGAAAATAAATAATAAATGCAGAAAGTGGTAGAATCTAATTTCTTTTGCTGCTTAAATTTCCTTTCACCAGTGCTGTAACCTTGGTCCAGGCATTATCATCTCCAGCAGCAAATGCTTGGACCCAGCTTTATACCTTTCCTTTTCCTTTTCTGCTCTTAAAATTGTCTTTGACCACATAATGATGAGTCTCCTGTGAAAGTCCATCAACCTCTACACTTACCTTTGAAATGTGAGCTTGACGCTCCTCATCTTTACGCTTGGCTACTAAGATATTCTGCTCCCAGCTACTAAATGTCCTTCTTGAATCCCTTACGCACTTTTCAATCTTTTTTGTTATGACTTTGGTATGTCTTCTATAGGCTTAGCATGAATTTATATGTATCTTAAACAAACTATTTACTCTTTCCTTTAAATCAGTCCAGAAAACCTTTTTTTTTAAGTCTTCATACATTGTTATATTCAACAACTTTTTTTTAGTTCTCTGTCATGTTCAGTCTGTTTGTCTCCCTTTTGGCATATGCATATTGATCCTTACCATATGTGTTTCTACGCTATAGTCAGTACAGGCATAGTTTTCTGATTTTTTTTTCTTTTCTTTTTTTTTTTTTTTAAGAGCTGTTCAAGAGAGTCCCTGAGAGAGTCCCACTACTCGATGGGTTTGTTTTTGACAGCATCACCTGAGAGATGTTGGAAAAGTTAAGTAACTTCATGTATCAGAAAGCAGAAAACATTTACTTTCCTCTCAAGCACCTGTGTTTGCAATGGACTATCAGTATCTCAGTGCATCCATGAAGGTTCTAAAGGCATCATGCTCTTATTACAAATAAATAAGAATTAACATCTTGTGTAATGTTCCCTGCAGCATAAGAAGATATAAATAATTAAAGTAAAATTATCAAAATACAGATTTCTTCAACTTGTGTAAGACTAGCAATTCTCTCCAACATATTTATTGTACCGGTGCTTTAAAATTTCTGTTATTAATCCTGGACTGAGTAATCACATTCAAATAAATGTCACTGTGAAAGACCCTCTCTTCTGAGCAGAGTCAAAGAAAATACTAGCTAAACATGACACAAAGATTTCCTAAATCTGTATTCTCACCATAATCCCAGGTTACCTTACAATTGTTTTAAAGGTGCATTTTTTTTCTTCTTTGACACCTGCAGTTTCAAATGAGTCTGTATATATGTGTTCGTGTCCCTCCCCCCTCCACACAAGCAGCTTGTTTATAGCTAAGCTGAAAATTGTCCCATACAATTTGCTCCTGCATGAGAAAAAAGTAACAAAAGTTTCTCCACCCACCTCCTCAGCAATTCTTTGTTTGGCAGATGAATATTTTATATGTAACAGGCATTAAGTAATGTACAGGAAGAGAGAGAAGAAACTATTCTTACTTTCTGTGAAGTTCTCTATTTTGCTTCAAGGAAACTAAAGTTTGGGGACAAAAATGCTATTCGGGACATGCTCTTGTTGATTTTTAATTTTTTAAGCTAGCTAAAGCCTCACTTTTGACAATGGGAATTTCACTGGAACATGCCTGACTCTGTCAGTTTAGGCCAGTGGGAACCCAAGGCAAGAACCTGCAGGTTTGCTAGATGTGATTTTGTGTCAACACTCAGACCAACAAAGTTACTAAGAACCTTGTTTCTATTGCTGAAACCATGCTGGGACTGCAAAAAGTGGCAGGACCCCCATTTAAAGCTTTAATATCTCACCTCTTGACATTAGTGTTGCTTTTCCACTTTCAAAAACTAACGAGGGTAGTTACTGAGAATATTTGATTTGGGATAGGTTTCCAAACAAATGGAAAGGTTCCTGCTACTTTTCAAGATAACAAACGTTGACAACATAACATTCCTCTACTTGAAAGGACCAACTTCCCAATTTCATTAGTATACCCATATCAGAAAATCTTCATCACTTTAATAAACTATTTGATCAATTTGACTATAGTTAGCAGTGAAAATTGCACACGGTATAACTAGAAGTCAAAACTTTAAGACTTCTGACTTTAGGACAGAAGATGGAGAAGAGTTAGAATTCAATATGATTTGAAGAATTCAGATTTTCATCTATATGAGTTAATCCTCTTCCATTGCTCACAAAATAAGTCACTTCACTAATGTACATTTTTTTCTATTTGAGCTGCACAGTTATACAAATACTATTTTTTTGGATAAAATCATTATGTAGTATGTGACAAGTGGCTTCATATTAACACCCTTCCTTCCTCTGCTAAATGGAAAGCAGATAAAACATTAATGGAAAAGCATTTTGGTGTCAAAGCCATTAACATTCTTCCAAAATGCATAACTGCTCTCGACTATCTTCAGTCAATATTGCCAACATAAAAAGATGCTCATGAACATACACAGGGGACAGGGGAATAGGGAGGGGAAAGCAGGAAAGGAATTGGAATGAGGAATGTGAAATTAAAGTAATGTCTGCACCAGGGTAGGCATCTTCATTGAGCAGGAACCTGGGTGTTTCCAAAAGGACACGTGCAATTAGAAAGGCAAGCAGATGAGAGGATAAAAAATAAAATAGGGTTGAGCAACAGCAGCAGCAGCAGCAGCAGCCAGTTTTACTTCTGGTTTGGAGGGGAAAAAAGGCAAAAGAAAACCAACAAAACAATCAACCAAACAAACAAACCAATAACTGAATAAAGTTTGTAACTAATTTTTTTTTTTAATTTCACAAGTTTTCACAAGGACAAAGTTATAGAAGGAAACCCACAGCAGTTGCTAGGTCATGCAGAACCATTAATTGTCATACCTTGGCCCATTCTATTCATCCTTGTTGCACTTTAGAAAAAGAAGTAAGCTATGTAAGTTTTACAATGCTTTTAAACTGTCATATTTCCTGTTGAGCACTTTAACTGGCACATCCTTGTAGTAATAAATATTCTTGGGGCAAAACATGGTAACTTTCTTTCCAAAAAGAAACACATTAATTTGTCTTTACGATGAAGAGCAACTGTAATAGACTCATTTGTAGGGAAACATCCGTAATTTGCAACGTATTTCACTGATAGGATTTACAGCTGCATTTGAACGTACAGACACATATATACTGTATTCCAATCATTATGCTTAACACTGCGCAGTGGTACTTTCTGTAGCCCACTTATATTGTTCCAGGTTTTGTCAGTAAAAGTGCTTGGCTTCATTGTCAATTCACACAGCAAGCAAATCTTCAAAATTATCATGCTTGGGGAAGGGAAAGGAAGAAAACAACACTAACCATAAAAGCACCTTGTCTGGGTTGGCAGTTACAATGCTAATCACTCCCACATCCAAATATTTATTTTCTGTCTGCATGCTTTCTTGCTGGGCAGCCAGGGAAGGTGGCATGTGTTTCTGGCCTCCCTACCCTGGAAAACTCTTCGTATCACCTAGAACTAGTTCTATATTTCAAAAGGCTGGCATTTGAAATTAAAAAAAAAAACAACAAGCTTGAAGTATCATTTCTATGGCTGTCTAGGATAGGTTCCTCTCCACTACTTTAGTCCCCTGCCACAATTTTTGTTTGCCTAGGTGTGCCATCGGTGAGAATCTGCAAGAACCAGACTCCGGCAAGTGCCTAGAACATGATGCCTTAGCAAAGTAAATATTTCCACCTCAGCCCTCTTGTTCAGCTCATCAGCTGTCCAGGGCACAGCACCTTTTCTTCCCAAACGGGAGAGACCTTAAAGGCACTCGGTTGTCTTCCCCTGTATTCCTGCCTATTGGCAGGCACCTGTGGAAAAGAACCAGCTAGAACTTGAAGCAGGATTTCTGGAGGATCTTCGGATATTAGGACTCTCGTTGGAAGATTTATACCACCACTCTAACTTGGAAAAGTTAAACTACCATCTGGGGAAAGGAACAAAGTCCCTTGAGATCTGATACTTAAGCATAGAAAAATGCTTGCTCTTTTCTGAACATTATTTATTCTGTACATAAGGTGACTAATTCACCTTTTAAAGATGTAAAAGTCCCAGGAAGGCAGTTTTTAATGACTTACATCCAATATTTATGATACATATGGCTTTTTATCCCAAATGTCAAAAGTGAAAGAAAATATAGCTATTCATGTGGCAGTATAAATAGACAGAATAATAATTTAATATGCAATTAGACTCTTTCTAAACTTAAATTAAACCATTGGAGTTTTACAACTCCATGCCCAGACAACTTCAGTGTTAAAGGGAAACGACACTATCTCCAAAAGGCTAGTATTTTAGAGAAAGTCCTTAAACAAGCAGAAAAGTCCCTGATGTTGCTTTGGTATAAAGAAGGTGCGTAGCAATAATCTATACAGAGTGTAAGCCCTATACAATATAAGCTTTGAGAGTGAAAAATCAGTAGGGTTTTTTTGTTGTTTTTGCTGTTGTTGTTGTTGTTTCAGGGGGTTTTTTTTGGTTTTTTGTTGTTTTTTTTTTTTAAATGGGTTAGTTTTATAAGCTTCAAATAAATGTAACAACTCCTGTAAATATGAATATAAAAAAACCTACCGCATCACATCTGCACTAAATGACTTTCTTTGTGTAACTGACATCAAGAGCAAGTGTTCATGTTAAATATACTCTGCTTTCTGATATGTAGAGTAACTGCAGTGAGTTATTTATGTTTTCAGTGTGCCTAT
Organism: Calidris pugnax; assembly: GCF_001431845.1. Taxonomy (NCBI): domain Eukaryota; kingdom Metazoa; phylum Chordata; class Aves; order Charadriiformes; family Scolopacidae; genus Calidris; species Calidris pugnax. The sequence goes on along the minus strand of NW_015091042.1, from coordinate 1,962,475 downwards.
GGGTTTAGAATTTTTTTTCTCCCCTAGCATCATAAATAACTTTTGGTCCGTCTGCTTTGTTGCTGTTGTGCTTAAGGGTTTTATGGTGGTGAAATAAAAATGACAATCACATGCACACTGTCATACATATGCAAAATATGTGTACAAAAAGGGAGAACTCCATGGGAAAACAGGGAACATTACTGCTGGAAACATTAACTGGGGAGAATGGGTGGTGAATGCAAGTTTCACACACAGTGGGAGCAGGTACACATATCAAAGTCTATCTTCCTGCACATACTTCTGTTTTTCCCGGGAATCCCTGGTCTTGGGGCGGTTCGGTCGGTTTGCTGTTGATGGGATGGAGTGAACTGATGAGCTCTTCTTACTGGAAGAATAGGAGGAATGGGAGGAATGAGAAAGACTGGCCCGGGACTGGCCAGCGTTGTGGTCAAATTGCATCAAACAGAAGATCAAGTCTGTCGGCACAAGCTCAAATTCATACGGTGGGTTTGTGATAACATAACTGGAAAGAAAGCAAGAAAGAAAGAAAGAGAAAGCAAGTTTAGCTTATACTTTAAAAAATTCTTCTAGAGTTGTTATCTCATAAACATTTGCCCAGATTTTTGCATTTCTGTTTCCTTCAGTGTGTACCTAATTTTAGCTCACATAATACCCATTATGATTTAGGACCTTCTTATGTCAGACATCACTTTTTGTATGTTTTCTGTTGCACAGGAATAGTGTCTGAATAGGATGTTCTTCAAGTGAGTCACGTCATGATTTTTCAGAGAAGACACCATACAAATCACCCTCCTTTCTCTAGCTGCACTGTAGTGCAATGACTCTAGCAAACAGATTCACATATTGACAAAAACCAGTAACATACCCACCAGCAACAGTATTTAAAGAATGGCTGAAAAGCAGGGAGAGGAGGATTTTAGACAGTTATATTTAACTACATATTTGCTTTACATTTATTAAATATTTAAATACTGAAACCCTACCTTCAACTAACTCCCTTTCAGGGCATGAAGGGCTTAGAGACCCTGCTGCTAATTTTTTTCCTATATGTGAAAAACATATTTGAGCAAGGCAATAGAAATTTTCTCTCCAAGCCAGAAATGAGTAAAAATTGATCACGAAGCTCACAACTTCTTTCCAAATTAATCCAGTGCTCATAAGAAATCTGGCTTAGCTGCCTCAGGGACAGAAGTCACTTATTAATCCAACAAATAATCCCAAGTATAGCAAGTACGGTACAAATCTAAACTGAAAATCATTTTTTCTACCCAATTTGTCCAAATCCTTACAGAAGAAACAGCTTTGGTGGGCTGCAGGGTTGTTTATTGCTGTGTTCACTCAATAATGATGCCTTTCGTCGAGAATGAAACTAACAGATGGTAGATTTGTGATAGTTCTGGTATGGGTCTGTGTGTGTATTTCTAGTAGGCACTTAATCAAGACACATTTCAAATAAGCTGCTAAATGGCCTTCAGTTTGCAAAGATGGAAATGTGGCTCCTCTATTTAAAGCCCTGAGGTCAGCCTTGGTGCTGCTGAAGTAAAAATGCAGCTTACTAAGAGAAAGGTTTCCATTTACTGGAAGAAATTATTATTAGACACACATAGTACCAATGGGAAGCCCACAGGAGTATTTTCTGAGCATCAAGAAAAAAGAAAGTCTAAGCACTATAATCTAAGTATCATCCAGTAACTTACAGCAAACTGAAGACCTTTTGTTGTATGCAAGCAGTGGATCATCATAAATCAAACAAGATAAAGATATGTTCTGAAAGTTAACTTTGAAATGTTTTTATTAAAATTAGCTGAAAATTTATGCTATGATAACCAGCCTATGATTTAAACTCAGCTAAAGAGTCATCATGAAGTCCTCAAAGAGTTAGCTTTTGTGGCAGTTATGTAAAAAATGGAGTAAGCTCTTTTTCAGATCTATTACAGGCACTGGATCTTCCTCACCAAGAAGACTGAAGAACAGTGAAGCAGAGATGTTCTAAAAGACTGGGCTTACCGTTTAGTGCATTGGCTGGGAGTACTTAAATGTGCATCCCTTAATCGATAAATTCCAAAGCAAAGCATATTGTATGTTTTCAGTGCTTTACAAAATAGATCTCCATAACAACCTCCGTCCTAGGAGAAAGGAGAGGGAAAAAAGAAAAAAAAAAAAAGAAAGAGATAACAGCACATTTTTTTCCTTTCTTTTCTCTGTTAACACAATGTCAGGGAACAGGATTTTCAGTAGGAGCCCGTACAAAAAGGGCAATGCTTAGACAGTCTGTTGTTTGTCACAAATAGAATCTTTTACCCAAGGAAATGAATAATCTAAAAGTTTTATTTCGAATAAGTAATTATGTAAAGTGATCATTATTTTGCAGAGCCTTGGTCCATGAAATGATGGAAAATTGGGAACAGTGAGTGATTTGTTTTATACTAGAAATACCAATTTTTGTACGAAACAATGCATATTCTACAAATTACATTAACTGTGGTATTAAAATTTTTGGTATTTTTGACCCTTTTTTGGAAGTAGCCATACTGTCATCTAGATAAATAAATTCACTGGGGAGCACAACAGAAATTCTTGTTCTGATAGGTTAAATGGATAATAAAATATCTCTCACTTTAAAATAATGATGAAATGTATGTAATTTTTCATAAATAAAGTGTTTTGATTAGCAAAAAAAAAAGTTTAGATTTGATAATTTGTATATCTAAAATATTGATTCTTAAGTGTTAATGTATTCTACCATCACTGGTGTACGCAAGTGAGGCTCTGGCGAAATACATTTGAAAGATTGGTACTGGTTGTTCTATTTGCAAAAACGTTACACCACATACATGCCCAGGTGTTTTGACGAGCTCTTAGTCTCAGCTGTGAATGGACTTCTGCATGAACTAGAAGCCTGTTTACTTCTTTGCATGTATTCTCATCACCCTTAATCCTTAACCTGGGATTCCCTGTCATTTCTGTGAAGAAGGTCGCTCCATTTGTTTGGAATGGAGCAAGGTTACTTTAAGAAATATCAAATCCTACATCATTATCATCATCAAAGTGAAGTGGGTGCTTTGGGATTTGCCTCAAGATTACAAGATTTGGTCCAGAAAAAATTTCTAGATACATCTTTATCTAAATGCACCATTTTTTAAAGTTGGCTTGTTAATTTGGTTTTGGTTTGGGATTTTTTTTTACTTCCCTCTTTGGATAGTGGAGTCAAAATGTCAAAAAATTAGGATTTCACAAGAATTTCAGTTCATCCAGAGACAGCAGAAAACAAACCTTATATCTTGGTTTTCAAGCTAATAAGCATATTTTAAGCAAGAACTGGAAACTCCATGGAAGGACTAAATAAGCTTATCAAAACACAACAAAGGTATAGATATTGCTGATGTTTGCAATGGATTATTATTAGAATGGTTACATTATCCAAGTCATTCATTTCTTTAGCTGACAACTAAGAAGAGCCACAGGATTTTCTGTCTGGAATATCCAGGCAAGGAGCCTAGGAAGTCATGTAGCTTCTTAAAAAGGGTAAGAGCAAATCTGGCACCCTGTGCTGTAAATTGCCAAATGATCCAAAAATCCCTATTAAATTAAACAAGAGAATTAAGATAGATTTTTAATTCAGTGTGAGAAAACAAATAGACTGCAGACCAGCCTTGGTCCTGCGTTTCCCTCATGATCTTACCCCTAGGTCTGCGAACGGCCCATCATACAAAGCCAACTGAGCAACTCGACACCTGTCCCTGTTTGCAAGTGTCTGGGGCGTGCTGTAACCTCCTCTCAACGCATTTTCCTCAGCAATCAGTGCTTCCAGCTCTGGTGTGGCTCCTCCTGTTACCAATGTCCGTATCAGTGTGAGGATATTGTCATTGAAGTATGTCTGCAGAGATAAAAGAAAGCTCTTTAAGCAAACACCATTAAAGTCACAACTGAAGACATCCAAATTACAACTTTTCTGGGTTTCTGCTGTTTAAAGTTCTTGGCTGTCTCTTCAAATAATTTTATATAGAAAGTGAAAAGACAGCAGCCTCCAATTACTCTATTTTCTTCTATCCCATTAGGCTCCTATACTAGATCCTTCCTTTTAAACACCAATTCAGGCTGATTTTTATTAAAGTACAAAAATTTGAATGATTTATGTTTCCTATAATTGGTGTTAGTAGTGATGCAATGACTGCTTTCCTTCTCATTGCCTTCATGTCTAATAATGGGCTTTAGGACATGTAATTGTAAAATTCAGACCACATTTAAAGCTTACACAGGCTAGATTGCCTTTTTACTCTTGTCACCAATTCGTTGGGGAGCTGCCTTTGTGCTGCAAATGTCATTACTTATTACTGTGGCTGGACTCTAGCAGTCTAACCGATGTATTGTACTAAACATCTTATTACGAGACTTGACAGTGTTCAGACATAAGCATGTATCAATTAAACATCTTGAGTTCATTCCAGATAAATGTATGATGAGTTTGGGATCCTGGTGGTCCTTTTAAAAAACTCTAGGGTATAGGGTAAGTGTGGTTTATTAGGGAAGATTTACTCCACACTGACATTTTGCCAGCATCTGTAGCATTGCTGGTCTGTCAGGCAAACAATGGGTATTTTAAATATTAATTTAATGCCAGATGAATGACTTTCAAGTTCACTTAAAAGTATACTGGTGTAGTTCAGAGATACTCAGTTAAATATCAGCAATGTAATGTACTGGGCAAAAAATAATGTTGAACAAAAAAAGGAGACACCGTCACTTTCAATGTCACTAATGTTTGTGTTTTCAGAAGCTTTGCAAGTGTGGGGGACACACGAGAAGGAAATGAGCTCACTGTACAGTGCACAGGATTGGCATTACTGGATTTGTGGATTCTATTACTAGATTTGGGATTTTTGTTGAACTTGGAACAAATGTCTGTAATCCAACCAAGTAAAAATGACAACTGCATTCTCAAACAGTGCCTGTGGTCCAAAGACAATACTTTTTAAATAATACTTTTCAATGAAATTCATTGCTCTATCTCTATAACGTAATTGTATTTAATACATGGGTAAACTGAGGTACAGTTTGAAATATTTTATCCTGAGATCAAAAAGCGGAACAGGCTTCCTATCCATGTTACTTTGATATTCTTTCTTTGTATAATGAAACTTCAGTTTTATTGTTCACTTGAGATGACAGATAAAACAGGAGAAAATGAATTCTATGTGGCAACGTTTTTCACCGTTACATTGAAGTTTCATAACTTCAAGCTTCTCTGCTTATTTACATGGGCATGTATGCCATTCACCTGTTGACTAAATTAAAATGAGAGGAACATATTGTTATTGTTATACATGCCCTAAAGAAAATATTTGCATCTCATCAACTCCAATTATTTTAAATTAGCTGGGTAAGACACTACATATTTTAAGTACAAAGTGTAAGGAGATGTCTGACATTAGTAGGGGTTCAGGAAGATTCAGTTAGTCTAAAACACCAGCTAATCTCAAATCAGCTCTTACATATGAGGATGCACTGTGTAACAATTCAAGTGTAATACTCAAACCTTTCTTAACATATAGAAAAATCAGTGTGATCCCTTGCAGGACTAGAAGTCTGGAGTGACTACATGATGTTTAATAGGAATTTCCATGGTGAGAGAGAGAAGACTTTCAGGCATGATTGCTTATTCTTCAATTACTTCTTTCTTGATGTCCCTGAGACGAGAATCAGAGTTGCCCTCTTGGACAACTCTTCCCACTGTACTATACATTTCCAATATGGAAGTACTCAGAATAAGCATTAAAGTCTCTTTCCTTAGCCTTTGTCAGTGTATACTAAACTAAAATAAACTAAAACAATTAGCACAATTCCTTTGCTCCTGCAGTTGGGCAAAAATGTTACTTGGCACCAGTCTCATGGATATGAAGCCAAATTTTGCCAGATCTAAAGGTTGGGGGCACTGCAATTGTAGAAACTGGGAAAGCCCTTTCAGTAAAAATGTACTCCAACGTATTCTATATAGCACTTGAAGCACACGTTTTCACAAAAGTATATAATTTTCTGCAGTATTATCTTTTCTCAAGCCTTTTATTCAGTATTTTTGATCCCTTTTTCTTCTCCAAGTAGTGATATTTAGTGTTATTCAAAAATGCTGTTCTCAGTTTCACATCTATAAATCAATATAGAAGAACAAGAAACAAAAGTAAAGCATATCTTTACTGGCAGATATTTCAAGTCCGGTTTACAATAAGGCCAACTATGGTAAGAAATGTTTACCTGCTCTAAGACTGACGGATGTTGGTTCATTTAAAATAGTCTGGTTTTATAGACTGCTGACTTGCAGTGATTGGTAAAATATGCAAAAGTCTAAAATTGTACTAATAATTTTATGACTTTTGAGGAGGTATCATTAGGCCAGCCTTCACTGGTTTCTAACTGTCTCTCTCTTTATTCTGTAATTCAAATTATAGCAACTATAGCCAGAATCCAAGATTTAAATACATATAGTCTTAGCTCATCTGAATTTTGTACTGTGCAAGTACACAATTACCCCTTATCATAAATTCAGTTGTAGCTCACTAGAGCATGATCTACTGAGAAATTATACTGTGGCCATATCACTCATTTTACTACATATCTCATATTAGACTGAGAAATGAAAGCAGTAGTAAAATAATGTATCAAGTCAGGCACCTGTCATAAATTCATTACTATAAAAAAAAATAATATAAAATATAATTAAATTAAATACCTCCCCCCGCAAGCTTCACTGCAATTAAGACATAACGGGTCCGATTCTGACTTATGTCATGTGCCAGCCAGGAGTAACTCTGGGAGCCATACACTACTATGAAACTGATGCAAATGAGAAAAGAATCAGATCTATTGTTGATGGAACAGAATGCTGTCACCAAAGAAAGGTCTCCCACTGCTAGACAAATGTTAAGGCAAAGCTAAGACACTTATTAGCAAAGGAGGCAACATTTATTTTGGAACAATGGCTTAATTTGGGTTTCATGCCATGACTGATGTGGATGTCACCATTTAATCAGATGTATGAGTGCAGCCAAACGATGGGTTTTGGTTTTTTGCCATCAACGAGTGAAAAGATTCCAACTTTCAGGACATTGCAACCTATCAGAAAATGCCCAACCATAGGCAAGAAAGGATGTGTGAATAGGAAGTTGTAACTTGTCACCTTCTGCTAAATAGAGTTGCTTCCTCCTGTACTAATATATTTCACGGTCCTCAGGAAAAACCCTTCTGTCCATGCTTTTGGTTGTCACAAAAATCAGACTCCTCTCATTACCTCTTGCTAGTCTGGAACTGGGAGACACTGAAAAGCTGAAGTAGCTGATATCCATTTCCTTTGGAATAATAATACACTGAAATTAATTTGAGAGTGATCTTCAACTTGCTCTGTGGGAGGGTACATGGCCTGGATATGCCAGTACTTATAAGAAACCGATCTACAGAATGTCTTTGGAAAGGTGCTGCTGTGCTTAAAGTAACAAGACACTTTCCAGTGATGGTAGCAAATCCTTTTTGTTGACTGTAAAATCATAACTGAAGAAATACTTGTTTGCTACTGCTGTTATCTGAACCCCACACTGGACATCTGTATGACATCGCTATAATCGGCATCCGGAATGAGAATATGAAATAGGTGTAGTCTAAACACAGGGAAAAAAAAGGAAAAAAAAAAGAAACGCATCATAGACCCTGAAACTGGGTAAATAGGAAGGAAATTCTGACATAGATATCTGAGCTAGCAGTGCCACCTAGCCTGTGCTCCGGAATTGTAGTGCAGCTCCTTCAAACGTTTCGGGGATGCTTTCCTGTTTGTTCAATCATTTTTTAAAGTATAATTACCAGAGTGCTTATGTTTTGCAGTTAATGCTGTCAAGCCTTTTGAACTAATTGGTCTTTAACAGAAAATTTTACTGAAAATTAGCACATCTTTTAATAACATTGCTTTAACTTTAATAGCACTTTGCCTTTCATTTATAATTACTCTAAAATTGTCATTTTCCAAGTCATATCTGCCATTTTTTTGTGTTTCCTAGTGGGTTTATATGGATTTCTTTTAAGACGGCTCCTCCTCCACTGCATGCAGTTTTTAACAGCACTTTCAGACAAATATTTTAACTTGTTTTTCTTTTTCAGCTGGAGGAATTCTGTTGAATTAATAATATATATCCAAACCTGAGGAACGACTGAGCTAACGCCAGTACTTATACCAATAATAAAAGGGCCTTTGAGACAGAATCAACAGCAAAAAAGAAATAACAACATTTCACAGTTTGAAAATCTATTGATTCTCAAAATATTGTCCAAACTTTAAAGAAGTTTGGGACAGTTTAGGTTGCAAGATGCTGCTTGCTAATCCCCTGAACAGACTTGCACAAAAAATAGCCTTGTGTTTCAGAATCTATATATCATGGATTGAACAGTTTCTTTTCTGTATAAATAAGACTGTGAAGATCCCCGAGGGAGAACTCTTGACTAAGGGATATACTGAAAAGTTATTTTTAACTGATTTTAACTATTGTCTTCCATTCTGTACTTTCATTTATACAGAGAAGATGTAGAATTTAGTACTATAGAACAAAAAATCAAGACCTAAAGTTCTAGCGCAAGGAAATGAATTGTAGGGTATCAAATGTTAAATGGTATAATCTGGCCCTGGAGATCGTTGCCTCTAACGGCACCACTCCGACAGTACAGCCAGGCTATGGTCAGCGCTATGCACGGGAGGGATACCAACCTGCCAGAACTTCTGTGGTTCTCATAGCTTCAGCCCCAAAAGGAATAACAGAGAAGCTCTCAGGTCAAAGAACTTCTGTGGTTCTCATAGCTTCAGCCCTAAAAGGAACAACAGAGAAGCTCTGGCTCTCAGGTCAGCTGTTCAAACCTTTGAAGGTACCATGTCTTGATAAAAGTGGTTTCCTTGTACACGCAAGATTTTCTGGAATAACTATCTCGGCAAGACCCAGAAAAAAAAGTAATTCTCCTCAAAAATTTGCTTCTCTTAAGATATTCTGTGTCATGTGACTTTTTTTATAGCTGAAGAGAAACTTTTTACAAAACATCCACATTATCTAAAAGGTGCCCCCAACTCCTTGTTTTTTAGCCACATTCAATTTGGTGCTGAGAATGTGCTTTGCTCTTCAGGAGCAGCGCCACCGTGAGAGTGACAGGCTACATGCATTCTTTCCCTGGGTTTGCATATGCTATGACAAAACAAATATTAATATATCATTCAAGTGTCTGATGGCAGTAGATGTCTCTTCAAAGACATAATAATGATTAGCTGGCACGATTTAACAATAGCCACTGCCACACTTAAAACATGAACCATGCTTCCAGTCTTCGCACACAGTACAATAATGTACTTCAACTGAAGCCTGGAGAGACCACTGTTACCAACTCATCAAAAAGACAATGCAGTTTTTGAGCTCGTTATTGTCTTCTGAGCAATGAGCTTCGAACTACTACACTGTGAATCACAGGCTTGTGAAATATATTGCCTTTGCTGCAGAAGACAAACCGCGTGTAGATAGCCTGTAGATAGCATTTTGAAAAGTAAACTTCATCAAGCCTTTTATCTTTGAAATAAGAAAATAACAGACAATTTCAAATTTAAAATATCTAATACTGTCATCTTATAGGAAATAACACTAAACTAGCAGAACGCAATGTCCTTCAGCATTCAGATGTGAACTGGAAAGTGATAACACATTTTCTAATCTGTGATTTGTGAGTACGGTTTAGTCTACTACTTCTATAATAATAAAATTATATAAAAGAAAACATTAATTTAACATGGATTAAAACTGTTTAATTGTTATTATTCAATAACTGATACTTTAGCAAATTATTTTAAAGATATTTTGTACCTCTTTTTCCATATACATAAATCTATATGTATGTTTCACATTACCCACAGGTCAGAAAGAATACTGTATGCATGGATATTATTCCACTTTCTAACCTTTCTTACACCTGTTTTACTACAAAAACAGAGCACTACTGCGAGAAGAGATTCATTCTTAATATAGCAGTTCATGCATTGTACATTTGTATGGTAGCCCATATGAGGAATTTTCTTTCCAGAGATATCAACAGAGATCATAAAAATTCTATAAAAATTAAGCAATAAAAAACTGTGAATTACTAAGTGGATTGAACAATGAACTATATCCTTGTCTCAAAGTGAGCTGGCACAGGCCAGCACGGTGTGAATTATTTCCTTCTTACAGAATGTCTGTGCAATTAATAGGATGAAAGCACGACTGCAGATCTCACAAAACAGTTAGGACTTTGGGTGCAGTTTGCAGTACTGGCTTGAAGTTAGGCAGAATAAATAAATGTTGGTCCCTAAAACCAAGTTTACTCTAGAAAAACAAAAGAGATAATATACTGCAAGTAGATTAATTTGTGTGAGAAACCCTCTTTTCCTTGGAAAAGAAGTGAAAGGAACATACATCCTTCCCATGAGAATAGGGATAGTAAAGGGAAAACATCTCACACATCTTCCACTGTCTGAAGGGTCAGGACGAATCGTACTTTTCCAACTCTTTACTGGGTCTTTGAAGAATAAAAGAGAAAATAATGCTGCCACCGATCAGCAAAGTGGTGAAAGAAAAGACAGGATGGTGAACAATTCTAACTGACTGAATCCTTGGCTTGTCTTCTTGATTAGTATTTTTTCTAAGTTAGAATTTTCTACTCTTGTTATCACATTTACTTCTCTGGCTTCAGGCTGCGCTGTCCCTGACGTATAATATGACCACTTAGATGTTAAAATGTTTGAAAAAAAGACTCTGTTGAGAAAGAAATTGCAGAAATGGAGGGGTACGTTGTCAAAAACTAAAAGTTAATAAAAACTAGTAATGACTAAAAATATTGTGAGGATTATATGATAAACTCCAGGTAAAATTTCTGAACGGTCATGTTCCACATACTTCTTATTGCCTCACTATTATCTACGTGATACAAGAAAGCAATGGGGTCCACAACATTTCACTCTCTTTTTGTGCTGATGCAGTGGCAATAAGAAGAATTAACCCTAATTTTTCTAAGATTCTGGAATTGATATCCTGAACAATTCATTCAGGTACATTGATTTAGATAATAATATGAGTAGATAAACAGTTCTGAGTATAACAATTTCGAACCTTCATAGGAAATTATTTCCATTTGTAATGTGAAAATGTTAAATATTTTATACATAGAGATTTTAATTAGAGAAGGTACAGAGTTTAAGTGTGCTTGTTTAGGCTTTCTTAATTTGTCACATCTGCAAAATATGGCCAAGAACTTACAAAAAAAGTCTTTTTTCAGTTTATTGCAGAGTCCTAGGCTACATTAGAATAAAATTTTATCAGTGTAGACTGATATTATTCATCTGTGGATGGAACATATGAGGAATATAGCAGGGAATAAAAATATGAAATACAGATACATAAATATGAAATACGAATAAAATATCAAATAATAAAGAGCACTGTGATATTTTTTCTTAAAAGCAAAAAGCTTCAGTCTGAGTTTAGGTGAAGGTCAGACTGGGTTCCTTTAAGGAAATCCGTTTGCTTGTTTCTAATATGACGTGTGGTTTACAACAGATGATTCCCAGTACTATGGAACTTTATTCCATGGGGAGCTCAGAAAGCCTATGCACAGATTTTAAAAAGACTGTGTCCCCACTAGATCTAGCAGAGCTTAAGGTCCCTCTGAAAGAAGTGCAGTTCACACAGAGGAAGACGGGACTGAGAACCTAACCAATATGAAGCAAGGGAGGATGAAAAGGAGTATGACCAAGGTATTTGCTTCAAAATTGTACTACGGCTGCAAACCAAAACCCCTCTTGCAGACATAACCAAAGGCCACCATCTGTAGTTTCTGGCATGCACTTATGTTTTGATTCACAAGACAACTCATGTGAAAAAGAGATGATGACCTCTCTTCACACAAGTAGAGTTCGCATGATGTGTACAGTGGTTTTTGTACAGTTCTGTCAGTGTCCCCTAGCACTCATGCTCAGAGCATTGCTTGTGGCTACAGGAAACTAAAAGCTTAAAACACAGTTGATGCTGCCTGACATGAACGGTGAGCATAGGGACTGACACACTGAATTTGGGTCTGCGTTTCAGGGGGGAGATAAAACATTTTTTTGAAAATATTATCCTTAAAGCCTGACATGAGACTCTTCGCTTTTGAAATTGTGTACTAATGGTAGTCCTAAATTTCTCAGTTGTTTTAAGGTCTCTGAGTCCAACTAGAAAATAACTTAGTCTTTTGACATCTAAGAGAAAAGCTTCTTCTCCTGATTACCTGTGGAAAAAGGACTATGCTTTCATACTCTTTCACAATATGTCTGATGGAAGGGAATGAAAAAAGTTTTGTTTGCTTACTGCGCTCATGAGAGAGTCCAGCACACTGACAGCAAATGCAGTTCCACATGCAAAGGGCTGCGTAAGATACAGTTCTGTGTCTGGATCATCATCATCATCTTGGTCCAAGAACTGAACATTTGAATCATTTACTGAAAATAATAATAATAACAAAATCATAAGGTGCCTCTGGGTCACCAGCATGAGACCGCACACATCACACAGTCAGAAAGAAAAAGAAACAGCATATGTCTGGAAACACAGACTTGTGTCTTTGACGTCACTGAAAATGAAATCAAGATGGATGTGAAAATGTGCATTTAAAAATCTGTCGATCATTCTTGTAAGAGGTGACTCTCTTGCTCTTGAGACGTGACTATCCCTTTGCTGTAAAAGTAGCTTTGTGGTACCATCTGCCTGCACTCAAAATGAGATGATGGTCTTTTACATATTGAGACAATCTTGGTATTGGCCGGGTACAGTGGCTAAGGCTGTATGTGTGTACAGTGAAACGTTATCACCAGATACCAAGCCAGAACCCCGTTGTAAAATAAAGGCTGTCCATAAAACTCTGATATAGCCCACAGGCATCTGTTAGATGTGCTGCTGTGATTCTTACTGGAGTGGTGTTAATGCACTTACTGCACAAAAGAGGATAAACTGTCCCTTTAACATGCGTCTGTCTGAATGAATGAGCAATACCCCAGCTATTCTCTTGCAGCACTGCCTTTTGTTCAAATATTTGTCTCCATAACTTCACCTCCTAAGCCACAGATTCTATATTAGCCAGTGTGGAAAAGAATCTACATCAGGCTGTTTTAAAGAAAAAGACCAAATAAAATAATATTTGTCATTTAGACTTTTTCTGGCATTTCATTGTCCCAGTTAAGCTCTCTGCCTCCACCTCATTCCCCTAAAAATAGTTGTTTCCTTGAGATCAGTGTATCAAGTGGATCATATTTCATTAAATATTTCATTTCCATATTAGTCCTCCTCAGGCATGAAAGCACAGACTGCTTAGCTATGCCATTGAAATACCCTTTAACTTACTAAATGACAAATTAATTTCAGTTCCCATGCAAGGAAGTGAAATTAAAAACTTTCTCAGAGTTTGAAACTGCACACATTGACTATGTGTCTATTCCCCATATGAACACACGTCCCGAGCCAACCCAGCGAGCTTGGAAAACAACAGCAGAGCTGCTGTTATCTTTATCAGGTTTCAGCTCTGGACTTCTTGGGTTAGAAATTCTTCTGCCTGTTATTTGGATCTTCCTTCCTATATAGTTTCATTTTCCATCCACTCCATTTCCAACCTGTATATACTACTGTGCTTGCCATGCTTACCTAAGAAAACATGAATAACTATAGATAAAGTCTCACGATAGCTGTCTAAAAGAGATGAGAATTGCTATCCTCCATTAGAGCCCTGTTGAGCCAGTACTTGGCCGCAATCATTCAGTCAGGACCTGAGATGAAACGGGATTTAAAATTCCTGACTTCTCACTCCCTGATGTAACCATGAAAACATAACACCTCAGCATTGTAAATGGAGAAGTGTTCTGCCCTGGCAGTCAGAAGAATTTCATCCTAGCAAACACCAATATCCACAACACTCCTTTCTTGTACAATGGCTATCAATTTATTTTCTAGATTCTTGAGCAAAATAGTATTTGAAAGGCTGACATATCATTTCAAAATGTACTTTTTGAAGAGCGTGTGCCTTAGTTTAATTTGCTAGCTGAGAGTAGGCACTATTGAGAGTGGCATTCTTTTTCCACTTACATCTGGCAGACTAATACCTGACTTTGACACCAGCTTGCTAGCCAGGAGTAGTGTCAGTTTCCAAGGTACTACAAATCTAATGTGAATCCTGCAAGTGCAGCTTTATCCTCAATATTTTTATCTGCCTGATGGAAGTTAGCACACTAGGATTTCTACGAAAGGTCTCCGGGCTAGGTGAGGTAGGTTGGAATGTGCTGTGCTGCGCCATAGGAAATGCTCATCAAACGCTGCTCACAAAAGCTGGCGAGAGCTGCCTTTATGGAGAGGGAGCAACACAGGAGCTTGGCTGCTTTTTAGCAGCTCCAGAACCTCCGCTTCTGAGAAAAGGCTTATTCCCCAAAATAAAGAAACAAATAGCTTAAGGGAAAGTACGATGCTGGGGTTTCTTTTCTGGTATCTTTTACTTCTTCTTGGACTTCCTGTGAGAACTGCTAAGGCATGTCCACCAAATTGACAATAGGCTGAAATAACAAAAAAAAGAAAAAAGAAAAAAAAAAAAAAAGGGAAAAGAGAGAGACAAAGGGAGG
>NW_015091042.1:1922252-1947697 GCF_001431845.1 Calidris pugnax | reverse complement strand
CCAAAGGCATTCCCCCAAAATTAAAAAAAAGAAAAAAAAAAAAAAAAAAAAAAAAAAAAAAAAAAAAAAAAAGGGGAAAGAGAGAGAGAAAAGGAGAGAAAAACTGGTGGGGGGGAGGGAGGGCCCGGGAGGTGGGGACCCAGGCCAAAGAAAATGAATTGGTGAGAAGGTGCTATGAAAACAGCCGGCAGGTCAGACGAGTGTGATCAAAGGTTTACTGATGCTGCGTGAAAAAAAAAAATCATTAAGAAAGGCCAGAACGAGACAGTCAATTTCAACCAGAACCACAAATAAAACACATTCAAAGCAGTGCCATGAGGGTAGCCCCTCTGATACAGCCAGATAAATAAAGAAAAAGCTGATGACAGTAGGAACAACAACAACAGAAAATAAGACAGTGATGTGAAGGAAAAAGGCACTTCTTACCCAGTTCAGTTATCATTAGAATGTGGGTTCCACTGTTTTTTTCCTGACTGATTGAAACCAAAGGCAGAAGTTTGCCAGGCTTAGCTAATAAGTAAAGTATTTAGGGGGAAAAGAAAGTACAGAAAGAGAATAAAGTAAGGGAAAAAGACAGGTAAGGCTCTAAAAAATAAAACTGAAAGGGAAAATAAAAGGACAAAGGACCACAAATCAAGTTTGTATTTGCCATGAAAAAAACAGAACAGCTTCTGCACTTCACATCACACCACTTGACAACATAAATACCCACAGCTAGAGTGGAAATCAGAGCCTGGTTACCTACCATCATCGTATTCTCAGGAGTAAAATGTCTCATACTATTATACAGAGTTTTGTTACACATGATTAAACAGTTCTGGACCATGAAGAAATAAACAAATGGCCTCTTACTATTGATTAAATGCACAGGAAATGTCTGCTCATACTTAGTGTGGTTTTTTGATTTTCTAACCTTAGCCCAAAGACCCCTGCTTATTTGTTACACTATGTAAAAAGCATCTTGCCTGATAGAGTGTTTATTTAAGAAAATGGAGAAAACCCAAAGGGGCGAGGTAAATATATTTCAGTTATTCAAATAAAGTGAAACAACTGTTACTAATCTTTCTTTAGAGAAAGTAATTCAAAACAGTTATCAGAAGAGAAAACATAGCAGTGTATGATACAGTATAGGTAATTTTCCTGAGACTGCATAACAAGGGATGTTACAAGAAGATATGGGAACGTACATGAAAGGATAAATGGTAACTTTTCTTACCTAGCTCTGTTATAATAGGGATGTTGGCTCCTGTTGTAATGGATGGTTGGCGTAACAGGCCATGGACTGGACTGTTGTCTGGAGATGACCTATCCATCCCAGGGGGTGTAAAACCTAAAAAAAAGAAAGGAAAAGAAAAGAAAACAAAAAATGATAAAGTTTACACAAGAAAAAACATATTTTAAAACTCCCCACGAACAGAGAATTCAGGTTTGGTTTTTTTCTCCAGAAAAGTATGTTAAGAAAAATTATCAATTTTAAAAAAAACAATTTTCAACAATTATTTCTTAGAAGCATAATCCTTCACAAATATGCAGATCATTTCTACTATAAGCTATTTGGTAGCTAATGGAGAAACTGAAATTTATTTTGTTATCCTCGGTAACCTTTGCATCAAAACATGCAAAATGGAAAAAGTAATTTTTATTTAAATATAAATTAAAAAACAAAGACTTCAGTGTTAGAAAGGTATAATTTTGTCCTATTAGTATTTCAAATAACCCTGAAACAAACAGTTTTCCTTAAACTCAATTAACATTTTAACAGTATTGTTTGTAAACAGTAATACCATCACAAGGAAAAAATTACTTTCATTTTAGGTTTCATCAACATGCAGAATTTAAAATTTTCTAAATGTTTTCCAGGAGCGATGCAATCCAAAGTGGTTTGTTGTTTTTTTTTTTTTTTTTCTTTTCATAATAATAATATGTATTTTCATAAAAATAATATGTATTTTTACAAGTATTATAATTATAGGAATATTGTGATGGAAAGGCCATTCTACCAGAAAAAAAAAAAAAATAGGATGGAAGGAAAAAGAAACAGGTTTTCAAACGGTATGTAAGAAGAATGCTTGAAAAGAAACTAGAAAGAATTTTTTACCTTTGGGGATGTAAAGAAAACAAAGATGGGAAAGGAAACATATTGGCAGGCACTCAAAGAAAAAAAGAGATCTAGAGAGCAGCAAGGTTCACCTCTAAAAAAGATTGTGTTTTCAGCCTGATTCTCTACACAGTTTGAAATGGAGTTCTTGACACTGAGCATTTTTTTAATCTTTTTTTTTTTTTCTTTTTTAAAATAAAAAATAACCAGGCAAAGCCTTTTGGAGTTTGACTGTAAGTACTGAAAAATAGGCAGTTATACTAAAGCCCATGCAACAGTTGAACTGGAAATTCACAATTGAAACAATTCTTTCCATCTTCCTCATCCATTAAAGCTGCAGAAAGCATGGGAATGTTCATTTAGTGTCATTATTGCAGAAGTGACAGTGAAGCCAGAGTTTGAGTTTAGGATTTCATGCAGACCAATCTCAAGGCCACATTGGTAAGCAAATATTTGCCTGCTAGGAGTAGGATTGAGCCAAGCTCACTTTAAAACACACATTTCTGAGAAAAACATTCCATTTTTTGCCACATTATGCCCAAGTTCTTTGACGTCAAACCCGACATCTAAGCATAGACTTTTGATCCTCTGTCATTACTGGTCTGAATTAGTTTTGAATCCTCCATATACTGATTCTAAATTAATCACAATTCCTAATGTAACTTCATTATCTTCTTGGACTGTGGAAACTGTTTCACTGCCTTAAATTCATTGATACATTCATTTACTCCTGAATTCAGAAGCTGATATGATATTATCTACTGTACCTTTCTTCAGTTTGGAGACTAATTTACAAACCAGAAAATCTCTAAACTGAACTGTAGTTGTTAACACGTGATACTGGTTTTATATTGTCTGAGGAATTTATGGTTCTTTTCCAGTGATAATTACAATCACTCTAAAACTGTCCCTAAACAATACAGACTATAAGGACCACTAGATCTGGACTTCTTGATTTAATGGGATTTAGATTTTGATATTAAGTTCATTTCTCCCTATGTTTTGTCTATATCACATATAGAATATATAGGTAATAACCCTAGAATCACTGAGAAAAGACTTATTTAGCTCTCCAGAAAGTACCAGTAGGAATTTCCTTCAGACTAACACATGAAAGTTAGATACAACATGAGGATTGTAAGGACAGGATAAGTAAAACAGAAGTGAAAAGTCTGTGAAGAAATTCCTTAGGAGAAAAGAATTGGATGCAGTATCTTCAACAGACTTGCAAGACAAAAACATTGCCATAGGCAAGCCTAAGACAGCAGAGCAATTCTATTTCATATTACCAGTGCATACAAAATCTTTAGAAAGCAGATTTCTTAGAGACAATTGGAAATGTTGGCAATGGCAACGGTCATCTAATACTACTCGTTGTGCTGAAACTAATTCAATAAGACCAGCATGGTGACAGTGAGCTGCATTCCCAACTGGTATCGATTTGCAGATGTTTCCTTGTGTCTGGCACTGTGACTGATAGCCATGTTGGCTCTTGAATGCTTACTACTGCATGGCAGAGCTTAGGATTTCTCAGAATCGCAAGGAGAGTGTAATGGAGTTCCTTCAGGCACCACCTCGTGAGCTAGAGGTAACCCTGGCACTCTCACAACACCAGGAAAATTGAAGTGGGACTCCATAGGGAGGGAATGCTATCTGAGGAGAGGTGAGAATTAGTGTGGCACCTCCTTCTGCAGCAGGCTCCAGTGTTTAAGTTTTTAATTCTGTTAAGCTACAGGAAAGGCAAGACATGGCTTTAGTCACACTACATTAAAAAAAAAACTCAAGTAGCTGTAGACTCCTTGAGCAGTTAAAGTGGCAGGAACAACTGGGTCCTCTGCACAACAAGTCAAAATGGAAACAGAAAGACTTTTTACACTTGCTTATCCGAGAGCAGAGACAACTAATCTTGTTCCCATGTGTCCCTGGGGTTATACTGTTGGGAGCATCCCCAGAGGCCTTGGTTCCCCCCTTTTCCTGAAGGCTTTTCTCTCCCCATCTCAGGATGCACTCCCTAAAACCTCTTTCAGTGAATCAGGCTCTTCAGATGATATGAGTAGATCAGTATTTCCCTACCAGCTAAAAGTAAATAGAAGAAAGTTGGCATAACTGCATCTAAATGTGTAAGTGCTGCTTGCCCTCTCTCTACTGCAAAGTGCACACACACACAGAGGCACGAACATGCACACTCTCCATCAAAGGCCATTTGTAGCCACCTCTCTAACCCTTCAAATATTTGTCTTCCTAGGATGGTGTTAGAAGATTGAAGTAAATGTGTCATTTCTGTTAGACACAGACTGGCAGGAGCTCTGTAATTGCACACTGCACACATAGTGCACTCACTCTGAAATGCAGGAAGCATGTAAAAGGGATTTTGTTTTCTCCTTGAATGAAAAATAGACTCATGCCTCAATATTTTTTGTCCTATGGACTTGAAAGATATGAGAAGTATCTGCTATGTTAATTTCTTTGTGCTTAATTCAGACACTTCCAAAAATCCACTTTTTAAAAATATAACAAATCTTGGAATATTTTCAGGAAAGGAAAATCGGAGTGCTTGGGGATTTTGTGTGCCTGTGTTTGGAGTCACAAGGTATCGTACACCTTCAGGCCACATTCCTGCTCCCAAGTCACAATGTAAATTCTGTAGATAGGCTCTCTATTTTATTCCTCCAGAAGAGAGAGGGGGAAAAAAAAAGTGCAGGAAAACTAACCTGCTTTATCAGAACTTTCATTTAAAGGCATGAAAAACTACAAGTGACAGCTGTGCAGATTCAGTGAATGTGACATTTCTGAATTTCTTCAACTTGACAAGTAAACACCTTAAATCGGTAATGCTATATGCATAATACATGACCTGTATTTTGACATCCATCATCAAATGCTGACTTGAGAAAATACAGGTTTGTACGTCAAGGAATAGCACCCATAAAGAAGGGAGAAATTCAGGTCACAGGGTATTAGGAAAACTCTATTTCATTACAGAAGCTGAAACAAGCTAAGGCATCAGATTTAAGATCCATTTTCAGCTGTGAAAAGATTCAATTCCTCTGCACAGAGCATTCATTTAGAAATGACATGCTTTCCTCACAGCCTCTTTTCATTTTCCTTTTCATATTCCATTTTCTCCTTCAGTCCCCAAACCTTGTTCCATTAACGCTCATAAAAATCGTAAACCAGGGCTGATAGTTGTGATCTTCTTATAACCACAGTGTCTCCTTGTTCAACAAACAACCGAGGGAGCTGTGGCTACAATTGCTTAACAGGAGCAACCTCTAGGAGTAAAACTCCTGTGGCCTGTGCAAGCCTGAGCACAGCCCCTGGGTGAGGAAACACAGTCACTGGGGGGGCCTCTGGAGAGGGAAATTCTCTTTGCCAACAGTTAGGAGAGGCAAGGGGCAGTAAAATCTTATCAGTTCCTGCAGCCACAGCATCTGATGCTAAATTGCTGTACTGGGTGATGCATTTGCATCACTTGATTTTTTTTTTGTGGGGGTTGTGTTTTGTTTTGGTGGGGGTTTTTTGGTTGTTTTTTTTTTTTTTTTTCTTCACTCATTAAACTGTCTTTACCACTGAGGGAAAGTGAGCAAGAGCCTGGGCAGGCACTTAGTTGCCAGCCAGGGTCAACCCACCTATAGCACTACAGTGGCTATAGTGCTAACCACCACAACATCAACTTGAGGGAACGGCTTGGACTTCAACAGGAGGTAGCAAGTCCCTGTGCCTCTCTGAAACAAGATGCTACCAAACAGTGAATTAAATACATCATGCTTCAGAGGAACACAGGCTCTGTGGGGGTTTTTTGGTTTTTTTTTTTTTTTTTTTCTTCACTCATTAAACTGTCTTTACCACTGAGGGAAAGTGAGCAAGAGCCTGGGCAGGCACTTAGTTGCCAGCCAGGGTCAACCCACCTATAGCACTACAGTGGCTATAGTGCTAACCACCACAACATCAACTTGAGGGAACGGCTTGGACTTCAACAGGAGGTAGCAAGTCCCTGTGCCTCTCTGAAACAAGATGCTACCAAACAGTGAATTAAATACATCATGCTTCAGAGGAACACAGGCTCTGGACTCCTCATGTGCTTAAAATCAGCGAGGACTGGCAGTCGGGAGTTGCTGATTCCCGCCCTCTTTGGGAGGCCGGGACTCCCATGCCCTAACTCAGCTGCATCCTCTGAAGGAGTTTGAGCCTATTGCAGTTCTCTGCAGAAGGCAACTGGTTCAACATCTTGATTCTGTGCAAAGAAATATTTTCCAGCTCGCTCTGGGACACTACTGCTCGCAAAGGTAGGTGAAACAACTAAAAAACTGCATTAGAGACAAGATCTAATCATCTCTTTAAGATGCTCTCATCTTTGTGGAAGGAGAACCTCAAGTGAACTTCATCACCTTGAGGAGGCAAGCTCTTTTTCCCAAGACTTACTGGGGGTTACTGAGCTGTCCTGCTCAGATCTCATCGAGGCCAGGTGGCTACAAGCTCTCTTTGTCTTTTACAAAATCCCACTTACAAATTGATGAGCAATACTTGGCTTCTGTGAGGCCTGTGACTCCTGACACAGGCTGAGACAGGTTCCTCTCAGGAACTCAGGAGGACACTAACTGTGGCTCAGCAGTAACGCACAGGTATTCTGGGAGCCACAGTAGCACTGTGATGAAGTTCAAAATTAAGGAATGCTGGCATGGCTTAACAGTGACTTCTGCCCACTGAAAGCACCTACAATAATTGTAGTTTGCCCTGCTTACGTGTTGTTTGGAGCACTGGGCCTGATGGCCAAGTGATCTGCCGATTGTGCTGGCTATAAATCACTGGGTTTTATTCCCGTGCAGTTCACTGGGCTGAGTAATGTCCCATGAAATGCAGGAAGGTTTGCTCTACATAGCAGTAAATATATCCTTTTAGTTTGCTGAGGGGCCAGGTAAAGGTTTACTGGGGTTTTAATGTAGAAACAAATTTGGCTCTTGGATGTGCACTGCTTCTGTTCCACTGACTTCACTGAGACCCAGATGGGCATATTCTCAAACCAAAATTTTATGAAATATTTATAAAATATCTTCTGTTTCTGAAAGATTATAATGGATCCTTTATGATCCTCTTCCTCTTTCTCCCTGCCCCTTCCTCTTTGCCTTGCTTCTCTTTCAAAGATGTATGTTTTACTAAACTGGAACTCTATGCAGGCAGAACACAGTTTCCAGCTGAAAATCCACTTGGCAGACCTTGTTGTGGCCTTGTCATTAAAGTGCCATGTAAATTGATAGTGTCCTTTAAATAATGCTATTCTAGGGAAAAGTACCATGGGATTCACTGGGTAATGTATGCACTAAAGCCTCAAAATATAATTTTAAAAGCATACATACTATTAACTACCTCTGGCTCATCTAAGAAGCATGACACAACAATCATATTTTGAGCATATATGAATAACACAGGTGGTGAACTGCCAAACACACCCCCAACAAGTTATCATGCGGAATTATGGGATAAGGATTTTCATTAAGCAGGGCCAGACAAAATAATTCTCTTACAAAAGGACCTCACAGCTATATCCCTTTGCTACTGTTTGCTGACAATGTCCATTAATATTCCAGTGAATTCAATTGAATGATCGACTATACGTGTTATTCTCCAAAGTGCAGCCGCTTGGGTATACCTGGAAAGTTCAGCAGCAGTCATGCAGCTAAAGAGCTGCTGACATTCATGGGAATCTGTTACAGCCACTCAATTTAGAAACAATTCTAGCTTCAATGTCCCATGTGGTGTGAGACAGAGAGTAGCAGTCTGGCCTCAGAACCTGGAAATCCTAAATTCTGATTTCAGTTCTGACTTTTACTGTCATTTGTGCCTGAAAATCTAATAAACTCCTGGAGATTATCTTGAAAGCTCTGGAAAAGGAGAGCAATGTGGGAGAGCAGACTCCATAGGCCCCTAGATCTCTCAGAGACTGCAGCATCTTCAGAGATGCTCTGGGCCCAAACATAGACCAAGCTAAATCTACAGAGAGTAGAGGGTGAAGAGGGATAGTTTTCTCAATTGTAACAACCCTCCAATGCTCTGGGACTGGAACAACCCCGGGAGCACCAAATGCTGAAAGATGCTGTTAAAGAGAACAAGTTGCCATCTTCCTCCCAAGGAAGGGCTCCTCTCTAACGTCCGTTCATTCCCATACTGTTGAATTACAGAAGCTTATAGTGAAAATGTCCAAATCAAAGCTCTGATGAAAGCATAGTGCAATCAATATTAGTTTCTGCTCCCCAGAGTGTGAGAACCATCCCCGGGGGCCCCATGTATTGAAAGTGTAAAGGATTTATAGGTCTACTGGTTCTTGTGCTGCTCTAGTGAGGCAGGATTAAGCTGTAATAACAAAGATCAGGAGAAGGGCTGGTGTTTCATCATCTTGAGGTCTAGCACTGAATGATACCACATTGTTTCCGTTTTCAGTTGTGAACAGCACAATATGTTAGAAATAGCATTACATTTTAAGCATAGTGCAGAATCATGTATAACTTAGAGGGGTTTATTCACAGGTACTTATATGAGTCTTTCCTTAGTTTAAGTGTTTCCTGGTTTAAGGTACCACAATAAAGTGTCATTTTGAGTTTCACTATCAAACACAGACAAAAAATCAAGATGAAAGCCACCTTAAACCGCCTCATTTTTTTTTTCCCAAAATCTTACGTAGTAATTACCCAAACCATAGCTCTGCTGAGCTTACACAACCCAAAGCTACCAAAACAAATGGGCTTTCTTTACTGCTGCTTTGCAGAGCACAGCCTTGATTCTCTCTCCTTGCTGTTTTGCTAACTTTAAGTGAGATAGGAGGTAGTTGTAGCCATAGCACTTCTATCATGTCTGCTAGAATGCAACCATTTATTTCTCTATACAGTAAATATTCCTGGCCAGTATTAGTCTGACAACAGCTTCTCATTCTCAGTGGGATCAAGAACAATTTTACTGAATTGTATCCTAAAGGGAAAACAAAATTAAATTTCATTTTTTGAGTCTTCCTCCTTATTTTTTTAAGTGCTAGAGCAATTTTGTAAAGCTCTAAGCAAGTTTTTGCCTAGGTTACTGGTTTCTTTTGCCTGGCATCCTATTTGGGGTGGGTTTTTTCAGCTAATAAAGCCAAGGTTGAACTGAACTCCTGTTATGCAATGCAGCCATTTTGTTTTATACACATCTGTCTTGGAAACATAAAATGTACTCCAGGAGTACATCAGTGACTTCTTATTCCATCTCTAGCTCATAAGCAAACAATGCCAAAAGTGTAAAATTTAGGACCATAGTTTCTTATTTTTTAAAGCACTGTATGGCACAGGGAAGACTAAATCACAGAAACCTATGAGGGCCATGAAGACAGGCATAATGGTTACTGCCAAGCAAACCAAGATAATTGCGTGGAGCTTTTAGGCTATCAAGAAGGGAAATTAAATATTAAGCTGAGACACTCTGCAGGTCCTCCACTGTGCAACAAGAAGGGACAGGGCATCAGGAATTTATTGCCTGATAGTTAGCACCATCTTGTAGCTGTCTTTAAGCATCTATTTTCTAGGCCATCTTCAGAAACAGAGGAATGATTGGGTAATTCTCTAATTGAAAACACCTAGGACAAGACACAATACAAGACAAAGGACTTCGAGAATACAGAGGACAAGTTTCCAAACTACTTCACACTTACCCTATTGCTTGCAATGTGTTCATAGAAATTTTATGCTACCTTTTTACAAAATGGTCAGAGAATATTTTAACTTCTTCCAACACTCTATGTGTCTTGGATTTGTTAAATCCTTGTTTTGTTTTTTAATTGCAATGTCATCTTCGGTTTCCTGCCTACTTTTTCCCTGCTTTCTCTGTTGTCATGAACCTGCTTTTTTAAAATCTGCTCCTGTTGGCAAAGAATTTAGCTGTGTTACTTTGATCTCTTGGAAATTTCTCTCTCAGTGGCAAGTGACCATTCATTCTACTGGCCTGCACCTCTAGGTATAGCACCTACTCCTAATAATATTGTTCAGATGCTAGAGAGTAGTTTGGCTAATTCTCACAGACTTTTTTTTTTTTTCTTTTCTTTTTCTTCTTTTGTTCAGAAAGAACCACAAGGACTATACAAATATTTGGAAAGAGAGAAAAGAAACAGTAACAGGTTCAGCAATTCAGCAATTATTATGGAATACACGTTAATTCATAATAACATCAGGAATTATAGTTCTTGTGGTTTTTAGCCACCTTCATTGAAAACTTAATTTTTGAATTGTCCCTACTCTCTATTTATCATTTAATAGGTTTCTACACTATGTAATTCTAGGGCACAAAGTTGGTAGCATCTAAGTGTAGCACATGTTTGCAGCTAAAAGAATTTAGTAGAAAATGATGCCATATTCTTTTCAGTTTAATCGTTAATCAACCTTGCATATTTAGACCTCAGGCAAAAATAAATAAATATGCTGAATAAAACTTATCAAATAAATTAAGCTATATTACCTAGTTTGGAGAGACAGGTATTCAATAACTCCAAATAAAATGGAAAGCTCACCGTTAAAAATGATATATTGGCATGTTAAGCGAGACACTACATTATGTCATTATATCCTACATTCTATCAAATAAAGTAAATTTTTCCTTAGTGAAAAAGGAAGAGCAAAGCCAGATGTTATAGCAAGCAATCAATAAAAATATTTTGATAAATAAAATTAGCAATGCTGTCCAACACATGATTGGCAACTACTGAAACATAAATTAAACAAATTTCCCATTGCTGCTTATGGGAAAATTATGTAGATTAGAATTTGATTAGGTTTATATCATGAGACTCAATTTGGACTTTTAATCTATTAAGCTCCAATAAATGAGGCATCTGAATAGCTCCCCTGAGCAGCAACAGTAATAACCACAGCAGTCATTTTTTGCAATATGTATTCCAACAATTTCTTTAGCAGATGATTCCACATCTTTAAGTACAATTACTTTGTAACTTCTACAAAAATTTCAGGTGTATGAAGTGAGGAAATGGATCCATACAAAACGCTTAAACAGACATTTAGTGATAATCAACATCTGTCACTCTGTTTGAGCAATATTGTTTTTCCATCAACTTGGACTTACAGTCAACTTCATGGTCTGCGTGGGCTAAATAGTGCCAGCAGAATTGTAAATTACTCAAGCTGGAACTGAGCTGGAAACCTATGGTAAAATGTCATTACGTTCTCTATAGGCTGGGTCAAAACCAAAATCCCACATTCAAGGCTGTCTTGGGGACCAAAGATTTAACTGTGAGGGCTAAAGCCTCATTTTATCAAAGAAATCTGAACTGGATTCCCAGAGCTGAGCTCCGAGACAGGTTGGATTCAGAACAAGACCACCCCTAATTTATCTGGCAGGTGTGCTCCATAGGCCTCCTGCACATTTCCTACAGTCTAATCTTTTTACAAGTATCCAAAAGCTCTTCTCCCGTCTTACTCCATACTGTAAAAAAGCAACTCTTGGCAAAGTCTGCTGACTAGAGAGCATATTGTGCCTGTGTCAAATCCTGCCAGATTTCACCAATCCTGTCACAGCTTTTTAGTGAACAGGTTGTCACAAAAGCACATAGTCAAGTGACACTATGCAGGTGATTCCCAAAGATTAAATTTGGAGTTTAAGAACTTCAGGGTTCGATTAAATGCTCAGTGTAAAGGAATATGCATTTTGTTTTCATGTGTGAATATTTTTTTTAAAGAGAGGCTTAAGAGAATTTCCTTCTGGCATTCATGCTTTCAGCATACCACTACAAAGTTCCTCCACAAGCCAAAATTTTTTACCAGAACTCCAAATCGAACATCACAAATTGGGGGGAAAAGTCAGTGTCATGCTCTTTGTCTTCAGTGATACACATAACTTCAGAATATACATCTGTTAAAGACATCTCAGTAGATACCATGTATGAAAATGAATATAAAGTTGCTTTCCACTATGCCAGTCTGCATAACACTAACTCGACCAACTTCTCCATAGAAAGCCCAACAAATCACTTGCACCCAAGTGCAGCTACCACTGTGGGGAATGATAATCACCCAAGGAGTATTTGTATACTTCTTTAAATAAAACCCTCCTGATCCAAGTTGCTAGCTTACTAAACCCCTGCTGTAGTTTAATCCGAATCTTGCAAATAACAAATGGTGCCCATTTGAAACAGGAATAAGGAAACACCATCCAAGGGTTTGGAGTATATTTTCAAAATTGAACGTTTCAAAGCCAACTGGGCAAGTCCTTAGGCTTGCTAGAGGTTAGGGATGAAGACTCTCATGTCATGGAAATGAGCTTTGGGGAATCATCAGGGAAATCTGTTGCCTTTGGGAGACCTACATGGAAGATATGTCCAGACAGACAGAGTTTACATTGCCACTCAAGAACTGAATTGAAGATTTAATTAAAGAGGTAATAATAATCAAATTCTCAAATGCTGAGAAACCTGGGAGACACAAAGGCAAGGTGCACTTCTTAAGCAAGTAAGCAGAATCACTTTCCTCTCTTGCAAGAAGAATATTTTGGAATGTGTAACACAAGACGCTTTGCATAAGCACTTCCCTACCTGACAAACTTTCCATTGCTTATCAAAGGATTGCTCCTGCTTTGATTCACATGAGGAAAGTCCTATGAAGAAATGAGTCAAGAGAGTACTAGTCTTGGAGAAAAAGCTCAGGAAAGCACTGCTGTCCCCTGTCTCCCTTCACTGATCAGCAAGGGGTAGCAGAGAGCCCTTCAATTCCCCAATCCATCCTCTCATGAACAACTGGAAGGAAACGCTCTAGGTCCTTTCCACATTCCCAGCTATCAACTTGGTCTCTACTGTTACACAAGAAAAAAGATGAGGATGTTTCTTCCCTATCATCAATTTTAGGTCTCACACCAGGATCATGAACACCTAATAATGAAATTCAAAACCAAAAAAGCCTGCAACTTTCATTAGTTTTTAGGAAAATTACTCTAGGTGCTAGACACTAAAAATAAACAAGAGGAGCTGAGAATGGAAACATTACTTTATATGCCTCGTGTCTGGCTAAGAAAATGTTGTAAATAAGACTTCGAGTCTGTGTTTAAAAGCTCAATGAATTTCATACATCAAGGATCCTGTTCCAAGATTTTGTGGCAAAATCCTTTTTTTATGAACTCTAAAGAAGATCTGGTAACAAGGGGCAGGCAATGAAATCAACTAGGATATAACAGAGTATCTAAGATTTAGCTGTTTGCTTAGCCACATTTATTAAACTGGAAACAGCAAGGTTGCTAAATTGGAGTTGTATGGAAAAAATCTTTTTGGTATTTTTCCTCTAAGAAAGAGCTCACCAAAATACTATTTTAAGCAGCTTGTCAAACACTGATTTCAGCCCATGGTAAGTTAGCTAAATCAATTCAACAGGGACTTTTTCATATAGGGGAACTTATTTCTGAAAAGTTTGAAGTTCCTGTTCTAGGAAGACATCTTCTGCATACATGAAAAGTTGGAATGGCAACAATTCACAAATTATTGAGGATTTACAAGACATATAGTTTCTAAAATACACAGCTTAATTTGCTAAACAAAATGGCTCAAATACCTTTTCTAAATTTAGTTTTGGTTACAGCATAAACTGTTTTTGAGCAAGCTCACACTAATGGAACATTTGTTCTTAAGAATATCTCCTATAACTGTGGCATTTTTAATCGAATCCATCTGTCCTCAAACAAACAAGAAACAATTCAACCAACATTTTCTCAGTCCCCACATGACACTGTTTGACTTCGGTGAAATCCCTCTTTGTTTTTAGAGGAGGAGTCATTTCAAAAATGTCTAGATATCTTTGCCCTCACTTGGAGAATCATTGTGAGTCACAGAACAAGCAAACTGACACGAACTTGGCAGAAATAGGAAATTCTATGAGGACATCCAATCACATTTTAATCCTGCCTATGCATTTAAGCAAAAACTCTGTTAAGTCAAACTTACAGAAAATATATATGCTGTTACATTGTAGAGATACTTTGCCTCTCACTATTAACTAGTAATCATGCTCAAAAATCTCAAATCAACATGAAAGATTCAATCTCAATCATACCTTCATAGGAATTACTTTAAAGCTCTAAGGAAAGTTTGCAAAAGATTCCTATGATATTATAGAAATTTTATATAATCTTAATCTTGTATCCAAATAAGTCAATACAAAACCTCCACATAATCTTATTGGGGTTTGCTGAATAAAATTAAATCACAATAACTAGTCAAGAACAAAGTTTATCTTTTTTCCTTCAGTAAAAATTAATACCACACCATCTGCAAAATTTATAGATTTATTTTTTCAGGTTTGTTTTGTTCAGATGTTAAAAAGAAAAGCAGCAAAAATAAATTATTAGGAGCACAGCAGTATTCGTTCTTAAATGAAGACAGTGCCCCAGTTCAGCCTGCATATCCAACTCTGCAGACGTTGAAAGGTTTGGAAGGTTCTTGATAACCAGAAGCTGCCAAGTTTTTAGAGACTGCCTATTACAGAAAGTCTGTGCTACCCCAAATTTAACCATTTCAAGCTTAAAAATGAACAGGTCTGTCTTGATAAAAGAATGTAAACTATTTTGTAAGTTTTACTCTAAAACTGTCGAAGTTCTGCAACTCATTAGCAGGTGTTAGATTCTGCTGTTCTACAATGGATATCACAGACCAGGATTTAACTGGAAAGAACAAAGAACCCAAATCTAGCTTTCTCCTGTAACACCATTAGACTGGCAGAATCTGCTGGACATCGACGCTTTGTATCTCTTCCACACTAAAGCAAAAACAGTGACATTGATCTCTGAATTCATGTATGTCCTTTAAAAAAATCCCAGCCTTTATGCATATAAATAACCATTTATTAAACAAACAATACGTACTGAAGCAAAGAAAGATACCAGAATTATGCTCATGAGGCTGCTTGCTATGGTATATAACTTTCAAACTATCTTGTAATTCTGTAATATATTATCTATATGTTCCATTTTCTTGAAGTTATCTTCATAATCAAGATGCTATCACAAGTATCGTGGGCATTGGAACTATTTTTAATTTTCATTTAAAGGGCAATTAAAGAAAGACAATGGATACACAAGATAATAAAGTAAGCGATTAGCAGCATGCAAATGACATAGGCTTAATGATAATACCCTGTTCTATTCTCCAAAGGGCCTGTCGAGAGAAACCCTTCCTACATGTGGTTGTGCAGCTAATGTGCCTCAGCCTACAATTACAACATTGCTGACACCATTAACCACTGAAACAACATCACTTCATGAAATCCTTGTTGTCTCATTAAAATGCAAAGGGTCAGGTAATTTACCAGCATTGTGTGTCTACTTTTGTTGTGGGTAATTAGCAAGCATTACCCAGCATGGACTCCTACTGGGAAACAGAGAAACTGTGAAATATTAAAAAGAATATTTTTTTAAATTTGATGGGAATTTGAAAGATTCACAATTACAACACACCTTCGTATTCAAGGAGCCATGAAATACAGAACTTTCATACATTTAATGCCAAAAGATTTTATAGTTGGTTATTTTAGAAACTAAATTTCAACTTTTAGGAAAGCTATTCTTGTATAATTGGATCCAGATATGTATTTCCTGCAATCAAGAACTTTTAAAAAATAGAGACAGAGAAGCAAAACACCTTAGGGTTTCTTAAAGACTTTAAAAAAAAATAGTTTCTTCAAAAATACTTTTTTTTTTTTAAGTTAAAACACAGAGATTAGTGTAGTACGTTCTAATACCCATGTTCCCTTTCTTCTTGCTAATTGAACTCCCACATCATCATTTAGAGCAACCTTGATAACGTTCACTATTGGCTCACATCTTGTCAGGGAGCAGAATGGTCCCTTATTCTTTAAATGGAAGTTTTGGAACATAAAACACATTCCAATAAAAGTGAACAGAAAATTATGAATTCATTAAACTACTTTGGTATCTTGTGCTATATATAATATTTATATTCCAACTACTGTAAAATATGCTTTAATATCTTTAGGCAACTATAAGGACTTAAATATTTATAAAATGGCTAAAGATAAAGTATAGCTCTCTTATTCCTACATACAGATGATGTAAGGCATGCAATCAAAGACAATAACACTTTCAACCCATTTGTCATCTTAAAGGAGCCTTTCAACTTCAGATCCCTGGTGTGCAATCTACATAAGAGTTGTTGCCTACATAGGCAACTCCAGAGGAGTTTGCTCCTTAAAAACTACCAAGAGTGCTATACTTCACATAAAACAGGGTTTTCTGAAAATGGAGACAAAACTATAAATTTGCAGGCAAAACAGCTCCAAGTGGGGCTTCAAAATACTGCTCTGGGACATCTGGGAACAGGAAGCATTTTGATTTAATATTTCATAACATAGAGGCAATTGCTTCCTTGCCTGGTGTATAATTAATGCTCATAAAAAGAGCAGGGTTTTTTTATTCCTCAGCATCAGAAATGCACAAAATAGTACACCTTCATAATAGGGGGTTGCTTTCAAGATGTTGAACAGCAAATAATAATAAAATAGAGTCACCATGAATTTATAACAGTCTTGGGATGGTTAAATATATTTATAGTTTAAGTGCGAAATCACGTGCTTGATGTACTGTACTATCTACCTCCTTTGCCTGGTTTTATCTTTCTCTGGCTGAAGCAAAAGTTTTCTTGAAAGCACAGGAGAAAGAGGCAATTGTGGAAGCTTGAAGGTGTTTGGGCTAGGACCTTGCAGTATGCTCAAATACAGGGAAATCGTGTCAAAGCAGCATGTCTCTCCAGCCATTCCCCAAAATGTTTTTAGTTTATAAGCAACAGGATTGAAAACCTCTTCTCTTAATTGTTTTTCTCTCTTCCTAGGAAAACTTTGAGAGGGACAGGAAACTGCTCTCCACATGTATAAGTTCTGGCAGCTAGTGTTAGCGTCCAGCTGCAAGGAAAATACAAGAACTGCAAACTGTGTTGGGTGGGACCTTTTCTCTGAAGGGTTCTTTGTGAAGTTTGGAAGGCTAGGGAGGTCCTTTTTGACAGAAGGGAATGACTCCTGACATAGATGCCTTCTATGGCACAGGAAACACAGTCAAGCGAATAGCATCTCTCCCACCCAGCCTCTTCAGTTTATTTAAGTCAAAATCTTGCAAAGACTTGCACGTAATCTAACTTTACACAGGTGGATAGTTTCACTGAAGTCAGAGAGATTTATTAACCTGTATAGCATTGAGTACGTAACTTAAGTTTTGGAACAAGCAAGGCATCAGATTGTAAACTTGCCAGGGCAAAGGCCATATTTTATTCTTGTATATATCAGGACTATGACAACAAGCTCTTAATCCCATCTAGAGCTCCAGTGTGCTACCATAAAATAAATAACAGCTATCAGCTGATCCATCCGGTTCAGCAGGATAAGAAATTATGTGCACGTTGCAAAAAAGGTAGTACCGAGTTATTTATCACAGTGATCTAATCTTCAAAAATTGGAGGGTTTTGTGAGCAAGTGGTGATGTGGGACATGTGCTGGGAAGTTAGAATATCCTTATCTCATTTTTCAGTTAATAACTTCATTACTTAGGAGGGTCAGCCTTTGTTTGGAAAAATAATAATGAAACTGAACTACAATAAACATTTCAAAATTCAATTATTCAAACAATAACCAACCAAGTACAAAATTTTGTTAATTGGATTATTATTTTTGTATAACTGATGCTAGCAAAATACAAAGAGCATTCAGAAACACACAGCATAAAAACATCCGTAATCAGGTGTAACCCCCACACTAAACTATCAACCCTGACAAACCAATAACCCTGATGTCAATGCAAAATACTTGCCATCTTTGCAAATGTGACTGGTAGGAGTGATATTGTCTAGGAGAAAATTTTTTAAAACATCTATGTGATTTAGGAAATTATGAGCTATCTTGAAGTATAACAAGCATACTGGAACCTAAATTACATTGATTTGCAAAGACACATAGGAATCTAAGCGTTTAAAAGATTTAAAATAGTGTCATAGCTCACTTAGACACTCTGAAAAATTACCCCAAATCTTTCACTTTTAGCCAGCACTACTCATTTTTTTATTTTTAATATTACATCTACATTTAATATTCTACATTTACTTACATACTTTCTTAAGGAGGTTAAGTAACTCCTTAAACTCTGAAATTATTTAGTTGGCTTAAGTAGAGTTTGCTTTTCTGTATTTGAAAGTAAGGCTCTTTATTTATACATTTTCATGCAATATAACAAATTAAACACAGGGACCAGTGCTGGGCTTGCTACAGAACATTGAATTCCATAACAGCCTAAAAAGTAACTGCATCTATGACTATCAAACCCTATATTCTGAAATCTTCACTTAAAAACTTTATCTTATGACTATAAAATAAGAGCAATAAGATGCAACATTCACCACAAAACCATCCCTCAGAATAAAATAAGTGTTTTGAACTTAAAACAAACATCTGTAACAGCACTACAATACAGTTATCTCTGAAAGTGATACAATACCTTGCTAACCAAGAATTTCAGGCAGTATTTATCCTTTCCTCTTGTTTAAGAATTTTCTCTCATTTCCAATCCTGATAATACTACTATTCTTCTCTCTCTTTTGTTAACAGAGATAAAACAATCAAGAATTATTGATTGGTAGAGGTGAAAAAGAATATATTAGCTGTCAATGTATTACTTTGCAGCAGATCATGAGACTAAGTCCATCCAATACTGCAATAATTTAAGAATTAATCTACAAATTGTGAAATGAATTTAATGAAACTCAGTGGCTAATTGTTTTTGTCCTTTTCATAAAAGTTTAAGCCAGCTTCAACAAAAAAAATGATGATGAAGCCACAAGTGATTTTTAAAGTAACTGGATCAAATCAAACTAAACTTGTACAAGGTTATTTCAGCTTGTGTAATCTGTTACACTTGAAAGTCACTGTGTAAAATTCTGAGTATGTTTACTTGATTTTATAGGATTTTCCCCAGAAGAATCCTGCCATGATGTATGAGATGTATTACCCAGGAGTTTATCCCCTCTTTATTTTTTTCAGTTTATTCTTTCTTGTTGGAGGATCTATTACAAGAACTGTAAATGGAGGCCTTAAAAAGATCTCTCAAGTGTTGAAATAGTGTTCCTAGGGAAAATTCTCATAAGTTGAAGTCATTCAGAAAACAGCTGCAATTGTTACTATGCTGGAATACATCTACCCTCCTGTACTGTGATCAGTCTTGTAATGTCCATAGAAAAAATGTTACTATACAGCTTCTCCTTTCTGTACTTTAGACCTGCTTGGAGCCATAAGATCACTTTTCTTTATTGTTTAGTAAGTGTTTTTTAATGAAATGTAGTGCTCTTATTATATAGGGCTCAAAATAAGATCTAAATCACTATCCAATAAAAGAAAATTATTGAGTTGGATATCTAAAGTACCAGAGGCTACTCTGGTACAGTATTTATAAATCTCTAAACAGTTAAATATAATTGTCTTTCTGGGTTTTGGGAAGAAAGCCAAATAGCAGTTTTAGTTACAACTATTTTGTGTTGGGCTCTGTTCATCTGGTGGGTAAAACAACAAGTAAAATTCCTACAATGTAAGGCTTGAAAGAAAATGCAAGAAACATGAAAAACTAAATGGGAATAAGTCAATAGATGCTACTTGAAGAAGAAAGGAGGAAAAGGTCAACAGAGTAAGGGAAAGGAGAAACACTGGAGCTGTTCCGACATAACTGCCAAGGCAGAGCCCATCCCAGACTCAGTCTCTCTGCATGCTTTCGAAGGGAGCTCCAATGCTTAATATGGATCTAATATTCTTTGGTCTTCCTTCCAAAATACTTCTTGACAAAATAATCTCACCTTATATTTGAGGAGACAGAATGAGAATCAGGAAGGGTCAAGGCACAATAAAAAAAAAATATCCAGTACATGAGGATGACTTTTTCCTCTACCACAAACACACCTCTTTACCAACCTTTCTAGGAAGATAACCAGTCAACATCTGTAAGAGGAACTGCAAGATAAAAACAGGACTTCCCTTGTCACAAATAGCCACCTGGCTGAGTTTATGAGTTATTTTGTAAAGAGGTGTGCCAAGCTCCAAATTTACAGTATTTTGAATCTCAGAAGCTAAGATACCTCAATGAAGCTTGATGCAGCTTCAGTGGGATACACTTTGGCCTTTCTGTTCTCAGAATCTAGGTCTCCCAAAGGCAAGAAACTACCCTGATGATTTCCAAAAACTCATTTTCAGGACATGAGAGTCTGCACCCCTAACCTCCAGTGAGCCTAAGGAGTTGCCCAGTCAGCTTTGTAATGTTCAATGCAGACAGCCATGAGAATGCTTTCAACGTGAGAGTTTTCAACAACACAGGTCCAATTTGGAAGAGTTTCTTGTTCTTTTTGAGTAGAATCACACACTTTATTGAAAGGAGACTAAATCCTTCCGGAACAGTTAGAAAGCTTTTCCTTCCAAAGAAGACACCTTGTTTCCATCCACAGCTCAGAGTAGTCATGCATTTGGTCATATATTGCTAGACAGCTGATGGAAGAACATAGGTTTGACAACTTAGATAGTTTATTGTCATCTGCTCTGGATACTCCAGGGTCCTTTGCAGCTCTGGTCCAGAATTTATTTTTTTTTCTGTGCCTTGGAACTGTATGGTATGTTTTCTTTCTTCAGGAGGTCAAGACAGAGCACTCCAGTTGGTTAAGATGCAATTCTGGCAGGACAAGTTAGGACAACCAGAGTAGTTGTCACACTACTTATAGAAGGTGCAGATAATTAATGCTGCCTAGTCCAAAATCCGCGGAATATTTTAATACTATAAGGAGACACTAGTAAGTCTTTGTTCCTGCATGAGAAATGCTCTGTGTATATTAAGTTCATCTTGAACTAGTAATGAGAAAATCCTTGGTTGATATAAAATAGATTAAGTAAGTAGACTTTCTTTCTGCAGTTACTTCATTGGGAATTGGCAGCCTTGCTGTTACAGAACCCTCCCTATCAGGAAGCATTGCTGTCATATGTCCACCCTCCTGTTCCTTCTACAAGGCCTTTCCTCTCAGATTGCATCTGTTGGTGCAATGCTATGTCCCTGGTTGGAAAGGACATGTTTGGGTGGATACAGAAGGTTGGCTGGTGATGAATGTTCATATGCGTAGGACTGCAATTGACTTTGGTGTTAAAGTAGGTGATGAAGGTGAGGCTCTGAGGAAATCCTCAAATTTATGTTGTTTTTTTTTTCTTCTACCAACTTAGAAAAAAGGACTTATAGATATGACCCTGTACTTCAGCACTGGCCAATGATTATGACTTATCTGATGATTAAATAATTTTGCATCCTGCTTTTTATAGTGCACTTCTTGTATTGGTGTCATCTTTTCTCTGAGACTGGAGTGAAATAATCATGGATAAAAACTGGAAAGCTCTTAGTGTATTCAATAACCTATCAATTAAATGACTATTTTTTTTTCTTTTTCAGAGGCATAAACAGAAATTATATATAAGGTTTTCCTATGAGATTCCATTGCTTAGTGACTACAAAATTAAACTAGCTTATTACTTAGAACAGCAAGGGTAAGATTACACTGTTAATTCCCTCACCAAAAATCTCACAGCTTAACTCATATGTTTCTCAGGCTGTTCGCATATTTTGTTTTGTTTCTTCTCTTTTCAACATCCTGTCACAGGTCAACTGACATTCTTCCACACAGCCAGATTTTCTAATATCTGTGTTTCCTATGATCAGTACTAGGAGTCACATAAAAGCACAGCACAGAATGTTCTTTCAAGGGATGGTGTTGGTGAGGAATCTCTCAACTCAAAATCATACATTCAGATGTAGAAAAATTCAGATTGGCAATACTGAAGGTCTATACCAGCTACGTGTTAAGGATAAGTAAGTATGTCAAATAATGCTGTCCTGGTGGACAGTAAAATGACAATGAGTAAACAGTGTGCTCTTGCGGCCAGGAAGGCCAATGGTATCTTGGGTTGTATAGGGAAGAGTGTAACCAGCAGGTCAAGGGAAGTCATTCTCCCCCTCTACTCTGCACTGGTGAGGCCACAACTGGAGTACTGTGTCCAGTTCTGGGCTCCCCAGTTCAAGAGGGACAGGGAACTACTAGAAAGAGTCCAGCGTAGGGCTACAAAGATGATTCAAGGATTGGAGCATCTCCCTTATGAGGAGAGACTGAGAGAGCTGGGACTCTTTAGTCTGGAGAAGAGAAGGCTGAGGGGAGACCTTATCAACGCCTACAAGTATCTCAAGGGAGGGTTGAAGGAGGAGGGAGCCAGACTCTTTTCAGTGGTTCCCAGTGAGAGGACGAGGGGCAACGGGCACAAGTTGGAACATAAGAGGTTCCACTCAAATATGAGGAGAAACTTCTTCACGGTGAGGGTGACGGAACCCTGGAACAGGCTGCCCAGGGAGGTTGTGGAGTCCCCTTCTTTGGAGATTTTCAAAACCCGCCTGGATGCAGTCCTGAGTAACGTGCTCTAGCTCTGGGCAATCCTGCTTCAGCAGGGGAGTTGGACTAGATGATCTCTATGGTCCCTTCCAACTCTAGAAATTCAGTGAAATTCAGTGAAATTCAGTGAAATTCAGTGAAATGCAGAAATGTTTAACCAAAAGTAAAATTCAACTCACTCTCTAAATAAAGGTACTTAATTGGCAGCCATGAGCCGTGAGGTGATTGTAGTGTGCTGCTTGTTGACCAGCAAAAGTTAAATCAGCTAGTTTATACAATCGTCATGATAGTTGCGTCTACCATACGTTAAAGCTGCATTTCATAGACAAAAATGTCACATTGGATATAACTTCCAGTAAAGTTTGTGCTATCTATTGATCTAATTGCTTCTGACAGTCTAACCATTGTATTCAAGGTCTTTCAAGAAAATTTACTGTAGTGAAAGCATTGCAACCAAAATCAGGAGTTATGGATACCATAAGCAGAGAATTTACTAGGAAGATAATTATTTTCAGAAGCAACTGGTTTTAGAAGAACCCCTCCCTAGTCAATGCCCCCAACTAAAATAGGCTGTTGTTTACCTGCCCTATGTTATGCTCTGTTTCCCCGGAAAAACTACAGAAAGAGGAACCTTTTATTTACATGCAGACTGATATATACCTGAAGAAAAGTCCAAATTACAAGTATGTGCTAATCAATTGTGGCTCTGCTTCTATGCATCACCAGCATCGAATAGGGCTGAAGGGATTTGGATCATGGTCCCTCTCCATGTTTCCTGACATATAGGGGCTATGCTGTAGCAGCAACCTGGATATTATAGGATCATAGAACAATTCAGGCTAGAGGGGACATCAGAGGGTCTCTAGTCTGACTTGCTGCTCGAAGCGGGATCAGCTCTGAGGTCAGGTTCTTCAGGGCTTTATGAAGTCAGGTCTTGAATACCTCCAAGGATAGAGAGTGAAAAATGAGAGGTGTTCATGTGGTGCACAAGACTGTTATGTTGCTAGGTTTTTACATCCTCATTCAGGGGTGGTCTAAGATCCAGTATATTCCCAGGGGTAAAATACAACAGCCAAGTGTTGGAAATACCACTAACCTCTGAGCAAAGGCAGAAGAAGGACATTTTCTCAGACTGCCCGTGCTTAAGAGCAGGAGGGAAGGGAGAAAAGGGGTGAGACAAACAGATTCTGTTTCTTGACTATTTTAATTAGGTGTGTGATAGGATACTGAGAGAGACCCACCAAAGAACAGCCAAGAGCCTGGTAGTGAAAGTACACATTTGGTTTTCAGACACAAAATTTCAGATCCCAGGCCTAAATCAGCAAAACAAGGAGCCTCCATGCCTGTCTTCCACTTCTGCAAGGAGTTTCCTAATCATGACTACGTTTTTGTAGCGACTGAGTGTCCTGGTTTGCATGAGCAAGTCAGTCTCACAATTTTTTAAGGGAAGAACTCTAAGATATTTGGGGCTGTATTGCTTCCAGCCCGTAGATTTGAAACTTTGAACATGTATGGTGAAAACCCCTTCCTCTTCTTCTCTAAATGTACCTGTTATCCACAGAACTATCCAACCTGACTTTGAAAACTTCAAACTATTAGTTTCCTGGTACAGCTTAATTCCAGTATTAAATTCCATAGTTTTATTGCTTAGTATAAGAAACAATTTTCTACATTCAAGATATTTCCATATTCAAGTTACTCCGCTGCCTCTGATTTTTGGCTCATAATTTCTCTTTCCTGATTAGAGTGTAAAGAGGAAAAACTGAATTTAATCTTAGTTCTCAGAGTCCTTGAGGGAAAACTATCTCTAGGTCAGGCTTGTGGGGAAATTGCAGACCAAAGCACTATCCCTTCTACACCTAGGTTTATAGCAGGGATAGATCCAGAGGGAATATTTACTGCAGCACTTAATAGGTTTATCCAAGGTAGGACTTCAGCTGCATAAGCTGCAAGACCCTTCAGGGATGGAAAGATGATTGTTTTTACACTGATGGTCTTTGCCAGGGTGCTTATGACTGCTTTGCACAGGCACAGTTGGTGTAAAATAGCCTTTGGCTACCTATGAATCAGTCCCCTACTCTCAGTAAAATCTGAAGGATTCTGTTCAATGTCCTTAAATGGGATGAGAACATGTCAAACCATGGCAAGAAATTAGCTTTGAGTTAATTCTAGGTGGCTTTTTGAGCAAGAAGGCACAAGAACTGTAAAGACAATTTTAAAATCTTGTTCTTTCTATTTTACTTTTTGGCTTGTATTACTCAGTTCTTTTTTTCTGTGGATGCAGTGTGCTTTACACAAAAAAAAATATCTTGTTAGACAGAGGCTTCACATATTCCGAAGTGAGTATGAGTTACCTTTGGCTTTATTACAGAAACCACTCTGGTAAGAAAACCACAGAGCAGGGCAGGGTGAGAAAGCAATGATTTTATCTACATTTTTAGGAAAATTTTAAAATGAGAAAAAAAATGCCAGTTTCACATTCATTCATTTTTCCTCTGCAAGATGTGCTTTGTGATGTAGCAGAGAAACTATGTGACTGTCCCTTTAAAAGCCATCATACCAATCAGCAGGTTTAACTGTCAAGCAAGTTGATGTAGGGCTCTTTGAATTACTGAGTGAGGGATATTCTTCCTGCCAGGTCCTGTCCCCTGTAGGCACTGCAGAGAAGTATTATAGGGCAGTCCTTACCTTGGGAATTAGCCTGCAAGACCCCAATGCTGTCATCAAACTGCATAGATTTGATGTTGAGTGACGCCAAGATGCATTCCTTGTCCTGCAGCGAAGCATCATCAATATTATTCTGATTGGCTGACAGGATAACGCACATGTCGCAGAGGTTGATGTTGACAGCCCTTAAATCAGCCCGACTTAATGGTGTACCCTTCGGCA
>NW_015091042.1:1758723-1922242 GCF_001431845.1 Calidris pugnax | reverse complement strand
AAAAAAAAAGAAGAAAAACAAATTAAAGATTGAGAAGGAGCTTTGGGAAATTATTTAACAAGTATCTTTTTTATGCTCTGACATTAAGCTGGTCTAACTATGTGCCAGGGAATAGGAGATGTGTGCTAATCTAAAGGGTAGTTGGTGCTGATGGCAGCATTTTAGGTTCAATCTCAATACTCAGTCAAGCTATTACTAACAAACAAGAAACAGGAATAATGCCAGCATTCTACATCTCATCGGTGACTTGAAATTGTCTTGATTTAAGTTGCTATCATGTGGCAACCTCTGGCTCTCTGAATATAACAAGGGGTGTGTTTTAAATGTCTATTTATCTACTACCAAGTCACAATGGTCTTGGGCAAAAGAATAGCAATTTAAACAGGAAAGCATTATGTGTCCTACGCATTTGAGATGCAATCAGGATAAAGCTATTTGTTTTCTACCTGAAGCAATACACAAAAGAGGTTAATCCTTTTCAATGCATGTTTTTGGTGCTTCTAGAAGGAAAGCACACTGATCTTCAAAGTTGTGTGATCAAACCCTTTCAAAAAAGACTTTATCTTAACGGGCACAACTCATGCAATATTCCCTGCATCCACCATTCTCAGAGAATGCAATAATTAAAATGAAATGTTGTGGTAGTCCATGGTTTTTTTTCATATTTAACATAAACGAGACATGACACTTAACCCATTATGTTTTGTTTAAAGATAACACTTGCTTTTCACATCCAACAGTCCACATCTCTAGTTACAGAATATTAAGTTTATGTCACAGGGGTTGCAAGGTCCAAAAAAAAAAAAAAAAAAAAAAAGATTTTTTTTATGGAAACTAGATTCTGCTCTGCTGCCTCACATGGTTTGGTACCCAAAGACCCTAATGATGATGAGGAGACTAAGCTGTCCCCTTGTCACACAGAGACTTTCATAAAACCGAGTCAAGACCCTACTCTTCCATCTCCTGATCACTCATGGTGAACTCCTGAACTCCACTGAGAATATGCAATGCAAAAGTGAATTTAAAATGTATAAAGTGAAGGCAGAGCTCAATTCTTACTCAGTGATTGCCACCTAGTTTCAGATACTGGCCTCACTACTCCATGTTACTTTCAATAATTTGAGGCATGAAACCTTGTGGAAATCAGTAGATATTGAACAGATATCATTTAGTTATAAAGTACTCAAAAGTTAGCATATGATTATTCCTGCCACCTTAATTCTGCCCTTTGTATCTGTACTGTGCACCAAGTGAAGCAGGATTCCTGTGGGGAAAAATAATATGTAATCATGTAATTAATTAAAGGCTTACTCCTAATGATTTTATGCAAAGGGACAGAATTAAGGCTGCCTGAGGATATTTAAAATTGGCATTTACCTACTTTCTAAGAGTTTTCTCAGCAGCTTAAATGCGTCTTTTAATACAGACTTTAAAAGAAATTTCCATATTTTTTTTCAATCCAGAACAAATGTTTTTATATTGAGCTGTAACCACATCCCCATCAGATATCAGCAGCAAATTTTACCTCCTGAACCAAAGAACAGACAAGTAGGAAATGAGTTTGAGTGGCCTCCCTTTAACACGATTCCTACCAGTACAATCTCAGAACTGTTAGTAGACTTTTAAATTAGTATAATTAGATCAGAATAATGCTGATATTTTTAACTTTATATAAACATTTTGAAACAGATAGGCTGGGGGGAAAAAAAGAGAAAAAGCAGTAACAAAATCTGTGTGGTCTTCAGCACCTTTGATAACTGTGTAAGATACAATTCCTTTACATATTCTGTATTTTTAAAGGTGCGTGAACTATTTAAGCTGTTTAACTGAAAATTAGTCCAA
This sequence comes from Calidris pugnax, assembly GCF_001431845.1. Classification (NCBI taxonomy): domain Eukaryota; kingdom Metazoa; phylum Chordata; class Aves; order Charadriiformes; family Scolopacidae; genus Calidris; species Calidris pugnax. Next base: position 1,920,400 of record NW_015091042.1, on the reverse strand, counting down.
AACTACTCCAATTTTGGATGTAAATTGATTGGGGAATGCAAAAGTGGGGTACATTTCCTTGATGCTTCTTCAGAATTCATAATCAAAACCTTACAAATACTCATTATAACAATGGATATATATTATATACTGGACAGTTTGGAAGTAGTAGCTGGATTCTGTTCTGCTCCACCGTTCAACAGTATTATTAATTTAATTCTGATTCCTTAGCTTTTTAGCCTTCACAGTGACTAGAATTAAAAGGAATTGGCAGGAAGAGAAGGATATTAACTGACCAAATTTGATACTGACACCATTTTTGTGACAGCAGAGAATCTTGTGACACCATCTGTTGGATCAGTTTACAGAAAAAAGCCGAGGGCTAACACTAAAACTGCATTTACAGTAACAAAGACCTACAGCCTGAATTAATCAGAAAGTGAAGGAAGTCTTTCCATTCTATAGCTATTGTCCCAATTAATCAGTTTAGGTTACATCCATCATTCATTTATTTATTTTTAACTGCTAAAATATAATTATTTAGAATGGTAAATTCATAACTTTTCATTCCCATCAAAAAACATACAAACTAACTTTACTCTGTAGCGTACAGAGCATTCTCTTTCGGACTCACAATATGGTCTCGTTTCCCTCCTGCCTACATCTTTGTGGGTCATTTACAGCTGTGATCACCTAAGATCAGTAGCTTGAAGGGCTTCATTTGTTTGTCCTGGAACTTGTGTCTCTACATTTTAGGCATATGAGTGAATGATAACACTACATAGGAGAAAAAGGTCCTCTGAAATGTAGTTATAGTGGTTGTCCTTACTAAAATCAATAGGAGTTTTTCATCGATTTCAAAAGGGTCAGGGTTTTGCCATACTTCCATACATGAGAATCGCAAGACCCTGAACTAAATGCTATGGCAATGTTCCTTATAAAGTAGGCCAGTCAACAGGAAGCTTTTATGAATATAGATAGATATTATGTAGACAGAGTAACAATATTTTTTTTTCAAAGGATTTTTTGGGTATAAATACATAAATAATGTCATAAATAACTACTGTCATTCTGTCAGAGAAATCACAACATCAAAACTGGCTACATGCAGTGCACTACAGTGAATGTTCGATATATAACACAGCTAATACATTTGATAGCAGCTGAAATTCATCCAATGAGGATGACAAGGAACTGAACACTGCGGCAAATATCTTCTAATAAGGTCTCACAGGGCTCTGTTTTCATAGACACAGTAAAGGGAAAATCTAAGTCCTCAGGCCTATAAGTAGACAAAAGTAAAAAAGCCTAAGATCAAAGTCAATATGAATCTGTCCAGTTGGTGTCCTAAATAACAAAGTATCAATAATATGGCTTTGGACTTACAGGCAAGATTGAAACCTTGGGGAAGTTATGCAGTGTCTCCCATTCCCTTCTCAGGTATTCAAGTGAACCCACAAACACAATGTGCTTGAGTTCATGGTAGTGAAAGTTGCTGGCTCGTAATGGCATCACTAAATTTCTTAATCCAATCAAAGCAGATTTAACATCCCCAAATATGCAAACGACTACATGCCCACTTAAAACTGTCATCGCTGCTTCACTTCGAGTCTAAAAAAAAAACAAAAAACAAAAACAAAACAAAAAGACAAGGAAGAAATGAAACAAATGGAAGCTTAAATCATATATTGAGTTTTAAACCAGGAAAAACACAACTGTCAATATTGTTCATGCACAAAGAAGCAGTTTGATAATAGTTGTTCATTTTACCCTTATTTATCCTTCATTAAACGTGCTCAGCAGAAGAAAATATTGTTCTTGTTTGCAAATCCTTCAGTGTTCAGGAAGACATTGCACAGGACTGAATTCTGGTCCTGTATATGTTTCTACACATGTGGATTAAAGGTCTGGTTACAATCAAAGAATTACGGGTTTAACTAAGAACAACAGAATTTGACCTATTACGCATTTAACCATTTTAGGATTTCAGAAAAAATCAATGCTCTACACTGCACTGCTTTACAATGGATGCCCACCAAACTCCACAGACCTTCTCTCAGTAAGAAAAAGCTAGTGTGTGAGATCGTGACTAATACTAACTTTTCAGGCCCATTAGACTTCCTGAGTTCTTGAATAGATAGAAGGAAAAAGTCTCATGGAGAACACTTGAATCATATTGAGAATTATCTTTTTCTCTCAGTGATAAGAATAAACTTTTGCACTAATTTAATCATTCGTAATGTCAGTTGAGCAGGTAACTCAAACACCAAGATGATTAAAGAAATTCACTAGGAAAAAAAATCTTCATTTCTAGAGACAGTCTTATCATTCTTGCATGGCAAGATTCACTGACATCATATTGCCAAGAAGTTGTACACTCAGTATAATTACTTAGAAGTTTTGCCAATAAATAAAACTAACACAACAGTGAACTGCAAAATTTTCCCCTCACTTATCAATATTATATGTTCTTTTTTACCTTGATTTTCATACAATTCTATAAAGAGAGTGGTCTTGGCCCTCTAAACAGCAGAAGACATGAGCAAATGCTCAAGTGAAGCATGTAAGTTGATGAGCATAGAGCATGCCTCTGCCTATGGATCTTGAAGACTCAAGCTTTAAAAGACAGAGGCCAAGTCTTGAAAGAAATTATGTAGAAAATGTCACTCTATAGTCATTGATCTATATTTTGCCACTTACATTTGATTGTATGTCAAAAAAGTTCTTACTACCTGATACTGCTGGAATCTCACAGAGCCAAAACAGACCTTGGGCAGAAAAATGAATTTTTTTTCTGATTGAGGCATCATCAAGTATCAATTAGAAGACAACCTGGGAAACCTTATCATCTTCAAACTATGTACTAATTTGTACTTGTGTGGTCTCTAAGGACAGCATTAAATTTGCATGGATATGAACGTAGACTTAAATTGTGGACTGAGTTTGAAAAGGCGTAGGGAAGCATTGTGCTGACAGTGTTTTTGTTGGTGATGATGCATGAAGCAGAAAGGATCTGGCCAGACTTAGAGATTCACAGGCTAGCTGGGGAAATGCTGACACGGCATTACCAAGAGATGATAAAAGAGGCATTCCATAGCGCCATTTTTTGAGAAACACTTTTCAAAGTGGGACAACGTCTAAAGGTTGTCTGCTAAAATGTGTTTTGAGCACGAAGGCAGATTTCTATCTCTGTCTATTACAAAGTATTATACATCAGGGTTGCCCCTCCTTGCCTGCTGAATACATACAAATGCACTATAAAGAGCTGTTCAGTCAAACTCTGTCTCACAGCTCAGTCTCTAGAATTTGGAATTTACTTGCTTGGCTTTTTAAATACCGATATTGCAATTCCAGGCAATGTCACAGTTATTACAGCAACCCCTGAGGAGAAGTGGAGACAAGCTTTTAACCCCTGATTACTAGAATAAACTGGGGCTGTCACCATTGTCGGCTACACCATGCCACAGTGCAGGAAAATCTAAGAGAGCAGACTCAGGAAAAGCTTTATGAAGTGCGACAAAGTGAAGATCCACCAGGGAGTTCATTTCAAATATCATCAGTTTTGCGTATGAGATCTGGAGTTAGTTACTTGTTACTCTTAGGTATGAGTACATGAACACAAGTGGCACAAACTTTCACCGAGCAAAATAGACTGTGATAGGCCTTCTAATTATTTTTAATGACTTGAGTCAGTTTGATGCTTTACCCAGTTAAACAAATGAAACAAACAGACACTAGGCTCACTGCAACATGTTAGAAAGGCAGAGTAGTAGTACTACTTACTCTGGCCTATTTGGGCATCTTGAAATGTTGAAAATTGAGAGAGTTCTAAGAGAGCAAAATTCACATAAATAAGAGATAATGCAAAGCAACACTTGCCTGTATTAGAATCATTGCTGCCTTGTATGAAGAGATAATTCGGGTGTATAAACATTTAAATATTTCCAGTCTTAATTCTCTAAAGACTTAAACTCACTATGCACGTTTCAGCTTATGAAAAAGAATTTCTCTATTTTGGACCAATTTTTCTTGTTGCACTTGGCATACAGACTTATATAATCATAATTATTTAACCAAAATGCTAGGTTTGATTTCACCAAGCTGTGTTTTTGATTTCAATAAGCTGGAGTTAAAATGGTAGTAGAGATTAATTTATTAATCCATTAGATATCAGTTCTCTAGTTCAAATAACCTCATTTCAAAAACAACTTGTCACCAATACCTACCAAAATGACCTTTTCGATGTCCTTGGCTGGACACCAATGAAACATCCCTGTAGAGTCATATTTTTTCACATTGGCATCCATATTGTCAATCTGCTCGTTGCCAGGAATTAACAAGGGGTCATGCCTGGGGAAAAACAAGTTGAGGACAACATAAGTGGAAAATATTATGAATTATGGATGGAAAGATATCCCAAGAGCTGTGTACAAAGAGGGATAAAAGTAAAAAAAATGAAATGTATTTACACTTTAACATGCTTTCAATGAGGGCACTTGTAAACAAAAGCTGGAACGAAAAAAAAAGTTAATTTTAAAATTTTGGGTGCAGTTTTGAAGATTTTCTATACTCTTTCTACACCAATAGCCATTTAATTTTAAACAAGGCTTTCTGACACCATCACATTCATAAAAGAGTTTTTTTTTTTCTTTCCAGTCCCACCCTTCCAAAATAAATATCGCAGTTGCTATTAGCATCTGCAATGAAGTAGAAGGGATAGGACCAGAGCCCCATGCTGACTGACTGGCATAAGTATGGAAAGCCAATTACTTGCTTTTACCACATACAACTTCTGATGTGATGCTCTTCGCAGTAAAAGCTTTAACAGGCTGCACTTTAAATATTTTAGCAATTTGCCCAATCATATTTTGCTTTCCCAAACTGAAGCCCTTTAAAGATTCAACAATATGTCATTTTAGAGCACGCTGACTAACAAATGCCCACATCTGGAATACATGATTTTAATACTGAACAACAACGTCCACTTTCATGGACAACTCTACCTGTGATAACCTTCTAAGTGTCTTTTCCAGCAAGATTTTAAAGCACAAGGTTTCTCAAAGGAGAAGCAAATAAAAGACATTTTTATAAACTTGCTCTCCAGCAATATAGTTACATCTAGGCACAGACACATACAGTTCTTTAATTTATATGCTAAAATCAAACATTACGCTAAGTGACTCCAACACTCTGAGATGCCAGTGAGGACCCCTAAGTGATTGCATTATGCAATAGCATTAGAAGGAGAATCGTATTTACAAGGCAGTTAGGGTAAACTGACCCTAAAATCTTAAATTCGAGGAGGGAACAGAGCTTTGCCTTGCAAAACTACAGTCTTTAACTAAGGTTTTTGTCATGAATGTTTGAAATATCCTGATACAGAATTGTAACATTTCAAAGGAGAAAATATGCTCAATGTAGGAATATGCCAAGTACTCTGAGACAGGTAGCCAAATTTTAAAGCCTTTTAAAGCCTGTTAAAGAAATGCCCGTGTTGGCTGAACTCTCAAAACTGGAAAGTTTTTAAAGCATATGAGCCAGCAGGCTGTGGTAAGAACCTCTCTTCTGCATTGTCTACTAAAGCAGACTTTGAACACTGTGTATGATATAGGTAAATTTACCCTGAATACAGTATGATAAGTTACCATGCTTAAAACAGTTATGCTTGCATGCCTAAGAAAGGTATAATCTCTAATTCCTTCAGGATGACTAATTTGTGTAATTTTATAGCCACTGATTATATATCCATTGAAATCAGTGGAAAGTTCTCATTCATTTCACTCAGAGTCAACTCCATAGAAAGCAGCTTAAAAGAACTTGAGAAACTATTAATGCAATGTTCCGTTTAAACCAGAATCTTTTGATGCTTTAAGGAAAAGCCATGCACTACATGGCAAAGGCATAAATCAGACTCATCTGGAAAAAGAAACATTAAGTTTTCGAAGTTTTTTACATTCACTCAACAGAGACACAGTTCAGCGCATTTCCTTATCAACCCCCTGGCAGCAGAAGACTCTCTAGGGGACTACTTGGACTCTGTGACCCTACTCCAGGTTTTGTAATGAAAGGTCTTCCATAAGTTGTGTTTTGTTGGTGGTTTGTTTGATTTTTTTTTTTTAAGTTCTAGAAAAGTATCTAGGCTCTGCATTCTCTTACTCCATTCACCAGTGAGCTGCAGCCATGGCAGTTTGGGCTGAGAGTTAACTGTGGTGCTGCTTGTAGGGCATTCCTTGCTGCTCAGAGTTGCATCTGGCACAGTGAGGTCTGCAAGCATGGATACAATTCCATTTGGAGGTTGTACTGATGTTCAGACAACATCTAGTGGTAACCTGTCCTCGCTATTTTTTCTGATGAAATGTATTAACCAGGTGTTTCAAAATAAGAAATGTTGCCAAAAGGTTAGGAATCTTCAGGAGCTTCCACTGAAAAAAAAATTTTACTGTTTCATTTTCCCCTGCCCTAAACTTTCACAAGACATTTCTCCAGCAGCCTGTCACAGCACAGCACTGAAACAAAAGCAAAGTTCACTGGTCAAATCAACTCTTTTTTCTTTCAGAAATTAGGTGCATATAGGTATGAATTTTCCCTTCATCAGAGTAACTATAACAAATCAATTTGTAAAAAAATGCCATATTCTAATTTTCTAATCAATGTTTCTTTTCTGCTCTGAGATTTAAAACTAAGTAGATCATTTGAAATCTTCACACAAATGAGTATTTAGCAATACTCTAATCCCAGTCACAGAAATGATACATATTGAAAGGAATCTTATAACAAAGCAGGTGATAACAGATATCAAATTATGGTCAACTGCCTTGAAGCCTGAGTCAATTTTTAGCTTCTGTGTATGGTTAAATCCTAGTGTAGTTCTCTTTTAGGTAAGGGCCTTGCATCCTAAAAAGGAACATTCAAAGTAGCTTGTGCTAAAGATTTATTAGATTTTTACCTCAATACTATATTTTATAGAGATCTTTGTTTCAAGAGATGCATGCTATGGGAGGCATGAAGGATGTGAATCATCAGATATAACTCCCTATTGAAGTTTTAGGTAATAAATTGTGATTTTAAAAAAAATAATTCCTTTTTTAATCAATTGCTTATTTGCAATATGATAAACTCTTTGGATCCTCTGCTTTGCTGCTTGGAGTGCAGCAAGTGGGAGCCTTAAAAGAAGCAAACAGAATGCATCACACAACGAGAAAGTACTCTAGTAGATACTCTTGTACTACTTTTACTCTAGGAGAACAGATTATGCCTGAGAAGGAAACTGTGATAAGACCAGCCATGCTTTGTGTTTCAGAATCTGTGTGTGTGCTTACTAGATTTTAATCTTCTGGGGTAAGCTATTATTTTAATATACCTCTTTATCAATTACTTTTCATTCCTAATAAAGCAATACCTGAAGATGTCTATGGAGGTTGAAAATGGTTTACTACTAAGGTCCAAATTTGCCCTCAGAAGATATGCTGGTTTATGTACTTAAAAACTGAATTGGTCTTTGGGCTTTTTTTTAAACACCGTGGTCATTTTATGAAGTAATACAATAAAAAATAATATTATTATTTTGGACATATAGACTCTTGTTAATCTGGTGATCTAAACCTGTTTTGCAAATACTAAAAATTAATTAAGACAGACACACAGAGGCCAAGGCTGTCAAATCTGCCTAAGGGGCTTGGACACCCTCTTCCCATTAAAATTCATGTTACACAAAGCATTACAGTTGTTGCCCTTACAGCCAAATCATGGACTGAATGTTTCTAGAGCCTCTCTACCCTCCTCACCCATGAAGATGGCCCTGTCAAGCCATGCTTGAGTCACATTGGCAGGTTACTGGGGAAATGCTTGTATTAGGGCTGCAGTTATTATGTTCTCCAGGGCTGTAGTCATCTGCTTGAAAATTTCAAATGATAGGAAGAAAACTACCTTCTACCAACTAAAATCCACAGTGTTTGTTTTAATTGAGATGTTGGTTTTTATGGCTTGCAATGACCAAGCCATTTGGTCATTTCAGCTGGGAAAAGACAGGCATGTATAGCATGCATAGGAGAAAAGGAGCAAAAGTTAATTTTCCTACATCCATAACCTCAGTTTAAAAATAGCTTCTCTGGTTTTTATGGCAGATATTACATTCGCATGACTTCAAATGAAGAGCAAAATACCATCTTTTCAAGGTTTTGAAAAGCATATAATGCCACTTATGATCAATTAAACTTGAAAATGACGCTAAATGCCATGCTACAGCTGCAACCCCAAAAAGCCTGCCTGGAAGACAACAGCCTAAAGCAAAATCATAAATCCCACTTCCAGCAAAACTATTGCAAGGAAGCGAACATTACATTTTAAAGAGCACTGCTTTCCTAGTACACATTCTTAACTACTGCAAACTTACTTACTTGGATTTTTTGAGTTTGGAAATTCGAGTAATGACTGGGGATGGAACAGAACTGAAAAGACCATTCGGGGCCAAACGGCTGCCTCATTAAATGACTTGTTCAGCGTATCTTTGGATTCTGTCACCTTTGTCTTAACTTTCTTGCTATCATTCACATGAAACTTTGACCATAAAAGCAATATGCCCTCATTGACCTGCAGAGGAACAATGCTCAACATATGTTGAGCACTGGGAATGAGAATACTATATGACCAGTAGGGACCCTGGTATTGTTTGAAAATAAACAACTCTTTGCACATCAGTAAAACAATGTCTTGGCTACTTTTTATTTTGTCCTACAATAAAATTCTCCTTATATAAAATCAATGGTAAAACAGCCTTGGGAACAACACAACTGCTCTTTAACCTGTGCTTGTTATGTCTTTCTCAGGTAGATATACCATATCTGGATTTTGCCCACAAAAAGATGTCAGGGTGTTGAAACTCACCTTGTGTGCGGGCCAAGAATTTTGCATTTTCCTCCCTGACTTTGGATGTGGATGTGTGTTTGCGAGTATATGCACACACATACTTAATTTTTGGAGGAAGGAGAAGGTTTGCTGAAGGTAATATCGGAGCTGAAGACACGTTAGAGAATGTCTCATGCCTTTGAAATTTCTCCTACAACTACCCTAACAAATTGTGGCAATTAACATGCTGTTAGTGTTAGATGTATGCAGCCAGTGCAGGTGCTAATAATTGAAAAAGCATTTAGAGCTTTTACACCCTGGCTGAATATTTCATGATGTGCTGCATGTTTCACTATTTACTCAGTGGGCCTCTGTCACTTCAATCTTCTCTGACTGCTTTGACTGGTGCTATAAAGCTCAACCAAGATAGAGTGACGGCTTGTCACAGGCAAACTCCACCGACTCCGGCAGCTCGCTGGGACTCGCTGCGAAGGTTGTCACGACATTCTGATGGAATTCAGCAAATGTTTTGTGACTAATACACCCAACATTTGTCGGCTACCATTAGCCATTCCCTGTGACCCTCTGCCGTCTGTGTGGATGGCATTAAGTTGTAATGAGAATTTGTTGCCTATGTGTGTTACACTAATGACACTCTCTTACTGATCTTTCCTTTCACAGGTTAATCAGCAACGAAATCGGAAGGATTCAGTGCCCTGATGCATGGAGCTTTAGAGAAGAAAACCCAGTGCAACAAGAGAAACAAAACCTGCAGTTTACTGTTAAATGCTCTGTTGTCACATTCTAGAAGCTGTCCTAATACTGGCTACAATCTCACACTGTTGGACTTTTTCCCTAAATCTGCAAAAAAGAATAAATTGAATACAGTGCTTGGTACCTATTGCCCTGTGCAAGCTTATGGGCTGAATTACAGTGCTAAGAACACTAACTAATTCTCTTTCCTTCCCTCTCGCTCCCTCACCCAGATGTCACTGAAGTGTTTTTTTATCCTCAGAAGCCTTTCCGAAGAGCTCATGTTAACTTATCAAGACTACTAAGGACACCGATATAGACACTGTTTACTGTAAGAATCTTGCTCATTAAAGTATCTTGATACCTCAGGACATGCTCAGAATATGTTTCAGAAGTATCAATCCTCTCACATAGAAAAGTAACAAAATAGTTAACTTTTAGACTTTTATATGAGCAATTTAATAAAGGAGAGACAAGGCATACAGCCAATGTATCCTCTGGTTTTATTTCCCATTTATATCTACTCAAGCTGTAGAACTAGCAATCTTTGAACTAGCAATATACCTAAAAAGATAATTTTTCATTTGTAAAAAAATAAACCCACAGTTAAGTGGCATCATAAAATACGGGAGTGTTTTTTGCCACTTAAATGAAGTGTGTAGTCTTTATAGCTTATGATAAAAGCTACTATTTTCTCTACTCAAAGATTTTAAGAATACGTTATTTTCTTTAAAGCAAGTTTAAAGCTAAAGAGTTTTTTCTTTTCATTGCCTTGATCTGAGTGGATCTTCTGTTACCCTGAACTTTATATAGAAAGCCCGTTGATTTTTTTCTGCTGGAAAATTCTTCTTTTCTTTCCCGATACTGAGCTCTCATCTCAAAAACACTTGTGCAAGGTTTCACAGTACTCAAAAAAAATCTGACCCTGTTCTTACTCACCTGGTTTATAGAACAACTACCAATGGCAGCAACAGTCAGAGGGCTAACATACCACCTCCTATCATTCAAACCTTTTCATTCTATAACATTGTTGAAAACAGTTCCAAGCTAATACAGTGATTACTGAGCTACTCCTGTCGCTCACATTGGTTGTACTGAACTTGTAAAACACAGTCAGGAAGTGAAATGTGCTGTTAAATACCTGCTGTGTAGCAGCTTTGTTATCATTGCATATTAGCACTGCATAAAGTTAGACTCGTAAATCCTTAACGAAGGACACAGATTTTAAAATACATGATGGAAGTCTCCAAGGCTGAGGAACATAAATATAAACCATTATTATGGTTAATCAGTGAGCTTTCACCTCTTCAAACCTTACCATCATGCCTGATTTAGGGGAGTCATGGAAAATTACCAGATTGAACTTTTTTTTTTTTCAAGATTTTGCTTGAGAAATGTTCCCCTCTACCCCACCCATCACTTTTTTGGGGAGGGTCCTATGAGATAGCTCACAGTTTCAGCTCATGGAAAGGCAGTATTACAGTGGCAGGAGAACTACAAATTCATCCCAAGTGGCACTTGTGGAAATGTTTGTGTACATTTGAGTGTATGTAGCTTGGTGGGCAGATAAGGACATAAATGTGAATGGCCATTGTTCATATACTTAGACTATTATATCTAACTTCAGGAAAAGAGACAGGAGGTTTCCTCCCCAACTTCAGATAAATAATCTCATTAGGTTTCCGGAAACGTATGCCAAAAAGCTCACTTTTTTCCATGTCATTTAGCTGGGTCTTGACAGTCTCCGAGCAAGTTTTATGGTTTGGTTGGGAATTATTTTAGATGCTTGATCAAGAAAAATCCTCAGGCTTATGAAATTCTCCTTGGCAACACACTGAAATCCCAGCGTCCTCTGATGCCTCTGATTCTTATGTGATCAGGGACTCTAATGATAATGACCCTTTGCTGAGTATGCTACTTGTCTAGAGGCCTATGTCAACTACACCACTACATTCAGAGTGGACAGGGACAAACTATTTGTTTGCTCTTCAGGCCCCTTGGGCCCTGTCATATGCTATTTGTTCCTGCATTAAGAGGTAGTTTGACTCAGCTGGGCTGACATTTCCTTCAAGTCAGTGTATTCCACTCATGCAATAGCAGCTACCAAAGCATTAAGTGCAGTCTTGAGCCCCAGCAATGATCCTTTTAAGTGGCTTTTTTGATTCATATCCAGGGCTTTTCACATTTTTACTGGTCATTCCAGAATCCAAAATGACACTTTTTTTTTAAAACTACCTTTGCTATTTGATATTCGGGCGACATAGCCTCCTCATATTTAACGTGGCTGTTCATCAATAACATGCATCAAAATCTGCGACTGTGAGATGACAAACAGGTGACTTGCTATCACTGCATGACACCAGGGGCATCAAATGGTTCTACTTTTCTTCTCCATCTCACAAAGGAGACCTGATATGCGATTGCCCTGCTATTCACAGCTTTCCTTCCTTTTCCTTCCACTTCCTATTTTGATTTTACTTTTTATTGCAATAGGATGTCCTTGTTTAAGTTATTTTCATATAATACCCATGTTCTTGTGGATTTAATGGGACAGGCTCCTGTTGATGTGAAACAGATAGAAATAACGATGACAATGCAGAGTATTTTTCTAGTTAATTTAAATTTCTAGCCAAGGTCACAATTTGAAGGATTTGTATCTGATTGATCAGATTCTTCCAGTATTGCATCAGTATGATTCTGCTCATGTCATTTGATGCAACGTAGGATTCACTTAGAACAGTGACTTTCTAAATGAGAATCTAGACCAATTGTGATCTGTACAAAGAACATCGTATGCCTACCATCTATTTATTTCAGTTACTCACTTATTGGCAATTAGAGACAACAACATCAAAAAGATGACATTGAAAAGATGTCTTCAATCTATCTATCCAGACCGTATTTGGTAATACAGCTTTCAACTTAAGTGGGAATTCTTGAGATTTTCTCACCAGGTCTAAATAAGCACCTGTCAGACCTCTTGTCATCATGTCCCAGGGAATCCCTCTGATATAGCATCTGTCCTCTGTTCTGCTCCAGTGATAGCAGAATTCATAGAGTTCTATCTCATGGTATAAGACCCTCTTCCCTGATTTGCCCCAGCCACCGTGGAAATCTAAAATCTATACAGCATTTTCAACATCTTAACTGCAGGGCTGCTCAGAAAGTGATTCTAAAGTCACAACTCTGATTAAAATTTATAAATTGACTTTTCACATTTTCATCCTTTACATGCTCTAGACTTCTTGTCCTCCAGGCCCCATCTAGATCCAGAACTATGGCTGAGGAAAGGTCTGCCAAGTAGTCAGCTGTTTCTGTGGGAGGGACAGGGGTGAAGCTGGCTTTAAAGGAGCTTTTAAAGTAAATTTAAAAAGCAAAGATAAATATCAGCTACAGACATGACAGTGCTTTAGCTGATTTACCTCTTGCGTACTTTTAGCTGACATGCACTAAAGATTTCTGGGCCAGAAAGCAAGTACCTGTCACTGTAGGTAATTTACGAGGATACAAAATAGCAGATAATACAGCCCACCTTTGTTTATCAGAAAGGAGAAAAGCGTTTGGCCATTACACACAAAGCTTAACAGAGTTCTCTTCTGATTCAATCCACTTTCTCTTATTTAGCACCTTGAACCCAAGTTAAGTCAGTGTAGATAAAGAGTAAGACAAAGAGACGGTTGGATCTGGGGAGAGGCTGAGGGTGCCAACGCAGGGCTGGTGAATAAATTTAGCAGCAAGGGCGAAGAGGAAGAAAACAATGTCTGGATTTGGAAGCCTGGCAAGTTCTCCACTCGCTGCTCGACCTGTGTTTAGCAATTCTGATGTGCTACTGAGCAGACAGCTCAGGCTCAGGATGACTACTCTCCCTCAGTCCCTCTTCAGCAGGCAATGAAAGCAGGCTCCACTTTGAAAATCTTCCCCCATCATGCAAACTGACACAGGCATGCTTTTCAAAAACCCACAGCCAATCTGTTGATCATTACTTATTTACAAAGGCCTTCGGGCAGAAAGTCCTGTAAAAACCATACTTGATACGGTATACACTAGCTTTTTCTGCTTGTGGAAAAAAGTACCCCTAAGGCTACCTCAAACCATCACTTTCTATTGCACATAAAATGTACCGTGTAACACTAAAGTATTTAATATATATGGTATAATATATCTACAGGAAAGGCATTTGTGTAGAAGTATGTTACCCTGTATTTGGTAATTTGATGTTTTGCTGAAGGCTATGACTTGAAAAAGCCTGCACCTAGTACAGAGGACCTGTCATCTCAGTACCCAAGAGCCAATAGAATAAAGAAGTACCCTTAAGCAGCAAAACTTTGACACAGCTTTGAAGCATATGAAAACAGTATAACTCCCCAGAATTATTATTACTCAAGATCAAAGAAATGAGGCATACTTTACATAGCAAACAGGGACAGTGTGCTCAGCTCCAAACGTTTCAGCTCTTTCTCTCTCTCCCTTTCTTTCTTTTTATTTCTACTTTCCCAAAATTAGGGTTTGGTGAGGGGGGAAGAGGAGGGAAATCTCCCACATGTTTAAAACTTAAAAGTGGTTAAAACTATTCACACCAGATAAGAAGACTGTCCAAAGGTAAGTAAATTGGAAATGATGCTAGCATGACAACTGGCACTATAAAAATGAGAAGCTTGCCGGTATGTTCATTTTATTCTTCCTCATAAACTGTAAACAAGCATGTAAATCAGTGTCATATGGGCAAGGCTGAGCTAACAGGAAGGCAGAGAACTTTTAATGATACATTTAACAGAAATAGATGGTCAATAGGAAAAAAAAGCCACAGCTGGGTGCATTTTCCTCTGTGAATCAATCTCACTTTTGGTTCTCTAGTCTAAACAGAGATGAAGACGACTTGTAGAAGTTACGTCCTTGAATATGCCCTTTATTGCAGCAACAATAAACAAATATGGATGCTGCTGTAACTGGCCAAAGAAAATTCCAGTCTGCTGACCGAAATGCAAAGAGGAATATTACCTAACTGTATCCAGAGTTGCTAAAGGAACAAAATAATTATCAACAATAAAAGACAATTCATGAGTTATTTTATCTATGGAAAGAACTATATATTCATGTTAATTTTCTTCACAACCTCTGTGACTGCAGAGCAGTTACAGTTATACATACACCCAACCCCAAACTGCACCAATGCGCCTGTTTGTATATGTAAGTAAGTTTAATTGTTTCTGTCTGTGTCCGTATATATATGCAGGGGAAAATCTCTGCTATGATATTTATTTCTGCATACAATTATGGACTGAGGTTGTAGCCGGGCTACTTTAGATATACAAAATCAGAGCAGGAGCAGCCTCCGTGTAGAAAACTCCACGTCCACTATCTGATCCTGTTCTGACTGACTTGAGCAGGCAAAAGGTGAAGCACAGTGAGACAGAATGCAAATACCATATTATTTTAATAGTTTCCAATTTCTTACTGCAGTTCTGGTTTTAACAAATCTCTTAGAGGTAATTTGTCCTACAGAGGGAAACTACATAGTTATATAAAGGCATACTGGTGTAAAATAATGTACACATAGCAACAGGGGAAAAATATCTACTAACAAGATGATGTTTTCATCACCCACTTTTAGAGTATATACTACTCTCTTAAAAATCCCTGTATTTCATAATTAATGTGCTTTTAGCCTGAGTAAAACTGCATTAGTTTTGAACTTTGCTTTGGCAAGTACATAGATTATTAGACTTTTTTATCAGTCTAAATCAATTAACAGAAATTTGATTTCAATCGACAGGATAAAAGGAAGGTAATATTCAGGTTCATTTTTGATTGTGATGATACATCTCACATATGGCCTTAAGTACAGAAAACAGTACTCAGAGGGAATCCAACAAAAAGAGAATTGCCTGAGGCAAACTAACCACATGAGTTCCCCTGATTGGTTAGTGCTATCATTAGTGCCACTGCTGTTTAAGAACTACACACGGACAGGACAGGGTGACAGCTAAGACTTTAAAGCCTATGTATTTTTCAAACAGCTTTTCAAACTGTTTTTCATGACAGGATTTTTTTCAGCTCTATCATTAACTGCTGACAAGCTGACAGAATAAATACTTCAGCCTTTCAGAAACCATCTAACAATCTTTCTTTTCCACCCCCTCCCCTTATTTTTGAAGTGGGGGGAGGAGAAGAGGAAGGAAGGAAGAAAGAAGATGAAGATATGAGTTTCTTACAGTCTTACCTCATCAGTTTGGGTGAGGAGTTGGGTGAATTTCGCATGCCTCCGTTTCGCTGCTTTTTTTTGGGTGATAGTGTCGACGGCTGCTCATCTTCAACTGGAAATATAAGGAACTCATGAGATTAAGTACTGCTCTAAGTGCAATATGATATACAAGTGAAGTAGCAAAGAACACACACTCTATGTCCATTCACGCACTGATACTTCATTGCTAACATAGGCCCAACAGTAATAAAAATCAAATACATGTTAGTCAAAGAGATTGGTTTGAAGGAGAAGCAGGGAAAAATACCAGGGCTTTGAACACAGGCGTTCAAATTGGTTTCATACTTCAAAAACAAAGGGGGGAACCACATTCGGGTTATTCTTAGAGTTATTTTCAGTTAATCTGTGCTACAGAAAAGTAGAATTAGTGCTCTGCTATATTCTCAGAAAGATAAAGAACTATTTGCAATACCAACATAACAGCTGCCAGCCCGCTTTTGCTAATGAACTAGACACCAGTTGGTTCTTGCTCCTCACATGCCAAATAACAGAGTCTTCATGAAGAGATGTAAAATATTCAATGCCTTGATGTTCAATGATTCAGTTAGTCAGGAACGTGAACGCAGCCTGCCATTGTGCACAGATCTCCAGCACAAGTCAGACCTCATCGCACCACCCTTCTCACAAAAGGGAGTTTTAACAGGAGTGAACAGAATGAGGTTGAATGGAAGTGGGGAGACAATACCTGTATAACAGAGGATGCATATGTTATGCAATCTTTTAATGAGGATGAGGTGCATTTTCAATGACAGATCAATTTCCAGAGGTAAAATCACTTACGGTTTTGCCAATCATAAACTACTCTCGGATAACCTATGTCACAGTACGTATTGCTTAAACAAGTGCATCTTCCTAATAACTCATCTCTAAGAATTAACCATCATCTTTACTGTTCCAAGATTGTTACTGCACTTGATAATCTGTGCATAAAGTTTACATGTGCTATCAAAGGGAATTTTCTTATGCCCACTTTTTCAAATTCACACTAATGATGAATTATTCTAATATAAAGAAGGAAAAATACACTTTTTTCTCATCCTATTGTTAACTGAAAAATGAACTAGAAGGTAATATAACTGATGCCTAGGAAGCTGTTACTTTAAAGCTAAAAGGAAAGAGATTAGTAGTAGTAGTAGCTAGATTAAAAGAGCTTAATACACATTAGCAGTGCACAAGCAGAGGCTGGAAAAAAAAAAAAATTCTATTTCCAACAAGCTATGTAGGAACAACCAAACCTGGATATATGTCACCTGCCTTAGACTTATTTGAGAAGAAATTAAGCAGTATCATTCTGCTGTAACACTTCTTCTAACAATATCTTATTACAGACTCCACTCTAGCCTGTCACGTCTCTCTATTTGCCCAAGTCTGCCACAGAACTTAATTTTACCTTGGTCAAGACCAAAGGACTGGACCCAGAAAAGACAGATGTGCTATCTTTTTAAATGACCTGGCATCACCTAACATGTCAAGGGAATCAAAACAAAATAAAGCATTGCAAAATAAAAAGAAAAAAAAAAATTAGAAAAAAAGCTAATCCCAAAATAAAGCCCCCAAAGAGTCATGTAAAAGGTCATACTTTGATCAGAGCAATGAGTGTCTAATAATCATTTATTTCACTAACATAACTTTCCTTTCTTCTTGGGCAGCATCCTCAAAGACAAAGCCATTTCCTTCTCATTTGGCTTCTCTTTTTTTCGAAGTCAGAGTCCTATAATGGGAATGCTTATCGATCATTCGTCAAGTATCGTTCTTTGTTTGGCTGAGAGATAAATAAACCCATAGAAAATTCTCAAAAATATAAAAATTGAAATTTTATTTCTGTGATGCTTGCTCAGATTAAACTAGATCACTTCAGTATTTAGTTATTTGTAACATGAAGTGAATATTCACAGAATTATTTTGTTAGTAATATCTTTCTATTTCTGATTATAACAAAGTGCAAGTATTAGTGCATTTCAGAACACCCTCTGCAAACCACTCTCTTGGAAATGGCCTAGTCTTGTTTTAAACTTGTCTATCAAACAGTTATTCGCATGTTATTCCACACAGACAATAGGTTACTTTTAAGATATATACTGTCCTCTCTTGTTCTTTATAGGATATAGACATTCAGTTCCAATCTGACTAATCCACCTCTTAAAAGATCAAGGGAACAAGAACCATGCAAAATATTCCTTCCAGAAATCAGCTACAACTGATATGCTTTGCTCTCTTGGTAGTAAAAATTCTAAATTTAACTTAATTTAATCTGCTGTCATGGGGTTATAGAATGTTTGTCAAGAAATTCAGTATTGCACCATAATTAAAGTGCATTGTTATACCATTTTAACACTTAAAGGAAGATATATAGCCACCAGGACCATGTGCAAAATCTTCTATTAACACAAGTCTACTGTAGATCATATTATAGCCAGAAATATTTTTAATGAACAATAGAAAACACTAGTAAAAAAGAGTACTTTTTTAAGTTTTCAGCTAACTAATAATATTTCTGACTGATCCTTTCAAATACTGGAAGTTAGTACAATAAGGATCCATTGTACTATAAGGTCCAATCTTTGTGTATTCCAATGCTGCCAGGTGATGCCACCCATCTGCCCAATTGAAAAACAGAGTCTTACTAGCAATCATCCCTAATAGCCATTTCTGGAACTAGATTTCTAGCAGTCTGCAGTTATTTTGGGTACTGAATCTAAAATAAATAAGCTCCCTCTTTTGGTATCTGCTTGTCATATTCAAACTACATTACTGTTACCAATTGCCTGGAAAGTCCAAGGTTAATGTGGCTCACTACTAAATACCTGTTAGCAAAGCCTTCTGAGGGATCTCAATTTGTTGCTATAACAAAGCCTTGCTTAAGCAAGGATGCCATTTATTCTTATTGCAGCAATGAAAGGTGATCTATCTTAATCATATCACATCCAAACAAGATTTTGTTTTTCAATTAAATCTGTGCGGAGAGTTCACAGGGCATCTGCAGTTTAGAAACACAGCTCCATTAAAATGTGGGAAAAGGAATCCATGAAGCTGAAAAATGTGAATGGTAAATAATGAACACCATTACCTATGGCTTGCTTCCCAAAAGTGATGCAATGATAACCCACAAGTGGCTTCTTAGTAGTAAGTAGGATATAAAACATACTTAATTATTATCCTTCAGATACTCTTATCAATTTCCTGCATATTTAAAGAAATAGATCTAGCAAAAGTTTTAGTAAAGCCATAAAATATCATTTTAGTTTCATAGTTCCTGTGTCTGCATTAATTTAAAAGGGAGTCTTCAATTTGCTTGTTCTTATGAAAGACAACCATATTTGAATAATGGGCTGTGATATATGACAATTCAACTCTGATGTTGTGTGTTTGACCTAGTGCTTTTGTTAATGAGAACGTGTCCCCATTTTTAGTATTTTTGATGTCCTTATGCTACAGGATTTGCATTAAAATATAGTCATATTATATTATACAGATTTTCTTTACCAGCTTTCATGAAAATTGCGAACAAGTTCAAGAATTGAACACAGAAATTTATAGAATCAGAACTCAATCCAGCCTGAGTTCAAATAAAATTCAAGAGCTTGTTTGCACATCCCTAAGTATAACACTTAATGTACTGTTGTTAACAACCCAGTGCTCACTTGTCTAATAGGCAGAGAATCTCACAGTTCTGCAGCTCAGGAAGAGTCAGTGCTAGAAAAATGTCAGGCAACTCTAATGAGGCTTCAGACGCTCCAGTTTATGCTGGAGTTTAATTTAAAGTTACACTGATGTTTTAACATGTTTGCTTATTCTTGAGTAAAGAGGATTCATTATTTCAATGACATAACCTCTAGACAATGTTCCATGAATTGATTTAAGATGTACTGGTAATTTTAACAGCCTTAACGTAGAGCTGAACATCTGTAACAACACATTACTTGACTTTTTCCTCATTTCATTTTTTAAGTAAAATAAAGGGAATGTCTTCCTGAAACAGTGGACAAGTTCGTAACTTTTTTCTTTGGTTTTTTATTACTATTTTTTAAATAAATCCGTCTCCTTCACTGCCTCTCTCAGGTCACTAGCAACACCGATTACAGACACTGTTTTTAGACCTCAAAAGAGATGGAATTTGAAATAACATCTATGTTACTGAACATCACACGAACCAGAATACCTGGCAAACTCATTCTGCCTAGCATGTAAATGCTTCAGAGCAAATAAACCATATGAAAGGTAAAGCACAAACCACCCAGAAACATTAGTTGACTAGCTGTCTTGATTAACTTATTAATCACCACATCTGGAGAAACCCACATCTGTAAGCACTTAACAGAGCATTAGTAATGTCATAGTCACATCGAAAACAGACTGCAAAACCATGCACAAACCAATCTGTATTGCCTTATACATCCAACTACGGGGCTACCTACGGAGATCTTGGTTCAACCCAGGCTTTTGGGAGTGGTAGCGGTATTTTACGGGCAAGCTGAGTGCCCTTTGCAATCTACAGTACGTAGACTTTCCTTGTTCAACAGAACTCAATAAGTTAAGGTGCAGCAGCGAGGGGTTGTTGGGTAAGAAGAGGCTCCCTTTACGGTTATTAACAAGTGGAACAGGTTCCGGAATTCCTTCAGCAGGCTTGGCACCAACCAATGCATTAGTAGTTGCATTCTTGAATTGATATGAACCTTTTGAGTAACTTGATCTAGCTGCATTCTTTACTTCTAAATAATAAGAAAAAATTTGAATTAATTTTTTTTTTATTAAAAATTATTTCAAACCACAGGCATGAATCAATTTTGATATTATGTGGAATTACAGACTTTAAAGCTTAAAGTATCAGTTTCTACAGCTGAAATAAAGGTTTATACCTGCAGCTTTCTTAAGTTTTTTCTAAAAATGGCTTTTTATAAAAGAATACTTATAAAAGGATTATTCCACAATATTATCATCTTTGAGCAATAATCCCATCCTAGGGTAAATGTGTCTGAGGCAACACTTATTTCCCACATGTTGATAAAGGCTTTGAGATTTACTAGCTGTTGAAGATGTTTATTCCTTTGAATCTACTAAAAATGACAGGGGAGGTAGAGCACTCTGCTGCTATTAAAATAAATAAGGAATAATAGAGAAAAGTAAGGTCAACACTTCCAAACTGTGCAAGCATACTAATGGAATTAAATGGATGTTTAGGAACCTACATAAAAGTTGTTGGGTATTCAGAATTGCTGAATACTGTAAACTTCAGGAGGTCATACATAGCACGACTGAAAAAAAAAATTCCTAAATATGGATTTAGCTTGAAACTGTGAATCTTAGTCTTCCACTTCTAATACACCTAAGCTAATTAAACCACTCCCCATATTAATAGCCCTAACAAACACCATCCTCTGTAAAAAACAATAATAAAATGTTTTTCTGGCAAGAACATGCAGTAATGATCTTCTCCCAATGCTTGTTACATTCTAAATGAGTATATTATAGGGAAGAAGGTACATTACTGAGCCACTTAGATCTTATATTCTGTTATGTATTATGAGGCGAGGAGGTTAGGTAGGGAGTAGTTTATGGACTGATAATCTTGCAGCATTATTTCCATATGTTTCAATTGCCTTAAAGTTTCCATGGAGAACTTTGGGCAGACAGTAGCTCCAAATTATTTGAGGAGGTTGGCATGGGTTTTGGCATCTTTGTCTAGTTTAGCATCAGCTAGAAACACTATCTGGTAACAGGAAAGATACATAAATAGCATCCACATGCTTGCCATTTGTGTTCAAGCACAAAAATCTGTCTCTCTCACAAACAAGGTGATTGTATGAGAATAGCAAGAGTCATTTGAATGTACTTTTTAAAAAAGTTCAACTATTTAATGACAGTGTCCATTCCGATTCAATGACCTCTGAATTGATGGCTTGCTACTACTCTAAGGTGGATATAGGAAAATCAGTGAGAACAGAACTAGGAGTCTGTCACAATGTTGTGCTGCTCTTCACTAATAGTAACATTTGAAGTATAATGATAATAATGCATACTCATGAGAGTTCACATTGATTTTAAATCATCGGAGATCAGCATATATCTTTTATTAGTAAAACTGCCAGAAAAAATGCCATGTATCATATTGGATACACTACTTGAAAATCTTCAATCTTATCTCAGAGTTACTGGGGTTTTGTCAAATCTTGTACTTCTATCTTTGATATTCCTCCAGGGAAATGATTTTCAGATAACAAAAATATATCTGCAAAGAACTATCTCCCTACACAAGTCACTGGTCAAGCATGTATTTTAACACTTTGAAATGCATCCATTCAGTTCTATTTTTAAACTACAGAGAGTAATATTGGAAATAATCTTTATAAATCTACATGCCTGCATCAAAGTATCTTTACATATAGTGGAAGACAACCAAAATCTATTAATAATACTTATCAAGTTTAAGAAACATCATAAACTTTTTACAGTCTCTTCTGGAGTTCAGTAAGTGATGGTTTCAGATACCAGACCTGACTATTAAGCACTAAACTTCCATAACAGTGTATGTCTTATGGCATACTCCATGCAGATATAAGCAAGTTTTCCCAAGATTTTGTGCTTGCTGTGGCACAGCATGAGCCAGAACTAAAACACCTTGTCTTTCAGCATGGCTAATAGCTTGAACTTGGCCTCATATTTAATAGCACCACATGATCTTGTTCAGCATGAAGGCAGACTGAGCTGCTTAAAACATATCCTACTTCCCCTTATTTCTGACAGTGCGAATATGGTACTTACCACTGAAAAGCAAAACATTAAACAATGGGGCTAACAGAGTTGCCTTTTTTCTTTCTTTTTTTTTTGTCAAATTATTCCAGATTTAAAAGTTCTAACTACCAGTTTCATTCCATGACCTCTAACCTCCTGCCAAGAAGGAGCTCAGCTGTTTCAGATGAAAATGGAAGAAGCCCCACAGTGGATGACAATGAAATATCTTCTTCATAGTACAAGTTTCTTTCTGACTACAACAGTTAATGGCTTATGTCTTTTTACTTCATCTTGAAAAGCAAAGATTACAGTATAATATCTGAATATCCAATTTTGGTAGAGATAATTAGCTTTTTATCCATTCCTCTAATACAATTCTATATATTTTTACTTGAGAAAAGTAAAACTGGTTATTTTTAAATAGCTTGTCAAGTTGTACATGCACACACACAAGCACGTCAGGATACACATGGAACTATAGGTGCAAGCACAGAGGTGCAATTTTGAACACAAGATATTGCTGTGCTTTCAGATTAAGCAGTATCCTACAACTAGGTGAGAAATACAGTCTGACTGTCACTTTTGCAGACACATACTGTAATGTGCAGAACCTAAAACACTTATGTTTTTATAGCATCTGTTGTTCAGCAAAGGCAGTTTCTTTTTATTAATAATTTCTTAAAAATCTGATTGGGTGCTGGCACCACTATGTGGGCTGATTTCCATAGAAAACAAAGGTTGCTGTTAATTATACAGAACTAAATACATCCTTATATACTGTCACAGTCTCACCAGGATTGGCAACCAAACTGTCTGGACTGGGGTAATTTGTTTTATCCCTGTGCAATGTTAAACCACAACCTCCAAATCCACAAGGGTTCTAAGTATGGGATGAGTTTAGCACCAGCGAGTCTACTAAAAGAGAACTATTTTCTAGTCACAGTTAGATTAGTTTCTCTTTATCTAATATGACATATGCCTTTATTTTCAATGCAAGTATTCACGACGGGTGTGCTGCTTGCATTGTTTATTCTGCCAAATTTCATTAGAACTATTCATGACACTTCTCATGTATCCATAAGGCATTATTATTGTTAACTAAGAATAGAGATACTTACTGGTCAGTTTGAGAGAAAATTCTGAATAGCTTTTCGAGAATGGCAAACAATAAGGAAGTGGATAAGAGTAGAGTAAGAGTAAGAAATTCCATGTTTTCTGTAGATTTCCTAATTGCACCCTAGGTGAACACTACCTACTTTTGGTAAATGCTGTACAGAACTTGCCCAAGAAACCTGTCAACATTAGACAGATAAAAAATGATGTCTAAAAAATGTGGGATATTAATGTGATTTATGTAAAGATATTTTGAAACTGCATACATTCCTCTTCCTTCCCCCCACCATCAAGAACTCCCTTTTCAAGCTCAATGAATATACACTTGCCTACAGACTGCATTAGGGAATCATGCCTGTTTCTATTTCTATACATTTTATTTATTATAATGAAGATAATTTGAAATGCAATCTGGAACTCCCTGAACATTTTTAAAACAACCAATGTAGTTAATCTAATGCCTATGGCAATCTCTATTTATTTTTTGTGAGCATACACTTGCCATAACTTAAAACTGGGCTGAGCTTTAATTTAAATGTAACAAGGCAGAATACCAGTACAGTGCTTTCAACAAAATGGCTGAAACTGGCTTCAGCATGATTTGCCTGGAAGGGAAGATGAAAATGTGTTTTAAAGGAGAAAAAATATCCTGACCAAAACCAGACATTCTAAACAACCACCACCAATACCCACTGCTCCTTTCCTCCCCCATCTCTATCAGCTGCCAGGCTTTCAGCACCGTTTTTCACCAGACACTAGCACAGTGTTTTCCTTCATAGTCAGCCATCAGCCAGAGCTGTCACTTGCAGATACTTCATTTTTGTTTTAGTCTAATTCATACTGCACCCCCTTAATCTCTGTAGTGAGTAATGCCATGTCACTGTGCAGATATGCCAGATCCAGCCCTAGAGAGTGTTTTTAACAGTTAAACTATCTTGGTTTGAAAAAATATTTTATTTCTCCACCCATCTTAAATGTTCTCTTTCTCCTAAGCATCTTCCCAGCTGACCTCCAAAGGAGCAATCACCGTTCTACATTCTGGCACGTCTTCCATAAAGCTCAGCTTTCACGTGGTGGGTGAAGACAAGCTGCAGCTCTCTATTTACTAAATGCAAATAATCAATATGTTGATTGAGCTTTTGGCTATCAGAGTTCTTTTGATGGAAGTGACAGTGAGCACGACTTCTCTCGTTCAATGACAAGCCTGTTTAGACTTCGCTACCTACCACTTTGTGAATCAGGCAACTGAAAATACCCACAGCAATTCCTCCAAACTGTCAGCTATTGCTGTGATTCCACCCAGCACCCCCTGTACAAGACAACAGATTAACCATTAGGCTAGATATGTTGAAAATATACAGCTTCAACCTTTCCCCAGCTAGCTCAGAGCGATGTATAGATGATTATTTCAACCGTCAGCTGCCGCATAGACTTAAACCCCTGCACAATAACTCCTGGATTCATCTGCCCCTTGTCAAACTTGCACAGCTTTAGTTTGAGCATACACAGTGTGGCAGTTTCACTGCGGATCTAGAATAATCCAGACGGCTGCTGTCTCTTTGTTAACAGGAAGCTAAACTGATGAGTTTGTAATGCATTTCTTATCAAAGGTAGTTTCAGGAAAGAAAATGTGCCCCATCCGTTGGGGTCGAAATTCAGGATAGTATCAAAACATGGTTTAATCAGAACATTCGGTATTTCTGGGGGAAAAAATACTGTTCATCCCCTTTACAAATCACTTATGCCAATGAACTATTTATTTGATAAATTTATAATTATTACTTGTTTTCTCGGTGGTAACAGATGTAATGAAATCATTGACTAGAAACTACAATGCAATGGTGCTTGATGAGACACAAGAATGTTAATTTTAGAAACTGCAGAGCAGTGTTTGCTTGGTGTCTGAAATGGTAGTTCAAATAAAACAGGATTGCTGTTTGGGTTTCTATCTGCATTACAAACCCAGGGAAACACATTCCATTACTTTTTTTTTTTATACAACAAGAAACAGATATGCTGTGTATCTCTACATGCTAGTACCATTAGAAAAGCAGGTGAGGCTCTCTGGCTTTAGTTGCAAGTGTGAGCCATCTGAAGCAGATAAGAAAATATGAAGATCCGAGAATGTCAAGAATGCATCATCTCAGAACATTTTAGAAATACTGAATGGTGTCTACATGAGACATTCTCTTTGAAACAGTGCAGCCCAAGAAATATCTTCCCCCCAGCCCCCGTTGCCCCCTGTTTTTGTCCCAGGCTTGCACCTTTTGGCTAAAGGCGTATAAATTGAACAACAAATGCATTGCTCAACTCTGTTGTTTTTTTTTTTCTATTGGCATCTAATTCTTAAATTATATATTAATAATACATGGTCCTTCAGTTTTAATTCTCCTTACATATAAAGTATTGAAACTCAGCTACAGATATATTCCTCACCTTTGCTTTTCCCTGAATGCTGTAAAAAGACAGGTCATAGTAAATGTGGAATGTTGCTAGGCTGGATCCTGTTACGTATTCTAGATGGCTGCTCTGACATTCTGTGAAACCAGTTCCTGAGCTTTTAGGGATACACATGTATATAGAATGGAAGAGACTGCAATGGTGATTGGAAACCCAGCAAACTTTTAACTGGAAACATTTGGTTAAAAAGTCCATGGTACTACACTATTTTTAGGGGTAGAGCAACCCCCTAAGATTACAGTAGAATTTTGATTTTTTTCTTTGCTCCTCCAGTTTAATTCAAGAGCATAATTATTACAAATGCTTTCCAGAGATGCCAGTTGTTATCACTTCTCTGTTTTCTGATTCAGATTTTAGTATTCCCTCCTACATTTTTCTTGATTTTTAATCTCCATTCTCTATTCCCTTCTCAATTTGTGATTCACTCTGTAATTGTTTATTCAAGTCATTATATCGTTATTTGAAAACTGTCAAATGAAAAGTTAAAGAAAAAGCATCAGTGGACTTCTTTTACCTCATCCATTTAATAGTTCAATTGACTTCTCCACATGTTGCACAGATATAGACTCCTATTTGGGTAAAATAAAGTTCATTTTGGGGAAGTGTGAAGAAAGGGAGATATGTCTAAATTGTAGACCTTAAAACAGAACATGGTCTTTGTTCATGGGGGTCTGTTCTCCAGACAAACATCAAAGTGAAAGACTATGTCTTTCGAGAGTGCATATTGGAGAATAAGGAAACTCAAATTCGCTCATCAGATATGATGAGTGTAAATATTCTCTGAGAAGAATTTTAAATTCTCTTATTTCATTATGACAAGCTGTTCTGCTATCTGAACACTGAGGAGGAGCAACAGCAAAATGTTACCGCCATGTGTCAGGAAAGAGCTATTCAGTCCCTGTGTGTCCTACTGTGTCACAAGCAGCCACGAACTCCAATTTTAGCGCTCCAGCTGCTGCGTCTGGCAGAAGCAAAGTAAGAAAGGATTGCTCAAAGCCACATGTTAACTTTTTAATAGACTACCTGATGATCCCATGGCTACAAACAGAGGACTGGGAATCTCTTAACTATGAACTTAGTTCTACCACTGATCTGTTACGCAGCCTTGGGTTGCTCACTTGCAGTCAATTCCATTTTAATGGAGTTTCTTACTTATAGCTCTTGCTAAGACTGAGTGACCAAATTATCTGAAAATGTGTCTGTTAATCACTAATTTTCTCAGGTCTACCAGGTGTAAGGTGTTGAGGTTGCTACTGCTGTTTGGAAAGTACATTGGGAATACATTCCATAGAAACATACAATATGCATGTGTAATAAGAGTAAATTGTTATTAGAGTCTTCTGGTTTTGTTTTTGTTTTTTGTTTTTTTTTTTTTTTTTTTTTAAATTTAACATGAAAGTGTATCTCTTTAACATTAAATAACTGTAACATCTCTTTTTTGTTTCTATATTTTCCTTTTTTTTTTCCTTAAAAGATACACTGTCAATTAAGGGACACTGATTTCCTTATGAGTGGGCCTTTGACAGTCCTCCAAGGGATGACATGTAGAGCCAAAAGGCACATCTTTGGGGGATTCTTTAAGAGTAGCATCACACAGCAAATTGTAGTATTTCCACACCCACAGTGCATTGTCATAGACTATCCTTGTCTCAATACACAGCAATCCAAAGTCTATGGTCCTTTGTCCTATTGCCTCAGAGAGGATTTTGACACCAACTGCAAGGGACATGGAAGGAGAAGTGGCAGCACTAGCAGGGTTGACTGTTGGTACGAAGCTCTGCCAAGCTGTAGGAGGAATCTATCCTGGTTTTGCAAAGTAAAGGAAGTTTGTGACCGAATACACTCACAATCTGATCAGTCACTGCTAAAACCAGTGAAGTTCTCTATGTGGACAAAAATAAGGTTCTATTTAAAAAATAAAATAAAATAAAAATTTGGAAGGCCACTCACCATTGTGTCTATGAACAATTTGCTGCTTACACTCCCCCAACTCAATTAAATTCAGTGGGAAAATATATAAAGTCTAGAAGTAACTAAGGGGAAAAGTAAGCACAGGAGTCCTTGGTGAGTGCCCTGCTCTTTGGGATTAGAAATCTTGTATTTACTGCATCGACTGTGTTCCTCAGAGAGAATATTTCAGTGCATAGGAAAGGGACAGTAATATGCCAACTTCTTTGGAGCAGGACTCCACAAATTTTACCTAGGTCTTGCTGCAAATGCTTCCTTCCTGAGAACATTGGGAAGTGAAGATTTCATCCTGCAGAAATCTAATTAGAATTATTACTTTGTTTTCCAGTTCAAAGTGCCAATTTATCTTAACATAAAAATCCACATTTCCACTGCAATTCCAACCTGCATATCCTGAAATTTTAAACTGAAATAACCTTTTCTCTACCCTGCTCATGACAAGTTTAAAAATAAATTTGTGATGAAGGTGTTCTCATAAACATGTTTCCCAAAGAAGACACACTAGGTGCCTGCACCAATTTTGCTGCCAGGACAGCACTACTGAGTAAAGAAGAGATTTACAGGAAACCCTTATAAATTCTAAGATATTTTTTGTAATTATTCCTCTGCTTCCAAGTGAGTTGTCCTGCTTCTGAAACGTGCAATTTAGAGGACTTTGCTCAGTTTGGTTTTTTTTTACTGAGTGGTTAATATGCCACCAATAAATTGAATATATTTTTTTACTTTTTAAATTTGACTGCCATTGGATTTCTTTTCCCTTTTGGCTGTTGTTTTCCATGTACAAAATCATGTAGCAGTGTCTGTGTCTCTGAACAAGGAGAACTGAAATTTTGACATTTAACTCTGACTTTCTTATCATCAGACTTATCTGGCTTTCATGCACATCAGTGGAAAAACTTCCATTTATTAAATGTTAATAGGATCAGGCTCAGTGACCCCCAATACTCTTTCAGGTTCAGCTGTAATATTCCTCTGAGATGGAGGACTTCACACAACTGTTACCTGTGAGGTCATAGTATCGTTTTCATATGTAAACTAAGTATAAGATGCTTTGCATGTTTACATACATGCTGGTTTTATATACAAGTGCTTACACTGTATATACCTATTTGGGAACACTTCTATATAATTAAAATGAGACATCTGAAATATTAGAATATTTTTTTTAAATACAATTGTTTCCTCACAAAAGCAATACATAATAAAAAAGTTCTTGGAGGCTTTTCAGTCGCTACTTATTTCTAAGCCAGCACTACCACCTGCTGGTTACACAGAGTTTCAAGCCCCAGTGCTCTTTTCTGTCTTCAAATCTATGCATATGTATAGAACAGTATTTTTCAGCTGCTCTTACGTATAGAAATGTTATTGCCAGAAGGCAATTTTTTAGCACATTGGTTGCAGTTTAACAATACTCTATTATCTGAAGTATGGCTTTCATAAAAGCAGGGAATGTTAATTGTTGACAAACCAATTCTCTTATGCAAAGTACTCTAAGTCACAGGCTAAACATCCAAATTGATCAAATAGATTGAACCTGCTGTATTAAAAAAGCCTATTGTAACTTATGCTGGCTTTATCACTTACAGATATATAGTTAAATACACTTCATGACACCAAGAAATCAGTACATTTTTTTTCTAAGTGCTTCCTACTTTAGTGAGTTCTACAATATACTACATTCTTATAAAGCTTTGTTTTCCTCTGAACAAATGTATCCAAAAACCAATATCACCTGGTAAATATATTAATATAGAAAACAACCATGATATAAATAGCTAAGATTAAATCTATAAAATAATAGCAAAAATAGCAATAGCAAATATAGAGATGGAATATAATTCATTGTTATAGAAAATTAGGGAAGTATAATACATATTTTTTAGGTAAACAATGACAAAACAAAGGAAGTAAAACAACACAATAGTCATAATAATAATAATATTTTTTAAAAAGAAGAAGAAGAAATGGAAATGTGATGTCTACCTGTGACTGTATCTGCAAAAGAACCTGCAAAAGAATTAATACTTACATCTCTGCCAAAGCATATAGTAGCTTAGCTGAAATCAATTGCTATGGGGAAGCAAGGGCTGGCAATTTCATAAGGGTGGAAAATAAAGCATAAGCTAATAAATCCAGTGGTAATAACAATGTTACTCACAATAGAGTTTTGATCTCTTACAGAAAGCGTACTCAAAAGGATGGATGTATATGGCAAGGATATTATTTTTCAAGTAAAACCTAAATAGGATCAAAATATCTCCATACAAAATAATAAAAAAATAGACCAAATTCCCGCTGATTATTTCTCTAATACTCAAAAATACTGCACTGACAACACTGAAATACTTGCAGAAGTTAGGGTTGAACTATTCAGAATTATTGTAAGAGGGAAACGCGTGCCATCTCACATTCAGTTCATGTAAGGCAAACTAGAACGTTATAAAAGTATGCAGACTAACTGAGAAAGACAGCAACTAATACTGAATCTACCAAACTAAATTGATAACCAGCTTTAGAAAAAAAAAAAAATCACATATGTTTTGTCCTTTTACTTTTCATTTTGTTATTAAAGCTACTGAGAGATATCAAGCTTGCTTAGCTCATGACAAGGATCAGGCAGATCACGCAACGAGATCACAGCCCATGACGAGGAACAGCTTTAGAAAGAAAACTTTATCAAAGGTAAACGCATTGTGCTACGTACTTCTGGTTTCATTAACCAAATCCTGATGAGAATATGGACATTAGTAGAGAAAGTGAAGGTAGCCCAACAGCAGCACCCTCGCTATTAGTACACAACACATGGAAATAAGAGGAATGGAAAGAAGTCAATAGGGAATTTTTAAGAGAGGATTGTCAAAGTGTTGGATTAGCCGCTCAGGTTGCTCAGCTATGTCCTGCAGAATGCTTGGTGGGCTCAGTGTTATACCAGGAAAATCCCTTATACTCTGTGAGTATAAAATTAAATATAGATGATGTCCATTTTTAAAGCAGGCTGCATGATAAGGAAAAAAGAAGACTGATTAAAAAAAAAAAAGACAGACAATTCTGTTGGAAAACCACTGAACTGCCAGTATTTCTGTTATAATTATCCCACCAATTTCCCAATAAAGTCCATAATCACCTGGAGGAGGATTATAATTATCCCACCAATTTCCCAATAAAGGCCATAATCACCTGGAGGAGGAGGTGGAACTCTCTCCAACAAAGAGAGAAATGATATATAAGTTTTCATAAGATTTATGAATCAGTTACTATCCTGAAAGTAACTATATCAGCCACAAATGCCACAGGATGTCAATATATTTGGAAATAGTGTTGCTGCCAGATGTTTTGAGAGTCAGACAGTGAAAGCATCCAGAAATCCAGTGCTCAGGGGACAATGACAGCTGTCAAGAAAGTCATCTTCCAAAAGCGAATTGCTTGGAGCTCTACCTCTAAGGTTTTTATTTTGTCCTGCTTGAGGACAAAAAAGAGGGCAGACAAAAGACTCATATGCTAAAGGCAGATTAAAACACAGACATATTTTATATTCCTCATGGGCAGAACTCAAAGATGCTGCTGAAGAAGTCGGTGGGGTCCAAGGGAGAACTTCAGGATATTTCTTGAGGAGTAGCTGAGGCTTGAGTATTGAGGGCAAATATATGAGCCTATAGATAAAATTCTTGCATTCCCTCAAGCTACAATTTGAGATGCAAAGCAAGAGCTTGTCTATCTATTTAGCAGGAGAAATCCTAGTAAAACTGTGGATGAATGAGCTGCAGCATTCAAAAAAAGAGATTGAAACTTGATCAGCTACTTGACATGATAACACTAGAAATCCTGAATCCAAAACCAGAGTATGCCTTTTCATTCAAGTAGGAGACAGTATTTTCAGGAATTATTCAGAAAAGAAAGAAAGAAAGAGTTCCACACACCATGCTATAATAAAAAAGAGCATGTGGTGGTGATCACAGGGGAGATCCAAAACAAAACTTACAAGAATTCCATGTTTGAAAAGAGGCAAATTTAGGTGTAGGGAGTTCTAAGAATGGTGGAATTACACAATAGTAGTATATTAAAATGCACAGATAGGCACAAAATTCCCACTACATAAATCAATGCACAGGAGGATCTGGTGCCAATGGGTCAAAAGAATGCCAGTTCCTGCCCTTGCCTTACTGATGTAATAGCAGACAAACCGAGACAATGCAGTCACAGATCCTCTGCTTGAGTCTTCCCTGTCACTGCAAATTGTGCATTCATTTACTTATCTTCCAAATTTAACCAAAGGCTTTTGCTGAGTCATATAACTTTCCAAAGCATAAGATGCCTATAAGTTGGACTCCTTGTATGGGAGGATTCCCTCAAACAGCTGCGAGTACATTACTGATTTCAGCCTCTACAGATCCTCGCATTACAACTATCAGCACAGAATCTGTGTTGAGACTGACATCCGTCCTGAGTCTACTATTCTTTCATCTTTTCTCCTTTGTCTGAATGAAGAAATCAATAAGGTGTATCACGTTATCCAGGGCAGTGAGATTCTTGACTAGAAACAATCCAAATATACCCCAATGAAATGCTCTTTATGCATGTATATAAACATATATTCATTTTTCCTTGGACAATTCTTCTTTTGAACACAAGCTCTTGGTATAAAGAAATCCAGCTTTTAAGAATTACGGAAAAATTTAGATCTTTACCAAATGAAAACTGATTTAATTTTCAGCAGATTTTTTTGTATGTAAAATAAAACAAAAACCTACATTTTGATGTCTCAATTTACTCAAAATATAATTTAGCAGCAATTAGAATTTAATTTGAATAATACTCTAAAAACGTGCAATCTTACTACAATAGGATAAATATTTTTCTGTGGAATATCAAAAACAGTTGTTGGCATCCAAGAGTTAGTAAAATGTATTTTGCTATTGTGTTGCTTACCCTGGCATTGGAAAGCTTATTGGCTTTGTTCAGAACTAAGTGAAAAAGCAGTATTTCATGTCAAAACCAAGACAAGATGCAAGAACGGCTATGAGTCCAATTCCATTATTAGTGAGAAATATTAGCATGTCATCTGAAAATTTGGGAAATGTTTCCTATATGTTGTAAAGGACACTATGTAGTGGAAGCCAGAAAATTACATCCTGTTCTATTCAGCAGTGCATCTCACTTCTTTTCACCCTTCTGCTGCCTCATCATGTGAATTATATTCATTTTCACACTCTGTGATTCTAAATAAATACTGTATCTTTTCTGTGCTGCCACCCATCTTGTGACTGACTGATCACAGAGAACTTGACAATCCTTGCATGTTTTGAACTTGACAATCTCTTGCATGTGATCAGGAATTAAACACAGATAAAGAAAGAATTAAAAAATCACTGGACAAGTCCCTGTTAATGAACCATGCTATCAGTTTGCAGCCTCATGTTACTCTTAGAATCATAGAATAATTTGGGTTGGAAGGGACCTTTGAAGGTCATGTAGTCCAACCCCCACCAATGAGCAGGGACATCTTCAACTAGAACAGGTTGCTCAGAGCCCCGTCCAACCTGACCTTGAATGTTTCCAGGGATGGGGCATCTACCACCTCCCTGGACAACCTGTGCCAGTGTCTCACCACCCTCGTTGTAAAAATTCCTTCCTTTTATCTAATCTGAATCTACCCTCTTTTAGTTTAAAGCCATTATCTCTTGTTCTATCGTGACAAGCCCTGCAAAACAAGTTTGTCCCCATCTTTCCTGTAGGCCCCCTTTAGGTACTGAAAGGCCACAATAAGGTCTTCCTGGAGCCTTCTCTTCTCCAGGCTGAGCAACTCCAACTTTCTTAGCCTGTACTCATAGGAGAGGTGCTCCAGTGCCCTGATCATTTTTGTGGCCCTCCTCATGGAACAGAAATAAGCATCATCTCTAGATTAGGCTCAAAACTTTTAACTGTTTTCATTCTTTTCTAGAAGAATCTTAGTTCTATTAGCTGATGAAACTTCATTAGCTAGGCAAATGTTTATCTTGACTTCTAAGTTGTTGTCCATGTCACAACTTCAATTTTTACTAAAAGTCCAAGAAACATGTTCCATATAGGATCATGTAAGTACTATAGTAGAAGGGCTAGTTGTAGAATAAATCACCTACATATCTAGATGGTACACCTGCTAGTCCATTCTGGCAAGTTTGCTCAAGAACAGAACCTCTATTTCTTTCTCTATATCCTAGCTATGGTGACGTAAAATCTCTCTCCATATTTTAGTGCCGTGTCAGACAACACATAACACCACTGAGTTAGAGAGTGAAGATAATAATGTCAGGAACATAGGAATGGAGAAAGGAACATGCTTAGTGCAAGCAAAATCTTTTATGCAAGAACGAATGAAGGAAATTGCATGACAAAGATCAAAGATGTTATAATGATTTTTTGGATTTCCTTCAGCAGTTCTTCACAGTAAACAAATTCTGCATTCCAATTAAAGTTCAGAAGCCGCTAAAAACTGCAGTTGATTTTTAAATTATGGTTTTTTCCACAAATCTAAGAAGACATTCTTCCCTGCTGATGCAGATAAAGAGAAGGTATTAGTGCCCTCTTAGTATCCCCTTTCAAACCTCCCTAGATTAAGATAGCAGCAAGGCAGTTCTTATAATTTCTCCATTCTTTCTTTCTGTCATGTACCACATTTCACTTTCTTTTCCTCCTTGCTGTGTATCTATGACCTCCTTCAGCAAAGATCAGAAGTGAAAATTGGCCTCTGCAGAGGAATCACTACGTCAGAAAGACAGCCAGGTTTATATTAAGTACTTCAAAATCTAAGGATCTCAAAGCACCTCTTAGCACAAACTGTAATATAATATATTGAGAATACAATATTCTCAGTCCCTGGGTGGAAAAGGAGCTATAGTCATGTAGTAAGTCAGTGGCGCAGTCAAGATTGGGATCTTTGCTTTGTACTACTGGCCTAGGCAGAATTTCTCGTGAAACTAAGATGCCCACATGAATTTTTAACCATATGACACTGGTCACTTCTTACACAGTCATAACGCATTTTCTAACCTCCACAATAACTGTACTGTGATAACAAGATATGATCAGTACCACTCAAGCACGTGTGTGCAAGGTAGCACACAGTATATTTCCTAAAGTCATTGATAAAAATGGAATTACAGCATTACAGCATTCAGTAATATATAAAATACCACAAGGAAAGCTATATCATTACATTGCAAAAAGCTATTGCTAACAGAAGCTGGTAAATAGTCTCCAACAGTAAAAGTCCAACAACTGAAGTCTAACCTCTTTTAAAGTATACCATCAACATATTTAAGAAATTACATTAAAAAAAAAAAAGGTATGATTTCTTAAAAATAAATTAAAATTTTTCCTATTCTTCTCAACTCTCTCCTGTCTACTATAACCTCAATCAAAGCAATGACACAGGATGGGTGCTTGTTCTGTGGCACTTCAATAATAACCACATACAGAGTTATGTGACAACAATCTCCTCTTTTCATGTACCACATTAAAAAATCATGAAGTTACGTATCCTGGCCTATTCAAATACCTGGAAAGGTTCTAAGTACTCAGTAGAAAATACAATGGCCCAGAAGAAATTGTCTTGCAAGTTGCTTCTTGCTTCTGGCTTCCAGGCTGAGGGCTGGACCACTCTGCTGGACCTCCACTGAGCTTAATAAAACCTGAAGATCTCTGGTTCTAATTCAATCGACTCTCCAAGCTTAGGTAAGCACTAGGTTGGCTCTCTCTGGCTCCAATTCCAGAGGTATAAATCACTTAGGTATGTGCATTAGCAATCACACTACAGCTAATGTGACTACTTACCTGATTAAGGGTGTATACATGTAAAACACGCTGGGGGTCTCAATGCAGTAATCAAAAAGCATCAAAATCACTAACACTCCATACGTAATGCAAGCCAAGCACATTTTAACTTGGTTTGGAGGGTTCTTATTCTAGGATTTTCTTATAATAAACTCCATTCCATCTTTTATTTTGATACTATATTGCGATCTGTTGTATGTTTCAATAAGCACCTTCTTCTATACATTACAATAACTTCAAAGCACATGAAATGTAGAAGATCTGGGCCTGGGGACTTCTTTTTTTGTGAATCTGAGAGATAATATTCCAAGTCAATGAACATATTTTTCTCAGAATTATAAAAGGAACCAACCAACAAGAATACCAAACAAAAAAAAAAGTAATATAATACAAAAGTATGAGAAGGACAGGCTTTATGAATCAACCATTCATTTTTGTTTGGAAGCAATTTGAAAAGAGCATAATTTACGCACCAAAGTGTATCTGTGATTAGCATGAGCTGATAGCTTTCCACTGCTATTGGTTCAATATTAATTTGAGACCTGCCCAATAACATCAACACAAATTAGCTAAGACTCAAAATGGCAATCAACTTGGGGGACCTATCCTGAAAAAGTGGTACTAACAACTTCCCAGCATCAATGAGCTTCTCAGTCTTGCAGCTGTTTTTAAAAGCTTCCTCCCAAAGGCACATTTAGAACTAAATTAAATGCAACTTTGACTTAATTAACGTTTTAAATGATAATGAATACAATGTAGATTCATAGAAGGCATTTACATTGCGTTATAAAACTGATAAAAATTTAATAACTCTTTGTTAATAAGTTATGTCTCTCCAGACCCATAAAGCCTAAGGCAGTCGGTGCTGTAGTCTAGGGTCTAATCTAGGCTCCTAATGCAGGTGGAATAAGGAAGCAGGAGACTGACTTGACACTTGACATTTGCTCTAAGCCTGCTCTGGATCAAGCCACTGCTTGTTCATAAGTACTTTATTTCATATAGTAAAGGTCAGAATTTGGGCTCAAGGCAGGGCTATGACAGAAATGCTCAAGCTGAAACCGAGCCAGCTCTGGCATCTGTCGCTTGGAATAGCTTGGAAACAGTAGAGAAGGAGAGCTAACCGGCTAGCATCTGTCCCACACCAAGGAGGTAACAGGAAGAATCTGCTGCCTGGTGGTAAGAAACTGTCATGGTGAGTTTCATGACAACCAGCCACACTCAGGAACTAAAAATGCAAACATAATTTCCGTGTCACCTTGCATAAGACCCTCTGCTAAATTCACTCCACAGGATGCAGACAGCATCATTTCTAGCTTGTCCCCATTGAAGCAAGCCACACACTAGTCTCTTCCTTGCGACCCTGGTAAGAATAACTACTCAACGTAAAGGCCTAAAGGAATTCTTGATCTCTCCCTCCCCCACCTGCCCAATTCTTCAAAAGATTTGCTGCTAAACTCAGCAGTGCCTCCATCCCATGGTGATGCGGGAGTTCATCTTGTTACACACATCACAAATTGGGCAGAGCATCCTCTCATCAGCCTGATAGTATATACTGCATCACAAAACTCATCTGAAAAGGTGTGTGCTTCATTATGCTTTCTCATAATGAGTAACAAGTTAGATTCCTCACTTCTACCATTCTACTGTTTGAAAAGGAACAGCTTGGTCTGGGGGGAGTGTTTTGGTTTTTTCTACTCTTGAATTTCTACATCTAAGTGTTCACCTATGTTCTCATATTACATCCAAAAGAAAATGAAATAATAATTTAGCAGCACCCAGGATCTATCAAAATACAGAACATTAAAAGGTGTTTATGCAGCATACCTAAAAGAATTTCAGAGCAAAGGAGTCTCCATTCCTCCTGTGGCCACAACAGAATTCTCACAGCTCAGAAAAGTTGTGTAGTGGGAGAGCACAGTGGTATTACCCAACCTTTTCCTCCTCCGAGTATTACAAATATAATGTAAATGGGATTGTATTTATAGCTGGTTTGAGAATCTCAAAGCCTCTAGCCACCACAAGGTGGTATATGTATCCTGTAAAAGGGAAACCATTGCTGCTAAAGGGTGAAAAGAGAATTCCAACGCTGAAAGTTGTCCTTTGACAGGGAACACATGGGTCCTTCCTGCACTTTAGCTCATCCATAAAAGCAAGTATTTCTTTTCTTGGCAACTTCTGCAGGACTAGAGAAGTAGTAGGTTAGTTTTCTGTATAAAGCAGAGGAAATGGTTCTTGCATTCTAGGAGAAATAAGGACTACGCTGTCTTTTCAGCCAGTAATTTAAGAATCCAGGACTTAATAGCCAAGTCATTTAAAAAAGCTCAAGCAAAGTTATATAACTGATGTGTTTTAGATACACTGAGCAATGTGTGTGTGTTATGCATTCTTCTCTCTGGCTAAATCAGTGACATGTCATTTCAACTCTTACTATAGAATTTAGATTTTTATGTTTTAATGACACACAGGCAGGGTCTACACTGCCCTACACAGCTCAGGTCAATGAAGCAGCTGGAGTGTTCCTCAACCTAATGTGCTAAACCACTTTGCCAGACAGCTTCAGCACAGTGTACCAACCTTAGTTCAACAGTCATCCTTATTCAAGCTACCCAACACGTTCATCTAATCTTGCAGAATGAAATTTTAGGTCCTCTGAGAAAGAATCAGCAGCTAACTTTTCTGTTCAGCACAAACCATGTGATGGCACTAGAAGACCAGTGAAAATATATGGTTTGAAAATAAGCTGGGTTTGGCACACAGGTAGGTACATGCTCTGGCTACTTTCAAAAGTTAAACTTTCTCCAGCTTGTCATAGCATGGTCTTTCTTTCCAAAAAGGATGGCTAGGGGTTTGGGCTCAATCCTGAATTGAAAATATATAGCGATCATTAGTCTTGTCTTTTGTCTCCAGAGATCCCTGATATTCACCAAAGTCAAAGTCTTCACTTAAAGCTTCTCAGAACTAACAGAGCATGCCAAAGCATGTTTTCTCACAAGCGGAATTAGATATGCCTGGGCCTAGTACCAAGAATGTCCTTGGAAGTTTGGATTCCCATGGCAGTGGGCACAGTGACAAGTTTAGAAAGGTTTCCTTTTGGAACGTGAACTTTCGATGTTCCTGAGAAGCACAGCCATATGGTGATACAGAAACACAGAAATTAAACGGTTCAGGTTAAGATTCTGTCTGCATCAATTAATCATTTGAATGGCACTCCCCAAGATTTGGCACAGACCTAAGCAGAAACATCACACTTATTAGTAACATAATTTCATTGTATAAACCAGCCCAGGTTTTTCAGTGGCTAAGTGTCTCTCTTCATTCTAATTCACTTGAGCCTCCAGTGCAAAAAATGCTTAGACCATTTGACTGCTTGTTCATGTAGCAATCTTTGAAAAGTAGCTAAACCTGAAAAATTGTAGACACAAAAAAATATTTTAAATTCTATTTCCTTACACTTAGAAATATCATATCTCTTTTTTTTTTTGTTTTTCCAGACAGCTGCCTGTGAACTTAAAAGGTATTTTAACGTAATTATATTTAATCAAATTATGAGTTTCATTTGCTGGAAGTACAGGCAACAATATAGTAACAGAGAAACTGATTCACAGTGGAAAATACAAAAGTGTCACTTTCTCTATATATTATACAATTAGTACGCTAAATCCTGGGTACATCATTGAATATGTAAATTGATACCTTCTCCTTTTCTACTTGACATCAGATTCTTAAAAAAGCTACTCATTGTTTCAAGAAGTTTCATACAATGGCCTGTGATTTTATTTACCTTGAGAAAAAAAAAAAAAAGTCTGCTTTGAAAACCAAAAGAAAAAAAAAGGAAAAAAAAAAGGAAAGAAAGAAAGAAATGCATTAAGCAATTGTAGAAGCAAACCAACCCAACTGGGGCACCACGACCAAAGCAAGCCTTGTAATAGTATAATGACCTTTAATGAGTGTCTGGGGAAACAATACAGTCCTAGCATAAAAGACAAAGGGCAAAACCCATCATGGCTCCACTGACACTAATTCAAAATGATTTTCAGAACAACTAAAGAATGTAAGAGAGGTAATCTGATCCACCAATCTGACCTCACTTTGATTCTGGGGCCCTGCTGCTGCCATTTCTAATTGTCAAACACTCTACATTTCACATCTGCTCATATTTAATGAAAAGCTGACTCTCACCGCCATTCTCTGAGTTAACTAGCTCTGTCAAGATGGGCATCATACGACCCCTGTGCACTGCAAAGAAAACACACTGACTTCCATTGAAGCCTTGCCAGTGAAACATTGCATGTGTGTATATATATATTTTAATTGGAAAAGAAAGGCTTATGCTGCTTTGCAAAGAGTGTGAATTGGTATTGATTTTCATACTTATTATTAACAGTCAAAGGTGACTAGTCTCGCAAGGGGAAGAGGGAAATCTCTTTTGATTTGATGGAGTGATGAAGGGGGGAAAAGACCCTTGGAAAGATAGGATGCTCAAAATTCTCAAAGCTGTCAATATCACTTATCCTTCAAAATGTAACATAGATATAACGTGTTTCCCAACAGTACTGGGGTTTTTCGTGGCAATAATACCATTATTGTGGAGGTTTTTGGCTCAGCAGACAACACAATCAAAAATGTTTACTTAATCTGCCTCTGTAGAGTCTTAAGTGAACTTGAAAGCTATGGTAAACCTACAAATTATGGGTTTTCTTTCCTTGCCAAACAGTGCTAATAGCAGAAATTTTACCCATTTGTATGGGACATATTCATTTAGCCTGGTCTGGATGCTGTTAACACCAGTGCTGGGACCCAACCACACACTCTCTGTACTAGTCTGTATTAATGCAAACTATACTAAGAACTGTGTTACTGAGGCTGTTAGGCTGTGTAAGTAACACTGCCTACAGTAATTCTCAATCCAGGAAGGTTTCTTGTTCACTTTTCTTAACAAAATATGGTTTGCTATGTTTTACTCTGATTAAGGTCCCTTTAAAGGAGAAAAATCCCTGTAACTTAGAATAGGACTTAAAACTGGGAACCATCTCCCCTGAGGTGATGCATGAGTTGCAATCAAGTAGAAAAAAAGGACAGAGTGCTTATACACAGAATATTTCTGTTAAAAATTCTCCAAAGTCCTATTGGAATCAGTTAAATTGAGTAATAAAATAAAATGCTAACAAAAATCACAGTATTGTTATATACTGCACATTGTGTACGGAAAAATAGTTCAAATGTCAAAATAGTTAAAGCAAAGTTATTCAACCATTCGGACTATATA
This sequence comes from Calidris pugnax, assembly GCF_001431845.1. Classification (NCBI taxonomy): domain Eukaryota; kingdom Metazoa; phylum Chordata; class Aves; order Charadriiformes; family Scolopacidae; genus Calidris; species Calidris pugnax. Next base: position 1,879,217 of record NW_015091042.1, on the reverse strand, counting down.
CTGCAAGACACAGAAGGTATCAAAAGGCAACCAGATGCATAATCTACCAAGTACATTATACTATTAGTAGCGAAAGGCATTTTTATCTGTGATGACTTACAATGTAAAGCGGACATGCTTCCTGATCAAAACTCCTAATAGTCCTTAGAGATGTATCTGAATAATTTTATAGGTTTTCTTTGCCATTTGGGTAGGGAAAGGAAAACAGTTCCTGTCCCAAGACATAGTTTTGCCTGTTACGCGTGTCTAAAGAGGATAAGAAAATGAAAAAAAAAAAAAATCATCATTTTTTTTAACAATCTTCCTCAATTGTTGACATCACACTGATAAAGGAAGCTTCCCTACCACTTGCCCGAAGAATTGATGGCTTTGCAGACTTGTTCTAACTTATCTGTCTTTTCCCTCTCAACTCTGATCTTTCAAAAGAGCTTTTGGGGCATATTCCAGAATGATACTGTCCTATGGGACAGATTCCACAGTTAATTTCAAAAAGTTTCCATCAGTAAAAAGTTTTCAGCAGTCTAGCCCTTCTAAAAAAGCACTACAAAAAGTACAAGCATTTTTACTAAGATTTCTGCAGTTTCAATATTAGATGAAAGGTCCTCTCTTATTGAGGATGAAGGGTTGCACTTCAGAATAGAATTCCAGCTACTACAACTCAGCCACTAAGCTGTATCCTATACATTTATTTATTGCCTATTATATGCTGCTCTAGTGGCAGCACTATTAAAGCTGTCCGCTTAGCATCAGTCACAGATTTAGACACAGCCCTGTTCCTCCACTAAAGCACTTATTGTTTAATTAATGACCATTTATATTGTATTAATTAAATAAAAAAGATGTCACCAAACTGCACTTCTAAGGTCCTGCGTGCTATTGCAAGAGCATGCTTCATAAAGAGCACACAAAGCAAAATAATGAAATACACTTTTCGTATTAGAAATAAATTTAAACAGAAATATAAATACAGAGCCATATTAAAACTTGGGTTTGACGTTTTTAAAAAGCATCAGCCCAGTAAAACTCACAGAACTACAATGTACGACACAAGACGGGGATGATACCACAGACACCACAGACATGGAACAGCATGTGTTGGTGTTAAAACTTACAGGCACGTAAACTGGTGGAGCAATCATTAACAGAGACAGAAGAAAGTGGGAAGGCTCTCTCAAGGGTGTCCATGTTACTATGTACACTGCCTGACATGCAAGAGCAGTCACGCTCAGAGCGTCCGCAATCAAAACAACATGCCAGTTTCATTCTCTTGTAGATGGACATCTTGGCTATAACCATGTGTTGGATGGGAGGAGAGGAAGAGCAGCAGGTTAATGGCAAGGTTATATATATAACAAGGCAGCTGGAAGGTAATTTAAGGGATTTAATACAGGCCTTAGTTTATGTTAACAGTCTTGACCCAGGAAAAAAAAAAATGCAATGAGATTATTGATAACACTTTGGCTGTAGATTAAAAGTAGGGCAAAAGATAAATTGCTCTTTATTTCTGTTCAGGCTTATAGGGTGACCGCAGACATGGGGAAGAATTACTGTTTACAGTCAAGTGTTTGGATCAAAAAAGAACATAGTAAAAGCAGAGAATCCTAAGAATATAGTTTTCCCTCGGCACAATTAATACTACCGGCTTAAAATGAAAACAAAAATCTGAAGCTGCTAATCCATTAGAAATTTTTGGCCTACCCTGCATCCTGTAAAAATCAGACTTTTATATATCTATATATATATGTATGTATACACACACAAAAACACACATACACGTGTTCTTACATACACACACTCACATTATACACATACATGCATATATATACATATATATAAACGTACTTATTCTTAAACATATGCTAATAATTTCTCCGTATTAAACTGTGCCAGGGAACTCCTTTACTGCCATAAACTACACATTACTAAAGAGTTACAAGATGTTCATAAAAATTTCTGAAAAAATTACTTTGTTTACATTATGTCTTCAGGAATTCAAATTAACTCTTGACAGAATACCAAAATTTGCCCATATAAGAGACACAACTAATAATGGTAAATATGCTTGACATTAAAATCAGTTCACAAATAAGGCATCACCAAAAGCACACAGAGCATTGGTCCATCGGAACATGCTGAACCAATCATTGGCATGTTTTGTGCTCTGGATGCAAAGGTAGGTCGAGAACCAAATAACTGAACGTAAGATTAGGTGCTAATTCCAAAAAGAGTGCCAGGTTAGAATGGAACATTTATATCCTTCCATCATGGGAATGTGTAATTACCTTTGTTTAATTTTGTACGTTACCTGAATCACAGGTAGGTTTAAGTCCGAAGAAATGCAAAGGCCATTTAGATTGTTTCCCATGTTGCACTGAACCAACACTTTTGGTAATGGTTTAGATTGAACTGACTCAATTATACTAAAAACAAAACAGAACACTGACAGGCAAAAACAAAACCTTAAAAGCATACGCAGAAAAAAGGTAATGTTTCTCAGGCCTGTACCTTCAGTTTAGGATGTCTTTTTTGCATTACGGTAATGCCATTAAATTTAAAATAATTTCTCTTTGTTTTTTTGTGTGGTTTTTGGTTTTTTTTCCAGTTTCTTAATGCCACAGTCACCAGGGAAGAGGGATTGAAATCGCTCAAATGGGTCAAGTCCTGTTCTAAGGCCTTGATGACTTGCCATACAGTATACTTGTCAAGCAAGGGTAACATTATGATTGTGGAAAACAGGCATTGAGGGAGATGAATGAGTGATCTCTTCAGCAGCGACTCCATTCCTCTAAAACTTTGCTCACATGACTAATGCCATGTTCTTTTAGCATCCTAGTAGAGTTATCTTACAGCTGTTCAGAAAGTCATCATGCAGCATCAGGCTTGTTCATTGCATAGTACATCATTCCTCAGAGCTTGGCTTTTAGTAAGAAGGTTTCCACTGCAGCTTTTGATGCATACACATTCAAACTACACAGAAAATTCAAAACAGCATTTATTTTCCCATGGTTTCCCTCTGTCTAACTCTTCCCAACACATTCTTTAAAATGGAAAAGTTGGGCAGAAAAAGAAAAGTTAAGTATGTTGCCAAAAATGTGGAAGACTTTCCATTATGCCTATTTTATTATTTTCACATTAAGGAAATGAAAGAAAAATAAAGGGCATTTGTGAGACACACTAACAGTAGGTGAAGTAAAAGGCAGGCCCATTTTCTTTTAATTATAGCTGTTTTGAAGGACTTTAAAATCAAATGCTATAGCAAAACATACTGCCCAGAAGTTCTCAATTGCTGTGTCATTGGTTAGTAACAGTCCCTGGTTTTCATGTACTTGTAGCCATATCTTGTCAACGATCAATAATAGGACACATTTATGAAAATTAAAAGAAATCATTCTGAAGGGCAAAGAGGGTTGGGAAGGAAAACTTGTTGTACCATTTTCACCAGATTTAAACCAATGAAGTAAGAAATTTAAGCCCTTCTGTTCAATAGGGGAAGGACTTCGTGACACTTCTCAAAAGCAATGCCCTTTCAGGGACTGTTTTTAACGATTATTATCAGTTGTTCTGGAGATCATGCAGCATTTTAATATTTAACATCATTAACATGCAGGAAACAGGCTTGGACCTGGAAATATAAGTAGCAGAAAGGACTTGCTATAAGGGTTTCAACCAGTATATAAGCAACTGCATATCAGAGCAATACATTTCAGAAAGAAAACATGCTGTTACTCTTCATTCCTTTTATACAGTCATTGTTACATTCATACAAAATACAATACTTATTTTCTTTTAAATAAAACAAAACATGGATTATTAGCAGGGATGACTAGCGACAAGATCAAAGACAAGACAGAAATGATTTTAAATGGTTCAGCCACACACATACCATTTCCTATAAAACTTCCATAAACATTAACAAAAAATGGGAATCATCAGAGAGACAGGGGGACCTTAAGAACAGCCTCTGGGTGGGTGTAAAATTCGTTTGACACCTGTAGCACCTGCGTAAGGATCAACTTATTTCTATTCATAGAAATGTTAAGGATGTTGAGTAGAACTGTTATTTGCAACTACTGAAAATGTAAGTTGGGACATACAGGAAATTACTGCCCTATTTTCAATTGAATAATCAATGGATGAAAAGGAAGAACAGATCCTTCTACTTAGTATGATGACAATCCCACAGCATTTGTAAAATGAATTAGTAAAAATTGCAGGGGAAGTTATCATGGATGCGGACATAAGATTACTTAAATAATTTACTAACAAAACAAGGTATAGATGAAATAGTCATTTTCTGATTTGTTATAAGTAAAATAAAAGCAAAATTTCTGTCTATTATTTGTAAATGAATACTTTTAAAAACTTTTTTTGTTGCAATTTTTCACAGAAGGCAATAGCCTTCCATTCTAATAAGGAAGGAATGTGCCTTACATGTCTAAGCTTTTAGCAATACCTTGCTTTCTGACCTCAAAAACTCAAAAATCCCAGTCCAAATTTCTAGATTGTCTGGATCTGAGGTGTTACTTGGAGTTCACAAACAGTAATGGGAAATATTTCCAGCTGCAAAAATAAGCAAAGGAAACTGCAGATTATTCTCTACCTAAGATGTCAAGGAACAGCTCCTTTTTTAAAAAAAGCAAGCAGAACAAAGTATCTCTTCATCCTCGCTGATTTTTTTTTTAAAACCATGCAGTCTACCCAATCCTCGTATTCGACCCATCACTGTAGCAGTTTTCCCTGTGACCGCAACAGGTAGTCACAAAAGTAGATCTAGGAGGACATCTAGTGGATCTCTCTGAGATAACAGCTGGTTAAGAAGAAGAAGTTTCTTGACCAGCAAATGGTAAAAAAAAGTCCCATTACACTTCAGAATTGAAATGCATACAGTGTCATTTCAATTCATCAGGTTCTCATGATCCCCACTATGAGTAAAATAACAGCAGCATTAACGGGCGACCAGACTGATTTGATCGCCTCTTAGCAATGCTGGTTACCACCATGAGACTGAAATATTGGAAGGACTTCCCCCAGCACAGTTTCAGTTTCCTGAAAAATACAGCAGCATATCTTAAACTGTTTGTGGGAATTTATTTTATCTTAACACAACAGGAAAAATATCTCTCTCCATCATTTAATTTTTACAGAACAACTTCAAGACCGCCAAGTCAGCTTGTTCCCTATCTTGCAATTGGTTAGTTGTTTGCTAGAAATCATGCGGTGCTGTTCTTTGTCAAAACTGTAGAAACAGCAGGTGACCTGAGTGAATGTTTTGCCCTATTTTAGTAGCTACAAGAATGAATCACAGGTTTAGAAGTAATGGCACATTTATAGACCAATTCATTGTAATTTTCAAATCTGATCATGACCTTTCCTTCATTATCTTAAAGAAGACTCTCAGCCAGCGTACTCTCAAAGGTAACTGCTTTGCTGAACAAACTGAAGCTATTGGGGAAATGGAAAAAAAAGAAGTCAAAGCCACGTGACCTTTTCTTTTTTCATACTCTCAGCATGAAGAGATCTTTTACTTGTTTATTTACTATTTGAAGTAATTTCTCTGGTCCAGAAAGGCCTCAACATAGAAACATATTTAAAATAAATGCATTTCTTCAAATAAATCCAAATTACTTCCATTATTTTGCCCCAAAGTCAATAGGATTCATAATTTTATCCAAAGAAATTCGGTTCTTTCAGGCTTATTATTAAGTATCAATTCTAATCACGCTGACCTGTTTCACAATCTGCTTTTTTCTGCTGCCCCATCTTTCTGCTGTGTCATTCATTGGCTGAAAATAGATCTTCAGAGAAATTTCTGTTCTCTGTTTGAATGCTTTCTATCTGTCCTAGTTGCAGCTGGGAAAGAGTTAACTTTCTTTCCAGTGATTGCTGTTAAAGGAATGTCAATAATACCTATTGGTTTTAGTTGTTGTTAAGTGATATTTACACTATTCAAGGACTTTTTTCAATTTCCTATAGAAGTATAGACAGAATATATGTATATAGATGTATAGATGTACATAGAGGTATAGATGGAACAGCCAATGATATATTCCATATCATAGATGCCATGCTCAGTATATAAACGGGGGTTAGCTGGGGGGTGGGAATCTACAATCACTGCTCTGGACTGTTGCAATTCACTAGACAGTGAGTGACCCCTGTCATAATTATTATTGTTCTTATTATTAATGTTATATTTCCTTTTCTGTTATTGTTTCTATTAAACTGTCTTTATCTAAACTCACAAGGTTTTTTTCCTCCCTTTCCCCTCCTTTTTCTCCTCTTTTCCCTTGCCCCCATCCTTCTTGGGGGGCCAAAAAGGAGGAGTGAGCAAGCGGCTGCCTGGTTCTAGGTGCCAGCTGGGATTAAAACACAGCATTACCCCACAGGATCTCAATCCTTTAGTGGAGTTTGCAGGCACCACAATAAGATAAACAGTAAATAAAAAATAATCATGATGAAGGTTGTCACAATTCCAAGACAGCTAGTACTTTATCATGCAGCTCCAGGAGTGCCGACTTTTCCTTGATTCTTTGCATGATCCTACAGTGGATACAGCTGAGAGGGGAAAAATCCCTCCATCCTGATTAAGACCTGAAGCATTATCAAACAATAAATTCAGAATATCTGGGAAAATGTTCAAAAAATCTCAAGGCCTCACTTATTTAGGATAGGTGCAGGTATACGATATGGTTAGCAGCCCAATCTGGTACAGCAATGCCTCACTGCAGCTATTAAATATTTGATCCCTCTTGCTGTTTGAAAGAACAAGCCCATATAATCCTAACACTGCCCTTTAACCAGCACATTTCTTTCCAGTGCTTTTATTTCTAAGCAGCAAATTCTTTCCATGTCCCAAATGCTGTGCTTATTTAAATTATCACAACTGTACACATGAAAAGTGGCTGATGAGAGCCTTCATAGATTCTGTACACTTTAAAGTGGTATGACTGATATTGACATGAAGTGGTCTATAAAGTTTGTATTCTATATATAATAATAATGTAAAACTTTACAGCTTAGGTTCTGAAAAGTCAGCATGGATCTACTCATGCAATTAATTTCAAAACAAGGAAGCTGGGGAAAATAATCACTGTAGCTTGTTTCCTGTTGAAGATATCTGTAGGCTTATACATTAAAAGTTAGCCACACATTTAATTCATTGTCTGGCTTTGCTCCCATGTCCTTTTTTTTTTTTTTTTTTGCCAAAGGGGTGACTGATATTGACATGAAGTGGTCTATAAAGTTTGTATTCTATATATAATAATAATGTAAAACTTTACAGCTTAGGTTCTGAAAAGTCAGCATGGATCTACTCATGCAATTAATTTCAAAACAAGGAAGCTGGGGAAAATAATCACTGTAGCTTGTTTCCTGTTGAAGATATCTGTAGGCTTATACATTAAAAGTTAGCCACACATTTAATTCATTGTCTGGCTTTGCTCCCATGTCCTTTTTTTTTTTTTTTTTTTTTGCCAAAGGGGAGAAAGGAATTGGGTAAGGACAGTAAAAGACTGCTGTGTTACTCTCTGTCAGCAAGGCAATGGAAAAGACAAAGTGAAAAAAAATTGAACACGGGTCTGACAATTAATTGTACTTAACCAGGCAAACTGTGCTATAGTGGTAATTACCCCAGCCTAACTGAGATCCCTAAAAATTCATTAAATACCTCTAGGATCATTTCAAGGAAATGTCACTGCCAAGATCTCTTTTTCAAATAGGGATAAAAAATAAGTTTGTGGAAAAAAAGGGGCAAAAAGGTGGAAGAGGGGAAAACTGCTGTATTTTCTTCAACGTCACCCTAATCTCCGTGGGTGTAAACGATGAGAAACTTGTGGGTATGACGTCACTGCTACATGCAACATAAATAAAGAAAAGAACCAAATACTGAACAAAAATACTCTCTGCTAGAGAAAGACAGGTTGGACCGCACTCTGGGCTACAGGGAACCCATTTTTACTCACAATAGATCACTATCAGTGTGCAGTTAAAATATAGTAGGGGTCGTGTTCCAAGGCAGCAAGAGGAAAAATAAATCAAAAGTTTGTCAATTGTCATAGATTACAAGAAATTCCTTCAAACACATCAATGTACACATGATATGTCCCCTCTGGGGTTCAACCCCCACCGTTCACAGCAAGCACTGTCACTGGAAAAAATATATAGAGAATTAGACCATAGTTGTTGCACAAAATGAGAGAAACAGGAGGAGTAGGTCATCCAGTTTAGAGATTTCATCCCAACGTGGCTGCATTTTATATAAATATATACATGTATTTGGCCCCTTGCTGCAAAAACCACAGTTAAGTGGAACAGGACAGAGGTTGAAAACATTAAAAAAATATTAACAATCTGTGAATAAAACATCCACACAAGCATTTCTCTGGACAACGTGACATCAGTATTCACATGTTATTTGGGGAGTGGGATGGGTAAGAAAGGGATGGCAAAGAAACTGCAAAAGGAAAGCGAGGTTACTTTAATTATCCCTGGTCTTGTGGAAACGTACTGATCTGCGCTGAATTATTAATATTAGGCCTAACAGGTTTGGACAAATGGCTATGTAGGTCAGACTCGTGTTTAGACCCCAACAATACCACAAGCTAATGTTCAGACAGCATCTAAATTGATGTGCAACTTCAGATGCATTATTAAAGAATGTAGTTTTCCAAGTGTCACGGGAAGTTGCATTAATTAATGCCACCATAATTAAATTTTCCATATAAAGATATTCTTTCACATTTAATTCACCTGAATGCGTCAATATTTTTACATACAACCTTCCATTTCATCTTACACATTTTCTGCACTCAGCAGCCTCTAATTGCTATGCTACTCACTAATTAAAATATATACTTATCATATAGGACTACATATACGCATGTGTGACTATTTGCAGTGTCTTTGAAAATCAAATTGACATATTAGCTGTTGACAGATCAGTTGACAGTTTCCTAATTCAATAGGGAAAGAGTTTTTTTAATTTATGCTTTCTTCTGGTTAGACTACATTTTTTTAAGACCAATGTTTTCTGTAGCTTCAAGATGGATAACATAGTTAAGATTTTTCAAAAGTGATTAGTGATTTGAAAGCTAAAGCTAAGACATTTTATGTGAAAAACAGAATGCACTAAAGACTTACCTTTAAGAAAAAAAATCAGGTCCCATAAATGGGATCTCAAGATTGTCATCAAAATTTGAGAAACCAAAAATCACTAATTACTGTTGAAATTTTTCATTTTTGACTGAACTTGAAAAGCAACACAATTGCATTATTCCTAACAGTTGTGAGCATGCTCCCCAGTGGAAGCTGTTCTCAGCTGCCAGCTCTCGAGCTACCTGTGACCATATGTGTGTGTATGTAGGAGAAGAGAAGGGAAAGGGCAGATGGGGGTGGGGGGGGAGGAAGAGAGAGAGGGGAGACAATGAAAGTGAAATTTAAGATTTTACTCTCACTGGCCATTTTATTTTCTTTTTCACCTGACTCAGAGGATTTACTCCTTAGTGTTCACTGCTCACTGCAGCGGCTCTGACAGCCGCCTCCTTCAGCCTCACTAACCACATCATTTTGTTTCTTCATCTGTCCAACACCGTTTCACTTATTGGACTGATACGTGTGACCACGCCATTTGGAACACTTCCTAGTGTTACACACAGAAGTGGTCACTCCCCCCTCTCCATAGTCCTGCTGCTGGTCATATATCCATTGTGTTGGCTGGGTCACAGGATACTTTTTTCTCCCTGGTTTCCTAGTACTGAGGAGGTTACATTGATTTTCCTAATGTATAATAAAGGGCTCTTGCCCTTTATACTGTTAATTTTTGATTCCTGTCATCTAACAGATTTCAATAAAAAGTGTAGATGTCACATTAAAATGACAGATCTTTGGGATTTTTACTTTTTTTTTTAATCAGCACATGTGTGAAAAGCATACACTATGTGAAGGAGGAGCAGGAAATACAAATAAAATATTGACGGAATCGGATAAAATTAAACCGATAACATAAAATTTAACTGTTGGGTAGGTTGGAAAAAAGATTGGGTTTGAGAGTTACAGACACCCCAAGGCATCTGTAAGTGGCTTTACCAGAACTTACTCAGCAGCCTCATTGGCTTTGGCAGCAGTTCAAAGGTCACATTCTCACATGGATAAACTGTTCTTGAACAATTTTTTTCCAATATGTTAGGCAATGCATACATTCCTTCCACATCAGGCATGCTTTTCCATGTGCTTTGCTCTCCTTGTGGCTACTGGGAGGATAAACACCATTTGCTGTCAGTGTTTCAGCTGCTTTCTCTCAATTATATTACTTTGTTCCACAACCCTGCTTTTTTGCGGGGAGAGGAGTTTCTGTAAAAACTCCAGTGACATATTTTTTCTTTTTAAAATAATCTTCAAGAATTTATTCATTTCAGGCACCTCTTAAAAGCAGAGAATGGTCTCAGAGGCAGTTCGGGCTTTCTTCCATCCTCTAAGGCAGTGCAGTGATAATGCTATGACTGGATCAATAAATAATATTTTTCTCTTTTAAAAGTAAGGCTAGAATAGACATGATCAAACTTTTCTGATATCTTTCAATTTACCTAATCAGTACTTTTGAATGGAATGATCTTTTTCCTGGCAGAATACTACAGAATGGGCATACATTTTCAGATACCCATTGAGAAATGGGTCCCTAAATCCTTTTGATATCAGTATTATAAATATGCATGGGTCAAAACCATCTTTGGCCAAAATGTACTTGTGATATTTCCTGCAAAAAATGATTTCTAAGTATATACAGATAAAATGCTAATTTCAATATATTTATAAAAATACAGATGCAAAGCCTGATCTCAATCCCAAACTTCAATTATTTCTTCATACAAAATTTTCCAAACAATTTAAAAAGCAGAACTAAGAACTTAACTAAACCATATATCGCTGTTACAGCTATGGAATCTTCTAAAAAGATATAAGTAAGAGGTGCTAATATTTTATTTCTTCCAGACAATCCCTTCCTCCAGTAAAAAGAATTGTTCATTTCAATAATTACTTATTTGAATAGTTATATGACGGAATATTATTCCTTAGTTTCTTCTTTTAGAGAATCATTTTCAGAAAGATAGACAGCGGTTCTTCACTTTACAGAAAACTATTGATATTACCGGATTTCTACATGGTATGAAAGAGAGCAGAACTTCACTGTTAGCTCATTCTTAACTCGGAAACTTACACAGTTAGTTCTAACTTGATTTAATTCTTCAGGTTTTGTTAGCTTTGGACACTGATGGACTTTTTAATGAAGAAACACGTGTGAGTGGTGTGAAATGTAATAAAACATATGCACTTTGGAAATGCAAATGGCACTTACTGTGCACTTGCTGTGCATTTATTTCTTATTTTTCTCTACCACTGCGTGAAACATGTAAACACATGTACAGATATTCTTCAAGGCTGAACTGTTCATGAAAACGAGAGGGAGTAATAGAAATATTACTTACGCCGTTTGCAGCCACATTTTTTTATTCTTTTGGGATCCGTGATGTCATCATGACAGGCCTTGCAGTAAAAAAATGCCCTAGAGAGACAGAATGGAAAAACTGACACATTTCTTAATCCATACAAATGAAATTAGTCCCACATTTCCTCTTTTTGCAGTGCCAAATTAATGAAACATGCCAGCACTAATTTCCTTTAATCTTTGAAAAGGGTTAGACATTTAAAGTAGGAAATATTTGCTGCAAGACCATTAATTTCAACCATAAGACTCCAAATTAGTGTTTCTTTCAATATACTTTTACTTGAAAAGTAATTGGGAGAAGGGATGATAATTATGACACAGTGCATCAGTTCATTTGTCTTTCATCTTAGAAAAAAGAGCATCCAATGAATTTTGTCATTAAAAAAATATATAACGAATTATATATATGAATATATATATTATATATAATGAATATATATAACAAATCCATTAAATGGATTTTGAAGCATGTGGATTTCTGATTTTAGTACTAACATGTAAATGGATAAAGAATAATAAAGATGCAATTCATAAAATTTGTATTGTATTTAAACACTCAACATTTTGCATGAAGCTATCACTTAGGTATAATTGTTTCTAATGTGAAACTATTGTTCTAAAAATGCAAAAGTCATTCTAGCAAGAAGAGTAATTTAACATTGCATGTTATATTTCATTATGGAATATATATTTGATAAATATTAATAGCTTTAGCTTAAAGAGCTGAAATTTCTCATTAGCAGCAACACAAAACCAGAATAATTTAATTTGAATTTCAGGTACATAACATGTTTAATTTTACTTTATTAAAAAAAGACTTTTTTTCCTCTCCAAAAGATCTCGAGTTTAGAATATTTTTCTGACTCTGATTCATGGCTCAAAATGGTGAAAATCAACACTTTACATAATTGGTTTTGTTAGCTGAAACACATCTGATAATCATTTGCTTTGCACAGAACGGCTAAGAAACGTAAGGGAGGCAGCATATTTCTAAACAAATCCTTCTGCAAAAGCAAGGCAGAAATGGGAATTTTGTTTATGCTTGCTATTAACACATTCATAACAGTCAAGTTCTCCCTGTTAAAAATGCTATGCCAGGTAATTTCTCCTCACAGTCTGAAATAATTTCATAGTAGAGTGTAAAACATCTTATAAATGAAAAAAGCGCTACCATCTCAGTAAAGAAATGTGAAGACAGTTGTGGATAGTCAAATGGAGAAAAGCACCAGGGAGGAAAAGAACTGTAGGCTGAAAGTCAGCACACCTGAGGCAGTGCCGGATGCAAATACTCCAAAGATGGTACTAGAAATATGAGAGGACAAGAGCACTGCTGTGCTGCTCTATATGCCTCACTTAGCCAAAGTTCAATGAAAATAAAATTCAAGTTTTTAGTTATTTCACCGTTTCCACGTTTTGATTTTCTTTAAATATACGTTGCAAACATGCCTTGTTTAAATATTGTTTTCACTGTAATTTAATCATAAGAAGTTTAGGACTTAGTAAAGTTTATAATGTGAATATTTCATCATTCTAAGTACAGGATTTAGTTAAAACACCTAACTCAAAGAGATCATCAAGTAAGTATCAGACTCTTGATAGCGTAACTTATAACAAGGATACAAATTATGAGGAAGCACTCAGCTGCAAACACTAATTTTTTAGGGTTTTTTTCTTAAGTCTTGCAAACATTGAATAATTATTTCTTTTAAAAATTTTTGTCTCACATTGCTCTTTTATTCCTTCCAAACATATTATACTCCTAACAAACACGCGTTCACATTTAGTTCTTAAACACAATACCATGAAACACTCTCTTCATTCAACCCAGATACAACAAACCAGCAAATTGTCTACAATGGTTGGGATATACTGCATCATTGTAATTTGATTTATTATAATAAGGCCATAGAGTTCCAGTAAAGAAAAATTACAAGAACATAAATTTTATTCTGTTAATGAAATTATTGAATGAATACAGTAGCTTGCTCACATCAAAAATTTGCTAGTGTCTATGTAAATAAGAACTACTCTAAGCCTGAAACTTGGACAAAACTCTAATCCCTGTCCTCTCTCAAAGCAATTCCACTGAGATAAATTAACTATAGAGAAATCAGATCAAAATATTTTACATTTTCTAGTAGGACTCAGACAAAAAAAAAAAAAAGCTTCTTAATTTCTTTTCACATCTGCTGTAAAATTATTTCATTTCCTTGATATTTAGGAGTGTAGTTAAGAAAATGGCATGCGCACATGGTTGGTTCACTAGGGTGCCACCTCAGTTCCCCCTGAGAATCTTTAAACAGATAATAACAAAAATTAGGTGAGGTGTTTACATGTAATAAGTTTACATTTAAAGAAAAAAAAAAAAATAATTACCTTTTTACTTCTTTGGCATCACTTGCAATGAAGAATCCTAAAGTACCTTCTTGAATCTTGACATGGTTTCCAGGATTGATTAATATACTGCTCAGTGAAACAAGAACAAAAACAACAAAAGCATAAGTTTAGATTACTTTTAACTGGATGTTCCAAAATAGCTTTATTTGGTTCTGTTATAGGGGACCCACTACTTAGGAAAGGCTGCAAGGAAATTTTAAGCCATTCTTCCTTGAAATTTCCAATCAAATAACAGTTTCACATGCTTTTTACAAAAACTTAAGTTTGAGACAGTCACATGCCTCCGCCTATAGTCACATCACTTAAGTGTTTACATCTGTTTTTGTATTAAATATAGACTATACAAAATAACAAAGCATCTCAGAAACATGGTGTGTGAAGCTGAGCATTTCAGCTTTCTTGCTCTGTCATGCAAAGTGGTGAAAAATTCACAATATGGTGAAAAGGGAAGAACCAGCAACTACTACTCAGTAACAATAAAAAATATCATTTATTAAGCTAAACCCTTTGATGCAAATTTTTGCCAATTTCTAGTGAAACAGAAGGTTAATGGGACCCCTATCTGAACATACAATGTTATTGTTTAAAATAATAAATACACACATACACTCAAGGGGAATGGTACAAGACAACCAGTCACGATAGCTGAAAAAACATAAAATGAATAGAAGATTTTTAAAACACTGCTATGCGGCCATGGAAGAACAAAAATAACCCAACCACACTGAGAGAATAGCCTCAGCTAAATTTGATGAAGGAAATTATTAACCGCTATCAAGAAGTGAGATACTCCATGTGTCTCTGCACAATATGTTTTTTATTTTCACAATAATTTAACATTAGATTTTAGGTAAGGCAATTTGCAAAGTACCAAGCTAAATATGAATATACAGATAGAGATGTAAATATATTCTCCAGTAAATGTTATTAATGTGTAATACAACTAAGCTTTCGACTTTCTAAAACTTAAGCTTGTCAAAAGTTCTCTCTTTTTTTGTCTTTCACTAAAGCTTAGCCTTTGTAATTCAAAATGTAGTAATGGCACACATATGCAATTTACAGTAAATAAAGACTACCAGCAATTTAAACACCTGAGGATTGAGGAGAAAATGATTTTGGGGAAGTATACATATACAAAAATAAATAAAGCACTTTTCTGAAAAAACATACATTACTAAAATTTGAAGGCCAAAAATTTTTCATATTATTGTTAGAAGGGAAAATGGATCTCAGCAGCTTTCTTATTCAAGATCTTATTTGTTATCTATACATTAGTAATAAATTAATATGACAAAGGTTATAATTGAAAGCTTTATAATGAGCATATTGTTTTGTGTGATTACACATGCCCATGAGGCCCTATGAAAAGAGTATGCAGGCTGCAAAATAGAGCACTCCTAAGTTAAGAATTAAAAGGTTGGTCATGCAGCCATAATTTAGCCCCCATTATGTAGACATTATGATACAATTCTTAATTTAATAGCCACAAACTACTCTTTTCTCACAATCTGGAACTTCATTCAATAGTGTTTTACTGCCATTACTGCAGGCATGGATTCATGTAGTTTATCTGTCTTTAAAATCAACATCATATTTTTCTTATATGTTTTTCTGCAGTGTTCATCAATGTAGCATGCAAAAGATTCAAAAATACATAATTTATTTTACAAGAAGAATGAGGATATAGTATTATCCCATTTTACAGCTGAGAGATCAAGTCACTAAACAATATAGTAGCTATTAATTTGGGATGCCTGCAGGCCATTTTTTGTAAGCATTTAGCATTGATAGCTCCATATACACCTTCTAGGGACTTTTGCTGTAAGAACACTCAGCATTTTCAAAAGCCTGGCCTCTGGCTCCCAAAATAATAAACAATCAGAAGTCATCTGTAGAAGGTTTGGCTTTAATTATTAGCTCACTCTCACAAAGATACTCTGTGGCAGAGTCTGGAACAGAAATTATATCTCAAAGAAAGCATTTACCCAGATATCCTTCCTTTTCCTTCATTCACAGTTTCAAGCTTTGCAACAAAAAGGAGAGGAGAACTACAGAAAATGGAAGTCATCACCACAGAAAGCAGGTTCATCTCCACAGCACACTTCAGTAATATTGCAAAAAATGAAATGTGATGGTGTAAATAACACCTACATTATACACGCAGATAAATGGGATGAATTAAAGTTGCACAGCTAAATTTCACATGTGGTGTTTCTTTTGTTAGTGTATTGGGCTTAACGGTTGTGCTTGCAACCAAAACATTTACCTAATGCAGTTTTCAAATGCCATTTCACAGGTTTTAAAGTAGAATAAAACTGACAGAAAAAAACAATAACAAACAACCCCACAAGATTTTCTTCATGTGAAACCAGTCACTCAAGTCACATCCACGTTGTAGAATTTAGATTCCCTGCACAAATTTTTGTCACTTGAGCCACCAAAGCACTTACTAGCTGTTACAGAGATACCTCAACAGGCCACCACTAAGAGAGGAGGCATATGCTCCACCAGTGCACTCACAGAAGAAACTTGAGAATCTTAACCCTGCAAGCCTACGTGAGCCCAGATAAGCCACTTATCAAGAACGAGGAGTGAGTCCTTCTGCCGCTAACTCTCCAAAGTCTTTCTGCCAAAACTTTCTATCATGTGTGTAACTGCATCCATGTTTCATTCTCCACCTCTCCTCTTCCCTGTCTGCTAATCCTTAATCCGCTATTGAATTGAGAGTTTATCTGATAGAACTCAAAAATCTTCGACAGACGCTACCCTCATTTATTTCTACTATACTGCTCCTTTTAAATTATGCAGACTTGTACTATGGTTAGTGTTGACTATTTTTCTTAGGTACAAATAGGCACTGTTCTGTCAGAAAAAATACTTTCTTTGCCTTTAATCATGGAAGTATTACAGCTTTTCAGTGAAAACAGATGAACATATTTCTTCACTCGCCCTCAGAGAACTTAAAATTTGACAAAGTAATTAGCAAATGAAGTGGTTCATTTAAGAGGTAGCAAACATAACCTTAAATCAGAAGAAAGTGGCTTCATTTAGCATGTAATGTATTGTGAGCATGATTTTGTATCTCAATGTTTTCTGAGACACAAGAAATCAATTCAGATGGGTCAGTGTATAGACTTTATTTTCGTCAGATTTTATACTTTGTTCATATATACTTATTTCCACTAATACAATGTATTAATAGCCACAAAATATAGATGTGATCGCAGTTAATGCAGTATGACCCCAGCAGCAAAATTTTTTGTTGGGAATAAAAATTAATTTGCCCCACCACTGCTATTGGCAAAGAGTTATAGCAAAGGTTCATAAAGCTTTGGGTTTATAGACACACTGATATTTAACCAGAGCAAAATCATGAGCAGTTTCTACTGACTCCACATGGATTTATTAAATAAGCTGCTTATTAAAGCAGCAATTGAATTATTTCTTATGAGACCTGTAGTGTCATTATGCCTTGATAAGCACTCACTATAACATGTACAGTAACGGAAATGTTTTGAATTAAAAAAATAGAATATACGGAACAAAGAGGACAGAGAAAAATACAACAGGCTTATGAGCGTACCAAGAAGAATGCATCCATCACTTATTTAGAGATGCATGTATCTGTTTAACCAGCTCATGAAAATATGATATATATCGCCCCACAGCTGAGAAGATAAGTACATGGCAAAGTAAATAGGAGTTTTTAAGAGAGAAAGCTTCAGTCTCATTTTTATGTATGTCCAATGCTGAGGAGTTTTACAGGTATAGGAAGATGTAGGAAAAGGGACAAAAGGACAGAAACTCACTACATTCAATGTCAATATGTATAGCTAATCCATATGCATTCTGTGCCATGCATTGGAAAAAAATGCTGTTGAAAATGACATCCCTGATTTTTCCAAATATAAGTTTTTATCATAAAATATTATTTTATTTTTTATCTCCTAAATCAGCTTGTGAAATCAAGGTAGGAATGACAAATACTTCAAAAGCTTCTAAGATCTTGATCAAATTCTATAATTTTATAACATTTCTAGTTTAGGTTACCTCAGAAACTAATGAAGTAATAGCAAGTTCAAAAAACTTTAAGTCATAATTTCCTTAACAATTCCAGTTCCAGAAATACATTCCTCAGGACAAAGTTTTTCGTGACAGGGGTCACATGTCACTGCAAAAACCAAAGATTATCTTTTGACTTGCTTGCTCCTTCACGCATGAACATTTAGAACACATGGCAATTACAGCCATGTAAATAGAATATGTGTAAGTTAAATACAATTTAATGTGTTTAATGGGAACTTAAGGTACTTCACCAGCATGAACTTAGGAGAAGCCAGTTCCATTACTCTCTGATAATACAACAATTTGTAAGCCACTTGTGGAACAAAATATGAAGTTTATAAATCTTTGCTTTATGGTTATCTGATGTCCAGCAAAAGTTAGTCCATTTGCTAAACAAGAGTCACTTAGTGACTAGATATAAGACCACGCATCTCAGAGCAATGAAAATTTCACACATTGAAAAATGCAGAAATCACCCTTGAATTCAGTTGTATTGTCAGTAATCATAGAATGAATCATAAAATGCTTTGGGTTGGAAGGGTCCTTTAAAGATCCAACCCCCCCATCATGGTAAGGGATATTTTTCACTGGAACAGAGTGCTCAAGGCCCCATCACCTGACATTGAACACAAAGTTCAGGAAAGAAACAGGAACAATAGCATTTATACAGTTGAAACTGAGATCCCAGACTGACTGAAATATAAGCAGGTGAAGCAAAAATGGGAATTAGTGCACATTTGAGATGCACAGTTTAAAAAAAAAAAATCAATGTGGTCACAAAAATTCTAGACAAACCCTTCTGAATCTCCTTACGTAGATTGTTCAATGAAAAGTTAAAATTGGACATGATGACTTTTTTTATATGTCATAGGAGAATAGCTATCTTTTAGTAACTCATGACAGCGTATTATTTTTCATCAATTTGCTCACTTTTTAGATTGTATCTTTCTGTTGTTTTAAGTATACATGCTGCCTTCAGTAAAATACAGATACATGTAAATACCTGCTCATCCATTCTTATTTACCTAAAAGTACCCCAGAACATGAGTATTGCTCAATACCTTTTTAGTAGTGCATAGATGATCGTCTGCACAAAAAGAATACCATATTATGTCTTCCCTTAAAGCATTAAAAGTGAGCTAAAGTTTTGATTACTAATTTCAAGTCTTCCATGTTTTGCTGATAAGGATTTTTGATGAAGATTCTGACTGTTGGAGGTTTGAACTGCAGGACAATTGGAGAACTGACATTTTGCCGCAGGACTAATTACCTCCAACTGTATATATCTTTTACTCTTTTCTGATGTTGAGTGATTTTTATTTGTCTTCTGCTTTCAAATATCATACATGTTGGACTCAAATGATGTGTCTTGAATGGCATTAGACCGCTTGATGGCAGATACCTTTTAATGGTATTAGAAGATATAAAGCATTATTTCTGAAAAATTTCAGTAGAAGACAAAAAATATTTCCTGTAGCTTTCTATAATATTCAGCTATCTTCTAAGTGAACCACATGGAAAAAACAACCAAGCAGCTTTAGATTCTGAACCATTGTTACGTTGTATGTGTTTATTGGTAGACCACATGCTAAGTGGCATGGCTTCACAATTTACTTTGCACAGCTTGAAACTGAGTAGGCTTCCAATACTGCTGAAGTTGTAAATGGACATAACTTTGAACTCTTAATCTAGACATAGCATTTATACCATAGATGACTCTCAGATTTGTCAGCCTTCTCTGAGAAAAAATCAGGGATCTTATTAAGATGGAAGAGGTGCAGTAAAAGTCTTAAAACTGAGCTGACAGAGGCATGTGGAGATGCTCAGCAAGAACAGCACAGAAAATAGGCAAGGGTAACAACATTTTAAGCAGCACTATATGAAGACTAAAAACTGGAAGACATAGATAAAGTCAATCAGTAGAGACATACACTGGAAGAGCTCTTTAAAGAATTTTCCTTGTCAGCAGCCTCAGTTATGTATTATTCTTGTTTGGTTTTACTTTCAAGGTTACATTTTAGCACTAAAGGTGAGGTTCATCTCATCTGTTTTAGTAACTGTCTCTTTCTTCCCTTGCAATCATGGACTATGTCTGGATAACTAAAAGATTAGACACAACTTTTAGATTAAACATTAGGTGAGATGAATCCCATGATCAGTGACCAATCAATTCGTTCCTGCATCAAGGAAACTTGTCTGATTCAGTAACATTGCCTTTTTTTTTTTCAGTTTTATGGCTACCCTTGTAACTGCCATCATCCTTGTCTAAAAAATGAAACGATCAATTGTTGAATTAAGTGAAACACAAACAGCAAAATTTTGACTAAACCAATGACAAGAGCTTTAACAACTCTGTTTTAAACCTTGTGGTAGATGTACTGTACCATTCCCCATGCGACTGAAACAGTAGCAATACCATCTAGTAATCAGGAAGATATACTATTGTTTAATTGCTATTAATACAGTATCTAAAACAAGACTATGTGGTATTACTGACTATAGCTACCACATTTTTAAATAAAACCAACTATTTTTCTTGATTGTTTCATGCCATGCCCAGATGAAATGCACCACTATTAGCATAATGGCCTTTTAAAATGTACCATGTCATTCACAAAAATATAGAATTAGAATTAAGAAATTAGTTTGAGACAATATTTTTTGTTTCGGAGTATGTTTGGAAGTGGAGTGTGAGGGTAGGTGCACAAATCCCACAGTGGGAGTTGCGTGCATACCAGCTTCACACTGCTTGTGATTCACAAGTATTGCTTCTTTCTTCTGGGCTCTATCATTGATGTTAATTCAGATCCATATTGCTCTACACAGAAAAATCCAGTAAGACACTAAAAAGAATACAAGGCAAAAGACACAGTGCACATTACATGCTACCGTATATTAAAGCTTAATTACTACAAGCATATAAAAGGTTGCTCCCAGGAGTTAAGTTCTTTACAACAGCAGCTACTAATGTCATGGTCTACAGGATGTGCATAAGGTATTTTATTGGGGCATAGTCCAAACTAGTTCAACAGTGCTGATGAATTCAATACACTTTGAAACAAATTATTCCTTCTGGTTCCAGAAGTGGTTGATTATCAGTACAATGAAACATCACAATATACTTTATTCTGGGAGCAAGCAACTTCACTTGGTACAACACTTCTTCATATTGCTCATCATGCCAGCGTTAACATGCCTTCACCACAAGATAATATATACTTAAAAGCAAGAAGCGAAGTAGAGGTGCAACAACTGCAGATCCTTGAAGATGCTAAGTGTTGCAGTAACTTCTCTGCAGTTGGATCATATCAATAATGCCAAACTGACAGGAAGCCACCTCTCTTTTCACACATCTACTCAGAAACCACAGGAGAATAAGACTAAAAATTAAATAAACATAACACATACAACACACGCAACAGAACAGACATGGAATTAAAGTCTGGAGACTGTGGTGAAGGAAATTGAAATGCCTGGACAATGAGAACAGGATTCCAAAGAGCACCACTGACAGTAAGAGAGAGCGTTATAAGCAATTAGAAAAACAAAGCTGGAAGGAGAAAGAGAGATGAGGAGAGGACATGGAAGAGCGTGCCATATTTACTTCATCCAAACCAACAGCAGCAAGATAGAATGTAGACTAGAAAGGGGCTCACAGTATGGTATACCAAAAGAAAATGCAAAACATGCCATCCCAAAGAAAAACAAAAACTGAGAAACAAACACATTCTGTAACATTTTCATAAATGAGCTTAATAAATGTCATTAAAATGAATGTGACGTATAATACAAACTATCCATGACACTTTCACTGGAACAGTACAATAGCTTTAATGAGTACTGGATTATGAGTAACTGGGCTCAAAACAGAACCAGCAATGCAAAGAATCAGGTATTTGATTGTTGTTAATGGAAGGTGAGACTACAAGAGAACATGAACTACTGTATTGTAAGACGTGTTTTGAAGGAAGACTCCGGGGAAAGAAGGACATAAATGAAGATGTGAATATGGAGACAACATGGCAGCACAAGGGCTGGTAAAGACGAAATATATATCGTCACGATACAATACAAATGAAAAAAGAGGAGTGGAGATGTTAACAATAAAGTCTGCTTTTCCAATGCAACAATCTGATACACCAATGACTCCACAAGGTGGGGGGGGGGTGTGGAGAAAAAAAGCCTAAAAAACTTATACTGTTTTCTTTTGTACTTCCTGCAAAGAAGTTAGTGCGTGAGTCACAAGAACCAATGGAGAGACAAAATGCTATTCTCTCTCCTCTTTGAGTTTAGGGGCTCATATATAAATATACACACAGATATATATATATATACACACACAGACAGATGAATATATATATATGTATATATGTGTGTGTATATACAGAGAAAGATAGACAAAGATGTTATCTTCCTGTGTTCTTGGCAAGGAATTAGTCCTGAAGTTAGAAGGAGTGGAGGTAGGATTGAGGTTGGAAGGAAAGGTAACGAAGAGGGCATACCGCTTTCGGCTTCTGCAAACGACAAGAAAAAAATTGCAAATCAAACACTTTGATAAGAAACCGACACACCAAAGCAAAAGCAAAAAAACCCTTTATTTAAAAGTCTTCAAGGCTCAAAGGTTTTTCTGCTGAGAATGAGAACAAATATATGGATAGACAAAGAGAAAATTTAACAAGAGGAGTAAACACAGGGTGAAGGAGGGAAGAATCCTGGTTAGGCTTTCCTTCTTGCTTACTCATGTGGAAAACAGAAAAAAAGTAAGGGGAAAAAGGAAGGCAAAAGTATCTCTAAAAGGGATTTTGGATGATGAGTTTGAATGTCTGCAGTTTGAACTGATATTTTTTTCTATCTATTCAGCAAGTTCGTCTGGGACATTTTCAGGTTGATGTTCTCCATGTTCCTTTAGCTTTTTTTCTACAGAAGAAAAAAAACCTCTCTACAAATGAACTAAGACCGACCATTTTTTAAGCTAATGTATTTGGCTTGCATCAGGGACACAAAAACTTATTTAAGAAGTGCTTCCTGCTCTTAATAACTGATTATAATATTCCCAGATACTAATTGGAGATGAAGGAATGGCTAACTAATATCGTGACCAGGAACAACTAAAGTGCACACCTTAGTAGCCAGTCACAAGCCCATTGAATTCAGTCTCATTTTGTAAACTCAGAGGTTTCTTTGATAACTGAGCAGTTAATAATTTAAACATTATTAAATATAAAAATAGAAAGGTAAAAAAAAATACAATCTAATCGTTATTTTAATTAAACTTCAAGAAACAGTGAGAAACAGTTGCATAAAAAGATAAACATTCTATAGATACTTCACCCATTATTTGAAAATGAGTTTATATTTATCATATCTATGACTATGTTACCTATGTTTAGGCTTGAAAACTTTTAAATTCTGCTTTTAAGCAATCTTGTAAAATCATAAATTGTTCCTAATGAACAGTCTAATGCTGTCAAAATTTGTTATCAAGGTGTGCTTACTGTTTTGTGTAGCTTTATTAAGAGTCAGTAAAAAAGGAGAAAAAAATCCAGCTGCAAGCAGAAAGCTCGGCTCCTGCTGATATGTACATTAATATTAGCTTCCATAGAGTGCTGATGATTTATAATTACTATTGATCTTGAATCCCCTACAGTAGAGTTAAAAGAATCAGAAAGCTTTAGAAAACCAACATTTAGGAAACTGCCTGGGGAAAAAAAGTGCATAGGTAAATGAGTATTTATGCCATTCTACACATAATGAAGACATTAAAGTCCATGAAAATTCTGCCATTGACTTGAAGTGGTACTCAGATTTATTCTTAATGCTGAGGTGGAAATTTAGAGAGGGATTAGGAAATCTAGAATGCCCTCACATTACCACTGTTGAGAGCTGCACAAACTTCTGAATTCACTTTGTGTTGCTTTAGCTCTGAGTGCAAAGCAATGAAGGCAGATGAAACTAATCTGAAAGGAAGCTCCCTGTGTAAGTAAAAATCAGATATATAATTTACTTGTATAGATATTCTATTATGACTAGTAACAAAAATTGATCTGGTGGGAGTAAGATCTTCTCATCCCTTAGGCAGAAAGAATGCTCCGAAAATTTCCCCTGTTCCTGAAAATACTGGTCCTAGACCTGTCCCAGCTATAGCTGGAAATATTAGTTCTTAATAAAAGGGTGCCACCTAGATAATACTCTATGTTTTTATTTACATTAATCATTGTTCCTCTAAATTGTAAACTCTGTAAAATTTCTCGGTAGTTTTGCAAAATATGACTCTATTATCATAAAATAAATCAGCACATACCTACTGCTGGTCACTCTCATAAAGAGTGAAAGATAAAAGGGTCCCGTAATCAGTTCCCCCTTCACCTTTATGAAGAGTCACCAATGAGGAACTTAAGATATGAAATAGAATAAAGTATTTCTAAAATCACCATCACAAACAAAACTGGCAAACAACAAATTTATCTTGATAAAAGACAGCTTGCATTTGTAAACTATGTTATTCTAATTTTTATCTTAATTCCCTGTCTTTTCCTTTAATAAGATGCAAGGAAATGCAAGTGAGAAATTGAAGTTTTGTTCCATTACCTTTCATGTTAGACTAAAAGGCTTCAGCTCAGAAAACCACAAATGTGTACTTAAAATATTTGGGTTGAAGAGCACAGGAACAAGTAGAACAATAAAGATATGCTACGGGTAGCTCTGTGATTCAACAAACAGTGACAAAAAAATTATCACTGGTTAATAAAGTCAGCAGATATTACTATGGGTCAGGTTTATAAGAAAATGTGAATATCTAGGTTACACGCTCTCCTCTTGTTACATTCGTATTCACAAATCCAGCTGTTAACATCCCTTTGTTAGTATTGTTTCCTACAATTTTCAAGCTCTTTTTTACCAAATTAATTGTGAACTGTTACCTGCGTGGTTTTAAGTAAGAAGGAATATATGATTGTACCACATTGTGTTACTTTTTTGTGGGATCCTCTGCATCACCTTGTGATTAAGAGCTCAATCCAACTCCCACTGAAGTTAGTGCAAAGAATGATACAGAAGCCATGAATTATCTGTTATTACTGAAAAAAGACTGTAATATTAACACTTATGTAAGTAAATGACAACTGAAGTAATGACATCCTAAAATTGGGCAATAATGCTTAGGAGAACCAACAGGAAACAAATATTTTCTAATACTGAACAGGCAAAATCTGTTAAGTGGTTCCTCTGCTGTTACTATCTTTTTTTTTTCTTTTTTTCTAGGAAAAGATTAAACTGTTCAGAGAAAAAAGAATAATAAATAATTTTCTTTATATTAGCTAATGCAGAATGAGATCATTCAATGGAAAAGTATTTCAAGAGCCCATGGGAGCTGGAAACATTAAAAAAATCTGATATTTCAAAAGAAAAAAAGATTTCTTAATCAGCATAGTGTGGACAAAAATAATATCCAATAGCACATACACCACTTCACATAACACTTTATAACATAGGAAAGAATCAAGCAAAACCAACTATAGGGCATGAAAACAAAGAAAAATGACAACATATAATAATAAACATTGAAATGATCTTTTAAACCCTCAGAAATTGTGGTATGAGCTCAAAAGACAGAACTGGTTCTCCTGTGAGGAGAAAAAATTGCCCTCAAAAGTTTTAGGTAATTAGTGGTCAAAAATAAGATTAACTAGTTTGAATAATTCCAGATTTACTACAGGAGTACAGAATATAAATTTTGACAGAGGACAATAAAATTCAGCTTAGAGTCAGTATTGTCACATTTTTATTATATGCCCCTCCACACATTGCAGAACACATTTATAACATTTTTGTTATACAAAAATGAATGTTGTGTAAAGCACTGGTGGACAAGTTGATAGAAGATTGAATCCAATGTTCACTTGGATTTTTATGATTTTTTTGTACAAAAAAAACCACAAGAAACACTTCTTTTCCTGTCTGTGAATCCCTACTAAGAATAATGGTTTATTTTTTCTCTTTTTGGTGAAGGAGTCAGCCAGCTACTAATTTCAAGGTTAAATTAATCTTATCCAGTTTCATCATGTTATTCATATCTGCAAGTTTTGTCAGAAAAGATATCATATAAATACTATGTTATTTCTATAGTTCTGTTTATTCTGTATCCTATCTAAATAGGTTCTTCCAAAGTCATTTAAATGGGATTATTATTTTGAGAATACACATCGCCATAATGAGTTTTGATATCATTTCTGGTTTCCACTTTTCCATTTTCTGTAAAATAATTATAATTGAGAGACCATGAACATTTTTTTTAAGTAAAATGAATTGCACTTCTGGAGATAGGACATACCTATCACTGCCCCCCCACCTTCTACAAAATATTCCAACTTAAATTAATTCTAGGGAAGAAGAATAGGGCAGAAATAAAAGCCTTTCAGCACTATGTGAAATGGTGTAATGTGATGGCATGCTAATTATAGTCAGAAATGTTTCAAATACATAATAGCTATGCTCATTCTGAAAAAAAAAAAAAAAAAAAAAAAAGCTGGCAGAATTCTTGACAGTGCATTCCAGAACTCCAACATTTGTAGGCATTGGACATACCTGCTTTCTCTTTTTTCCGACTTGTATTCTATGGCTATCATTAAGAGCTTTAGTTTCGCAAACACCAGTCTGCAGGAAGAGAAGCCAAGAGTTAGTCCTTTTTCACAACCAACTTCACGTATGTAGAGATGGCTGCAGGGTACGTATTTTCTTACACTAAGAGAACTTAGACTGACGTCTTTTCCCATTATTTCAGTTAGGTATGTACAGACACATATTAAGGCCTTTCCATTTCGAAGTTAATGAACACATATTTTCCTAAAACTATAAACTGACAAGTTGAGAACAGTAGCATAAGCACCAACACTACCTTACTAAGTCTACTTAATCAATAATAACAAGGGTCATGATACACAACATAAAATTGCATTTGGCTATCGTTTTGGATGTTTGGAAATTTTTCAAAACTTTGCTGGAATTCAGCCATGTGTTGACTGTAGCATGCATTCCTTAGAAAATATATATGTACTGAAATAAAATGAGAGTACACTATTAATAAGTCAATATTTGCCAACTACTGTCACAGAGGAACTGCATGACTGGAAGCAGTTTCTGACCAATATTTGGGAAGTACATTCTGATACTGTAATACACATTTTTTTTTTCAATTGTAAAAGTCTGTACAAGTGACTATTTATTACAAGTCAAAGTTGATATTCGTAGACTTGCAGAACTATGAGTTAGCATAATACCATTTCCTTCAAGCTAGTAGGCTTTCTGTGAATAAACAAAGAAACCAAGCATTATTTTAAAATAACTAGAAAGCATTTTCCAATTCTGTTATTGAAGTGTATGTAAATTCAATGCTACTTGTGTCCTGTTCTATGAACTTGTCACAAACTGTTCTAGGGATCAGTTTTCAATTAGATAAATGTACTGTATTGTGCACTCACTTTTCCAGTGCTTAGTGCTTCTCTATAAACTTTCTTCCTTCAGTGCTATTAATATTTTTTCATATATTTTGAGAATATTTATTTTTTAAGCAAATCTAAGCAATACTCTGCATACTTTTTGCTATCTTTCTGAGGAGTAAATAGTAAGTCAATGGTCTTACGTAAGATAAACAGCATTCTGTGAAAGGATAAGAAACCCTAACAGGTCAGCTTAGAAATATAGAAGCACTTCATACAAGTTAATTATTTGTTGCAGTTACAGCCAGTGGCTGCTGACAAGAACAAGAGCAGGTGACCAAATAAATTTGCTGCTCACAGTAGTAGATAACACTACCATTCCTAGGACAGTAGTGAGAATGTGAGCTGAATATTTAATAGGTTTTGGTTGTTGACATGTCTGTCTGTTATGAAAACATTGAACTTAAGAAATGTCAGTACAAAACACTACATTGATTTTTTCTATTTCCCATACCAAATATATATATATTTTTTTTTACAAGATAGTTCCTGATTTGAAATGCAAAGGAAGCACTGTAATGTCTTGTAGAATGCATTCATAAACACTTGGCTAAAGGGTTTCCTAAATATTTGTCTTTCGTAACTTTTATGTACTTATCCTGCTAAAATAAATTCTATAATTCCACTGTTCTTTCTGGCTCACATTAAAGCTGACCATGTTGGAATAAGAAAACTAAGTTAGTATATTGTTCCTATAAGAGCTCTACTGAAGGTCTCAAGCACAAAGAAGCCAAGCTTGCTTAAAAAAATAGGTATTGTTAGTTTTCTAGGTATGAACAGGAAACATAGCTGCTACATATAAAGAGTTTTGAAAATCTGTCTAGTAATTACTAACATCCTAATTATTGCTTGTACCAAGTGTAGTAAAATGCAGGTTATCCAAAACCACGGTGTAAGCATTTACAATAATAACATAGTACTCCATACTTTAAACGCCACTCATTTAGTTTCAGGGTTTTAAAACGTCATTGTCTACATGAATTTTAAAAGCTAAATCACAAAATCTGTTCTCAATGTTTGTATATTCTGTGAATAATTCATCACACTAAGCCTGTCCACTGATTTTATTTCCCCTTCAAAAACCAATGCAATGGACTTTTTGCTGTCCTTTGGTTCTTCCAGAAATTGAATAGCCAGTTCTCATGGTAATGAAAATACTTATGGACCAAACTCATAAATATTTAACACTACATTTTAATGTTCAATGTGCTTTAATTAATGTGAATTTAATAGAGTTATTAAACTGTTGGAAAATTTGAGATACAGCTTTTTCTTTAATTTAAACTAGAAAACATAATTAATTAAGCCTCCAGATAACCAAATGCTTAAGGACAGCTCCAAAGTTTAGACACGTTTCTAAAACTCAACAAATGCCCTTTCTTTATTGATTATTTTATCACAGCTCTATCAGCACAGTTAAATAAATGTCAGCTTTATGTCAAATACAGTCTCAGTCACATGTTTCTAAGAACTCATATAGAAACTCAACTAAGTTTGACAATGGTTTGGCATGGAGATTTAGGTTTCAAGATTGGAGTTAGTGCAAACAGCACAAATTACCATTCATTCTGAATATAATACATATTTCTAGAACACTTTATGATATTTTCTAGTTCAATATATCCAGGCAAAGTTTCATGCTTGTAGTAATAAAGATTTTTCCCTCAATAACCTAGTAACAGTTTAGTTAACACAGTGGAGGGACGGATTGTGAGCCCCCGTCATTTTACTAGCAAATTGAAGACTAGTCTCTGTCATGGCAATATCCCAGAAAAAGACAGCTTTTTAAATGGATAACATTTGTCTAACAGTTGTTTCTCCCTAATTCTTATGCCATAACTTATGCTTATGCTACTGTAAAAATCAGAAAAGGTGGGAGAACTGAGGAGTTAAAACAAAATCATTCTCCTTTACATAAGAGATGATATCTTATTCACTCGTTAAAAGTGGTTTGCAACCAGTTTCACAGAGCTCTGGATGGCACACTGCTTATATGACTCCACTAAATCAATTTCAATTAATGAATAGTTTCCTTGGGATAGGATATAAGCCAAGACAGTGACACTGACAACTACTATTCAAAGAACAGGAATCACTAGAAGAAACAATAAGACAGCACTTACGAATAAATAACTCTATTTAAATGGATTGCTGATTAATTTGTTCAACACTGAAAACATTTATGCTTTCATTTACAATCACTTAATTCCAAATCTTTTCTGAAAACAGACATTACAATGTTTGGAATAATTCTATACAGTGATTGCTTTAATGTTTATTTCATTGGATCCCACCTGATGTAGCAACATTAGGACTGTAGCAGAGTGAAAAGGTCTCCTGCAGAAACCTTAGATTTCACTTGAGACAAGGCAAATACCAATGTTTATTAATATGTATTTGTACTTACTCACAAACTGCAGGGAAGGACAAACCCACAAAGGCACTAGACAGATATTCTGTATACATTTCATTTGCAACTCCTTCCAGGTAGTATTTCTGCCACGTATCCTCCTCAATCTAAAACAAAGAAACACAGATGCCAAGTTCTGAGTAAAACTAAAACCTTTCTTTAAAATTTATGAACAACTGTTTAAACATTAATCAAATAAGTGAGTAGACTGTTATGGCAATTAATATTGCTTAATTGTACAGGATTTCCTGGAATGTAAAAAAAAAAAAAAAAAGAAAAGAAAGAGTAGTCACTAAATCAAGTATTCTATGTAAAAATAATACACTCAATTCTTGGCAAGCACATTCAGCACAAGGTGAAATAAGATTGTAAAGAGTTTCAGGAAAAAAGTTCTCAATTTCTCTTTCTGAAATTCTCAAGTTGCTGCATTATATTGTTATTTGAGTCTCTCTAACAATGTTTCAATTATTTTCACTTTGTTTAGATGTTGATCAGCACTCAAAACATAATTTAAAATTGTAATTTTTTTTTTCTTCTCTGAATCTATGACTAACATCGAAAACCTACATATATTGAAACAATTTCTTCAGTGGTCATTGGTACTTTAGGACAAAAACCGAACAAAACCTTTACTGCTAAATTCAGAGATCTTTTACTGTTGAAGGTATAAAGGAAAACAAGTCAGAGATGCTACACGACTACCACAAAAAGCTCAATATATTTGCCTAAGCAGAAGTTTCTAGTAATATTTCATGCAATCTCACTTAGCTTCACAGGCCTTGACATATCTATAAATCTTATGTCTCAGACACTCTACAAAGTCTTTCAATAAGCATCAAACACCTATCTTAAGTAACTGGATTGAGCCACTTAGTACCCTTCATACAGACCTCTTGTCTTCCCACTAATCAGGATAATCTGTGAAAAAGTGTCTAAATCATGTTAGGAAAAAATTCACCTTTAAATATTTTAAGAGACAGCAAAACCAATTCCATGTCAAACTAGCATTTTATGGATAGCCAGTACCGAAATACTGAGGGATGCAGTACTATGTCATACTAAATTCAGTGAGCAAAACCAGGATTATATTATTTATCACCACATAATAAAGCAACAGCCACATTAAAAGGCTTCAGAAAGGGAATTACAGCTGAGCCTCTGGTTGCAGAAGCACATGTTAGTAGCACAGTGTCCTAGAAGCAGATGTAAGAGCTACAGCTCTACTAATTGTTTAATTAAAATAAGCATTTTCATACCATGTCCATACATGGCTTGTATTGAAATGCTATAATCATCAGGATGCTGAGCTTTTCAAACTCTTTCACAGCTTAAAAGCACCTCTTCCCTGTAACAGCCTGATCCACAGCTCATTTAAACCACTCGAAATTTCTCTACCAATTCTGACATGCTTAGGATCATTGTCTGAACAGCACAAAGCAGAAACAAGTGTGTTTTGACATAATGATTTAACTTAAACAAAATAAAATATTTCTCAGATTATATAAGTATTATGTCATATTATTACATAAATGTATTATATTGTTATACTACTGAATATTACTATTAATTTTATATTATTATATAGTATTTTAGAGTATAAAATCACTTTCATTGGAATTTGGTATGACATTAACCTCTCTTGGATAAATAATTTTCCAATATTAAAAATTTTGAATTTCACAGCTATTTTGACAGGACTCGTATAGTATTTTATGTAAGTTTGCATTTTTCTCTTACAGGCTGAGTATTAATGTATCCATGTTAAACTAATCAAAAGGCACTCTTTCGAAAGAATCTTTTAAAAAACAGAAGGATTGGAAACTTTTTAAGAAACCAGTCAAATATAAAAAGAAATAAATTCATTGTAAGTTATTTTTTTTCTCTTGTTGATAGGTTTCCAGGTAACTAGTTACTTTGTTGGAGTAGTTGGAGAAGTAAACAACTGCAAGAATAAATGGCAATACGGAGACGTACCAAATCATACTCTCCCTGATAAGTGGGCTGCCAGCAATCAAGAGAAATTTCTTCCATAGAAATTGTTTCACCATTCAGAGATCGTGTGGGATGCTAAAAGGGGTTTGCATTGTGTTATCCTCCACCACACACAGAGAAGTCATATCACATTTTTTTATAACCCTTTGATTTGTATGAAGCTTGCAAATGTTGCTGATCAGCAACTCTTTATATACAGAAAACAGATAAAGTACAGGCTTGGTAAAAAATATGAGTAATGATAGCAAGGACATGTTTTATCTTATGGTCTATTTTGTGGCTTTTCCTTAGATTGACACCACCTGGGGTTGGAAAAAATATACAAATACATGATGTGTTTCTCCTTTCTACTTTGTTCCATTGCTTTCTTTTATTTAGGCAGATGGTTTTGATTTGGAGGAAGGAACTGCAGATCAGACCTATAGTCAAGGACCAAGAAAGGACTAGAAAAATCCAAACTCATTCACAAAGCAATGACCAAGCTTCATGACACTGGTTAGCGTTAAATTAGCCTTCTTGAAGTGATTGGAATGTTTAAGACATATTCTGTTAGGATACAATGATACGTTGATGAATTAATTTTAGAAAATGGTAATATTTGGGATGCTATAAAATGCGATTTTAAGATAATGAAAATAATGGGCTAAAGATGATTTTTGCATTTTATCTCCACCTCAACCAGAATGTTTTCCCTGTGATTTCAAAGAGGGTCACCTGCTGGTCTGCTAGAAATTAAACAATTATTAAGAAGCTCCAGTAATCACTACTTCTTTCCTTGAGTCTTGCAGTTACCCTGAATTTTAATAGAGTAAGGTTCCACAGATAAACACAGTCAGTTTCTCTTATAATCTTCAGTGCAGAAAACATAACCAACAAACATCCTTGATACTATTGGGTTCCTGCTACCATTTATTCTTTTCCCTTTTACCTCTTCTCATTTCTTGCATGTTATCTCTGTTTTCATTTAGCCTCATACATAGGCCTCTACAGACCTTATAACTGTTGAATGAGGACACAATAATTGATCAAGGACAATTCTATTCCCTTTTATTTTTACTCATCAAATATTGTACACCTCAAGCACATAACCAAGCAATGAAACAAGGCACTTCTACATGCCTTTCCTTACAGAAAATGAGCATCTCTCTTTATGGAAGACCTTCCCATGCATGATCCTAAGGAGAGGGCTTTGCAGGTCATTCTGTTATTTTTATCTCTGAAGTTAAATAACTAACAACTTTAAGTTGATACTGCAGCAACATGACAGCAAAATGTTAACACAGGATGATGAGTTGGTACAAACAGTAGAAAGTAGGTTTTTTTTATTCAGAGATATTACAAACTTAAGAGGAAATATTAAAAAATAGCAACAAAAATTTAAGTTATTCCAATCACAGCTAGGAAGAAAGAGAAAGAGTTTAAGTAATTGCTGGACCTCATACAGAATGTGCCATACCACCACAGTGACTTGAATCTATACTTTAAAAGTTCCTCTCCAGTACTGTAAGCATGTGGTTATCTTCCCCTGGCTATGTTACACTGCAATTCTGTCTCCTAGATAGTCATAAAACAAATTATCCACTGATTCAATAGCCTATATGAAGAATAGCTAGAAAATGACAGTGTATCCCAAGAGAAGAAATCTAATTTTCATCTGTATGCTTTTTTAAGTTGCAATGCTCCTCTGCTCTCCTCTATGTATATACAGATACAATGTTGTTATCAGCAATATATTTACATAATACAATAATTTCCTAGTGAGACATGGTGACAGAGAGATGAAAAAACGATGTACATCTTGCAAGCACAACCATTCGTAATGCCTGGAAAAAAACTAAACCCTTAATACATCCAGTCCTACCCCCTGGCAATGTAATTATCAGGAGCTCCGTAGCCCCAACTGATTTATCTTGTTCATACCATTTGCTTCTCCATGGAATGACGCAAATAGTTACATGAACAAGATTGAGTATATCGAACCCTGATAATGCTAGATAATCTCTCCTGTCAAGATCTAAGCCTCACTATCAAGACAGAGAACTAACGTTAGAATTGTAGTGTGACCTCAGATCTTTTATTAC
Source organism: Calidris pugnax (assembly GCF_001431845.1). Taxonomy (NCBI): domain Eukaryota; kingdom Metazoa; phylum Chordata; class Aves; order Charadriiformes; family Scolopacidae; genus Calidris; species Calidris pugnax. The sequence goes on along the minus strand of NW_015091042.1, from coordinate 1,845,278 downwards.
ATTTTGCAAGGAAAAACAGGGAGAGGATGGTGAGGTGTCTCTATAAATATTAAGGAAGTGACAAAATGAAAATTCCTTTATAGCACAATGAAAGCAGCTGTAAAGTCTGCTCCCTATCACAGAATCGGCTCAGCTCACCACCACCAAGGAAAGAGAACAAAACAGTACAACATCTTTGAGAATAATTTCAGATGTTTGGAAGAAGATCAGCCATTTGATATTTTAAGACATATATTTACTTTTATAAACAACCCTATCTATATGACTAATAAAAAAAAACCCTCCACAAAACCTACAAACTGCAGTAAATCAATGAGTTAATTCTACTGATTATCTTTCTAGAATAGCACTTGAATATTTTAGTTCTGTTACAAAAATGATACTGTTTTATTTTAATGGTCTAACTTTGTCAGTATGCAGTACTTTGGCTAAGAGCACACAAGTCAGAAATTCTGAACGGTCTTCCCAACATTTTAAGGTTTCTATAAAAAAAATAAATAATGTGTTGTGTAAGCAACATGAAAGTTGTTACTATTTCCTTTCTAAAATACATATAAACACATATAAAACTTTCTCTTCAAAGATGACCAGAAGGCCATGTAGAGAAATGTTTCACAAAATATTTTAGAAAATAACATCTTCACTAGGGCAAGTTTCTTGAGTCCTTGGCCAAGCTGTTTTCATCTACATCCATCTAACATAAGGACTCCTGCCTTCCCCTAGGCTCACAACACTTCCAGGGCTTCTTGATATTTAATTTTGCAATTCTCTTCTCTACAGCATTGTGGGGTTTTGCCTAACGACATAGATAAGAATAAAAAGAAAGTACACACAGAATATTCTTGATTCGTAATTGAAAAGTAGCTGTACATTGACAGCAGTGTATTTTAAACATTTCCTCATGTTCACCTATAATGCCCTTTCAGTCCACCCAAATTGCTTATGTAAATGTCTGCTTTTATTACGCCTTTAGATATGGATATCAAAATCTGACAGATAAGTACTTGGCTGAAAGTAGTTCACACATTCCTAGCAAAGAGTGAAGCTTCTTATATTTACAGTCTTATAATTTAATTTCTTTAAATATTATAAATTATCAACTACCTCTTTACTCAATTCAATTGTCTGCTTAAATCAAAGGAAACAAGTATCCTCAGTGGCATAAAAATTTTACAACCTCACCCAACTATTCCCACAGTTCTTTCTGTATGCAAGAATGTTTTTTAAAATTGTCATGAAGAGAGTATATTTTATAAAACATCAAATATGCTAATTAAGATTAGCTCTAATTTCAAATGGAAATATATGCACTTTTTCATTGTTCATACTATTGTAGATTCTTGTAGTAAGTCAAAGAAGAGAGAATATTGTTGAAATATTATGACATCTAATTCTCCTTTAGATGCTGGCCTTGCTGGATTTGAACTTGAAGGCATACAGGCTCGACTTTTAATACTTTCAAATTTACAAAACAGAGCAGTATTTCTATCCAATCATAATGCAAAGATAGATTGGTGTTGATTTATTCACGTGATTAATTGAAAAATGCACTCCATGGTAGACTTCACTTTAAGACAAATACATCACTCTTATCACAAGGACTGACAGTATTTGTAAATAGCAAATGTTCTTCAACCGCAACAGTTTTTAATTCCTAACTCAATGATTAAAATATTTAACTTAGTCAGACCTTTAGAGAATAAATGTCTTTGGGAAGAACAGTTTATTATGCAGCCTCCTGAAGAACTTTGAGAAGTTGCATTGTCTCCTCATCTCCCTTTTAAAGTTCTCCTTCATTTGAAGAAATTCACTGTGCATACCCTAGTCTTAGACTTTAAAAGTCCAAAGCTGCCTAGGTGGCCAAAAATAAACAGCAAACCAGTTGATGTGTTTCATCAGTGTAGGTAAGCACCTGACTGATGTAAATCTGTGTGGTTTTATTACGTCTCTCTTTCAGCCTGGACTAGAAAGGAATATAATGGGACAAGTGGGCATTGCATATGTGTGGATGTGAGCAACAGCTGCCAAAATTGCCCACAGAACATTCCTGCTCTCAAAATAGCTTAGAGGAGAATTGAGACTGCTCTATATCATTTTTCAGATGTGGAATGAGGTGTACTGTCTTACCAACACAGCAACAACAAAACTAATTTGTTTGTGGACTTGTGTTACACTCGAGAACCACATTCCACACTTTATTAATTTACACAACAATACTAGATCATATTGGTTTGCATGACTCTATAAAGGGACAAAATTTGACCACCTCTGCCTTTTATTCTATTTACTCGCTCTTTGCAACGTTTTTCATATGAGTAGACTTCTGGTACACATTTGCTAATCCAAACAATACAGAAATTGCAGTACAGTATAGTATTTCCAGCTTTTTCTGAGACTCTGGTAATGCAGACTCCCAATTCCTTTAATAATACAACAATTATGACATTCTGCGCTATAAAAAGAATCAACTATTAAAATACGGTTTACAGGTGTAAAGTTGGGGTTTGGCTTTGGGTGGGTTGGTTTTTTTTTTTGCTTAACATATCATTTGTTGTGAAAACTTTCTTCTTTTAAGTGTTTACAGAACTTCAATCTTTTTGAGCTGATTTTTCTTTTTGTTTGGTTTGGTGCCAAAGAGAACATAAAAGATTCCACATGAGATTACATTGCTAAAACCAAAAGGAAAATATTAGGAACAAATATAATATTTTGAGGTTTCTGAGTTTGTTTTACCTCTAATACTGGGCAGACTGTTTACACAAATCATTTTGCTGTAAAGTAAGACATAATGAGTTAAATGTGTGCAATGTCACCATCAATCATGTTCAGTTGTGTTTGACTGACCAAACATTTATGGCACATTAAATCACTTTCTAATCATGTTATGAAGGAGGAGGAACAAACACACATTTCAAGATTTTTTTTTAAAAATACAGAAGTTTCAGTACATTTTCTTGGCAATCTCTTAACTTGTGGGAGACTCCACTAATAACATTTGCCCAAGGGGTTTATGAACATCTGATAGTACTTAAATTCGGTTCTCTAAATGAAAAGGGGTAGAAGTTCTTTTAGGGAATGGACATCTTTCTTTTCAATAGAGTCCTCTAACAATTCTAATCAATGTGTTTGCTCTCCTACAATTCACTGTTGATCCAGAGCCACCACTAAGTAATAGCTTTCTCTTTCAAATACAGTTTTAAGAGTGAGACAGCTTGGAGAAAGAATATCCCTTCAGCTAAATAAATTTAAAAAACATCTTTTGCTGTTGGCAATTGATTCTCATGAATAAGTACATCTCAGTTCTTGTACATTTATTTTGCTTTAGATTTTGAAATACTTAGAGATATTAGGAAATGACCATATGCATTTTACTTGTCAGGACAATTCCTTCTTAGTCAAGTAGCAGGCATCTTTTTAACCAGTACTAACAGAGTTTTGCATTCTCCCAATGCACTATTTGATGGCATTTTTCCTCTCAGTGCCATCGGAAGATGACATCTGAAGTAACACAAGTTCTGCAACTTGTGTTGCAAGTCTGCATCTTATTCTGTTTATAACGGTATATAATCACAGATACAAGAGCAAAAGTGACATTGATAGCTTCCTCCAAATCAAAATCATTGCTATTTTTATGCTCATTCTGCGTATATAGAAATACTCAGATGTAACCTGAGTAGTGCTTGAGTCTTCAGCTTAAAACTGTTCATCAGTGAGATAGTCCAATCTGTCACTGGCTTTTTTTTTGACTATATGTAATATTCTCGAATAGTTTTGATACACAATAGTCTGCTGTCTCCAAATTTTTGGAGGTCTCCAAACAATACCTAAATAAGGAATTCAGGACTTCATAAGAAGCAAATAAAGACTCACTGGCCTGTACTGATATATGAACAATCCTGTCTTTCTCACCTGAAGACATAAGGTTTTTTCTTTTTTGCTTACTTGCACAACAGACTTGAAGTGGACCATGGCCTGCCTTGTACTCCAGAGTTTCCCGTCCCAGTAATAACACTCATGGGATTGGGAACTGACCATCCTTTATGTTTGGAATCAGTGTCCCAGAAAGGCACTGAAGGAAGGATGCACTGATTGCTGCAGTGAACTAGTACAGCTGTCATAGAAGTCTAGGAATAACCGGATTAAACTTTTACCACATAAATCCAAAAGAGCCTTTGACTGAGGAGAAACAAATACATGAATGATGCTGTAGGAAGTTCAGGCTTCAGTTCCAACACATGTTCCTTATTTACTCTCACAGTCAGAGGTCCACTACCCACTTGAAGTAAAAGACCAAAATGATCAGTCCTTTTTTCTGGGTATTTTGTTGCTATACGGGACATGTGTAAATCATATTTTTGTTTTAGCAGTAGGGGCTTTTCTCATAGATAAACATGTGTTTTCTCTAAAACAAAGCAAAACACAAAACACCAGAAGTATCTCCATAGAAATGGATGGTGGGATGGTGCTTTGAACAATGATTTAAAGGCCAAACACCTGCTGAATAAAAATAAAAACATAACTTGACAGAACCTGGCTCATTGCCCAATTTGCAGCAGTTTTGTATGTAAGTGTGTGCTGTTTTGTTTTGGGTTTTTTTGTCTTACAAAATCTGTTAATATGTTCCTATCTGTTTCATATTTGAACCATGTTCTCTACTCAGCTCTCTGACAAACTGAATTGTGGACTCATACATACTAATGAGACAAGACATTACCTTTATGAATGACCTCATAGAAAAGAGGTTGGCTAACATTGTTGAAAGGCCCGGTGCCAGGCAGCTCTGGGCTATGAAACCCAGCTTGAGCTCAGCAAGACAGATTGCATCATCCCCTTCTTTCCAGTTCCAGCTTGGGATATTTAGCAGATGAGCCTGGAAAACAAACAAAAAACCCTCAACCCCACTGGTGAAGAACTCAAGTATTTCCTCAAATACAGTACAGTATTGAAGGAGACAGTGGTGAATTATTTTCTTTGTTACTGGCTTGACTTTTTCTGGGTAGACTATCACTCCAAGTATTTTAGAGTTTAAGTCTATGCTAAGAAATGTTCCAATCTTACCTATTATAGACAAAATCTTACATTTCTCGAGCCATATCCTGGCTGTGACACTCAGCCAGGCCTATCCTCACACCCGAATGAACCACCAAACGTTGTAAAGTTTTCCTCCCCTTCTGTGTTTTCCTTTTTACAGCACTTTGAGCTACTCTCTGACTGATAAGGCACGTAAATAATACACAGGAATATAATGCAACTTAGATTACTTGTCTGAAGCTGCAAAGGTTTCAAGACATTGTCATTTAATAAGGTAAACAACATCTTCTGTCTTTTCTATTTCATTCTTTCCACCCTGAAGGATAGCAGCACTTGATTCAGTGAAAATCAAAACTTTTTCCCAAGACTGCTATTTTAAAAATAGAATAATGAAAATAGCTGACCAAGACAGACCTGCAGTATTGACACTGGTCAATTAGACAGGTATTAATATTGTTCAGCTATCGGCATAACTCTATCAGATTGTCTTTTCCATCCACCTTCTACAAATGTGTAAGGACATCAGGAATCACAGAGGCCTTCACACTTGTTTCCCTTCATAAATTAATCTCACAGTTCAGAGCTTTGATAAAAGCTGTTCTTCAAGACAAATTGATTAGAAATACAAAGGAAAAAATGCAGTTTTTGAAAGATCCTCTGGAACCTGTTTAAAGCAGAGAAACACCTTGCTCTTGTTCTATAAAAAGACAAGCTCCTTCTATTCACGTACAGGAAGAGGGCATCACAAGCAACTGTAATTGCTCTTGTTCTGGCCAAAGGTTACAGATATAAGGACCTGTGAGCAGTCAAATCTTCTGAACACCAGGATTATTGTATTTCATTGAATGAAGGTCGACCCAGCCAAGCTTTTTCTCCAACACTGGTCACTAGTTGAGACTTTTCAAAATAATAAAAGAAGCAGGTCACATATGAGTAGTCTGCCCTCTCTATGTTCTTCCTAGCCCTGTTAATCAGCAGTTTATAGACTTTCTCATTTCAGGATTGAATGGATTGACTTCATTACGTTTAAAGGTGACAGATTTACCATCAAAAATTTGCCAAATTCCTTTCCAATGCAGAATTATAATTTTGATCCCCACAATATTTTAAGGAACAAATTCCACAACCAAAGTCTGCTTTATATGAAAAAACACTTAATTACATTTATTTTGTACCTGCTGCCTGGCAATTTCAGGTTCTACATTGTCATGCCAAAAACATAAAATCACAACACATCTCCAATAAGACAATAATTCTATACTTTTTTTTTTTTTTAAGTATTCACAAAGAACTGACTTCAGATGACTTGCCTAGAGGCCACCGATCCATCTTGGGTAGCTCCAGTGTAACAAAATGAGCAAAACTCATAGAACCCAAGTGGTTAAAGCTTGTCTGGAATCAATAGGAACTACAGACACCGTAAGCTTTGCAAATTAGACCCTAAGCAACTAATAATGTCAGAGGATTTTGATAAGGTCCCTTGCATATATAGATAAAATGGAATTACCTTGAAACTGGATTACATGACAAGGCTTAGTAGGAGGGTTTTGTTTGGAAAGAAAAATGTAAGTATTCACAAAGAACTGACTTCAGATGACTTGCCTAGAGGCCACCGATCCATCTTGGGTAGCTCCAGTGTAACAAAATGAGCAAAACTCATAGAACCCAAGTGGTTAAAGCTTGTCTGGAATCAATAGGAACTACAGACACCGTAAGCTTTGCAAATTAGACCCTAAGCAACTAATAATGTCAGAGGATTTTGATAAGGTCCCTTGCATATATAGATAAAATGGAATTACCTTGAAACTGGATTACATGACAAGGCTTAGTAGGAGGGTTTTGTTTGGAAAGTAAAATGCTTATTATTAGTGGAGGTAGAAAAATTGTATGAGTGAAGGTAATGTAGCAAATGTAGCAAAAAACTCTGGGGAGAGACACTGTTGGTTGCCACGTTACCTTATTGTGATACTGCAACATCTGAGTGATAATTCTTATCTTCGGATGATAATTCTTTATTGAAATAACTCTAAAAAATACAAGAAAAAACAAAATAACTTGTAGCTGGTGGGATATTTGGATAACTTATCCCAATACCTTTATTGTGTTGTCAAGTCTGACAATTAAAACTGTACCCTCTTATTCATCTGGCTGTAAAGCATACAATTGAAGTTAGACCTATGCAATATTTACTTCTAGTCAAATTAGGTTAATAACCATCAGCTACTATTATACAATGTCACATTTCAGGAATTATTCAGTTGAATGGTTTACTCTTATGGAATTTGCAAAAAAAAAGAGATTTGTGTTAGCAGCTCTGCTCAGACACTGTAGTCATTCTGTTAAGCAAATAATACACTTGCAATTATTGTGTCATCTTCAGTGATTATCTTCACATCTTTGATCAACAACATTGATCATGGTTTTCAATGATGTCTGAAAAGAATCCCTTTCTGCCCCACCACATATTATTTATTTATAGTTGCTAGACATTCATCATATTTAAACACCTTGAATAATAATTTTCTTTTACATAAATCCACATGCAAATTCATCTTAATTTTTATGGATTGTTCCATAAAGCTCAATATTGAAACTGATATCTGAACTCTGAATTTATAAAATATGGGGCTAATTCCATAATTTGCAGCTTGACTGCATTCTTAATTATTTAATGAGCCTAAGATAGACACAAGTGTGTACAGATTTAAGGTGACTGCAAAGAAAAATGCTTGAGAAACGAGTGGATTCATAACATGTTATGAAGAGAGGAACAGCCAATTCAAAAATCAAAAAAAAGCATTGAGTAAAATTAAATTAAAAAAAAGGCCATAAATCAGTTCTGTATATACAAACTAAAGGTAGAAGAAGAAGATAAAACCATCAAAACAAAAAATAATGTGAATTATTATGGAATCACCAGTCTCATAAAACTCTGAATGCCATAACTGTTTACTTTGGTGTTTTGCAGAAAGTATCTTGCAAACTACTGCTCTGGCTTGCACTTTGAAGCATATCAATGCTAGAAAATTAAACAGGTAATCAAAGTTGTATGCATGATTTAAATTTATGTTATCTTTTGGAAGGAGAAAACAAGTCTTCCTTCTAATTTTCCATTTCTTACTGAATTATTTAATTAAACATCTCATTTTGTTGAAGTAAATTCATTTAAATGTGAGAAAACACAAGAGAATTCCACTCTCAAAATAACACTTTTGCATGTTATTACATTAAATGTATTACATCGATTAAGAATGCACTAATGTGCAACTGGAATATTTCTAATGTATTTATGCAAATAATGACAAAATAAAGTTTCTTGCATTGAAACTCAAAAGCATGTTTGGAAAACGAAATTATGCATATTTAAGTCCTGCATCATCCACAGACAGTCAAGGTCTCTTGCACCCAGTGAACTTCTTTCGGAAGAGCGATGTTATGAATTTTTTTTCTTTTATTAATTTCTCCTGTTCCTTCAATTCACAGCAAACAAAGATCTAAAAGGCCAGTAAAATCAGCCCGCAATGCTAGCCAATTCTGTCTTAGAGGTTTTAATCAACAATTGACATTTTAACCTTAAAAAGGAGACACTGGCCTCGTTAGGACTAGGGTTGTATGAACAAAACACAAAAAATGGAATAACTTAGCTTTGTTGTAACTCTAGCTGTCATCTACTGAATGACTCGTCTTCTTCCCTCAGAGAATATAAGGAGGAAAGCAGGACAAGATCTGATGGTCCCTAATGTGTTAAGTGCCTTGTAAATCAAAATAAGAAATGTTTGGTCTTCAGTGTAAAAAAGGAGGATGGAGCCAAGACCACTGTATTGTCACTGTCATGAAGCGTATTGGCTGCTTTCCCCCAAGCAATGGAATTACTTGTAGAACCAGATATACCAAGGAGCAATGAGGTATGAAGTTATTAAGGATCCTTTTGTCCCATCATTAACACCAGCCCACACAGCACATGCACTCATGTAACACATTGGTACCACAACATAACTGCATTCCCTTTCCCCTCATTTCTATTGGGGCTGTGTTCAGCTCTGAATACTTAAATACTTACACTCTAGGTTTTGCAAAATGACTGAGTACCAAAGATTGTGTGCCAAAGTGTCTCTTCTGACACAGGCTTTCTAAAGCAGCTAAATTTAAACAGTTCAGGCTGAATTTAGGGCACCCTCATCTCTGAATTTCTGAGTCATCTCTGAACTTCTGAGACAATCTCAATGTTCTTCAAGTGCAAGAGACCAGCAATAAAGCTGTGTGTGTGTGGCTATAGCTTATCTGGACACCAGAAGTTAGCTAATCAGAGTTAAGAATCAAAAACCTATTAAAAATGAATGTGTTTACCTCATAATATTGGAGGCATCTTCAGCATCTGGGTCAGCGCAGTATTTATTGGCAAGGATTAGGCACGCATCTGCTGACTCTATCTGAGACACCAAAGAAAAAGCAAAACATAAATAGCAACCTCTCTTTCCAGCTCTTCTTTCATCATAAAGTATTATGGAATCCAACACCACCATCATGAGTGTGAAAGTCACTTCTTAATACTGCTAATCAAAAATGTTACACGGCTAATGTGACTTACTGTGATGATAACAGCTCTCATATACACATAGCAATTTCATGAAAGCTGCTTATAATGCTCAGACCGGCTCAGTAGTTCAATTATTGACTCTTATATCAGCTGAGGCATGAAGGTATTTGTAACCAGATACTAAAATTTAGACTCCTAAATCCATAGGAAGTTTCTGGCACACAGGTACAGTGCTCCCACAAGTCCTTCAGCTTTCTTTGGGAATTTAAGAACTTTCCTCTTAGAGACAGGACAAGGTGGCTAAACTGACAATTTAGAACCTGAGCATCAGTTTTAGAAAGCACGAGGAGAACTGATCTGTTCACAGGACCTCTATGTTCACACAAATCTTAGCTCTACTTAACTGAAAGCAGATGACAAAAGTATTTTTCAGTGTATACAACCAAATACCAACACAAAGAAGGGTGGAATACAGAACACAAAATACCAACACACAATTTTATGGTCATAATTAGAACCTTTTGTTTCGATGAACTGAAACAGTTTGTGTTGAGCTACAAAAGGTTAAGCAATTTCTACAGACCAAGTGGACCAAAGACACGATTAATTCTCCAGAAAGTGTTATGATTGCACTAAAATATTCTTGGCTTAAGTAGCCAGTTTACATGCCATTAGGAAAAAAGAAAAAAAAAAAGAAACATAAAAGAGTTTGTGCTATATCTGACAGCTCACCATCTTTTTTTTTTTATTTATATAGGCTTCATGCTTTGCTTTAAAAGTACAAAATAATTTACCATAAAGAATTCTAGACAATAAAACCATCTCATATTAGGTACCTACCAAAAATCTTAATTTTGTTTTGTTTTATTTTTAGGATTCTAGACAATAGAAAAAAGGGTTTGACAGGTGAAAAATTATTTTCCAATCATTCTGATGAAGGTAAGACAATTTTAAGCAATTACTGTAAGACAATGTTCTATTATATCAACGATTAATGTAAAATAGACTCCTGAACTAAACCCCAGAGAAAAATTCACAGAGCTCAGTGGAATGGCAGTCAATGCCTCTTAAGTCACAGCATTACTGTAGCTTTGAAGATCTAAAGATATAGGGAAAACAAGGTTTATAAGGATATATATTATAATTTATTAGGCAAGCTAATAGAGATGGAAAAACAATATGTTGGGGTTACAAGAAGAGGAGCTTTACTGTTTTTTTCCAAATAATGCAATGAGTACTTTAAAAAAAGTCAAATAGCAGAACAGAACAACAGAGCTGTTACCTTCACTCTCGCCAGGTCATGGGGATTAAGGACTGAACCCTGATAAAATTCCACCTGAGTGAAGTGTCGTTTAAAAAGAGCTTCCAGCTCAAGGTTAGGGGAGATACTGCATTGGGAAGAGGAAGAAAACACAAGAGAAAATGAGAAGTCAGTTTCCGTAACCGCCCCATTTCCTTCATTTATAAACCAAACCTTTTATTTATTTTAGGTATTCAGACTTCTGCTGATGCTTTTCCTGTGGTGTGGGAGCAGTGTGCAGTACTTTAAAGTCAAATACAATATTGCTTTCACTTCCTTCTGTCTATAGAGCTTCTGGCCCATTACATTATTCTACTCTGCATTTTCATCATTTGCCAGTTTTTCACAGAAGTGAACCCAGAAGAATTGGTGCAAATGCTTGAAAGCTTCCTCATACAGCATTCTTTACAGAAATTCTCCAGTAAGACAATCAATCTCAGCCTGGACCCACCACTCTCAAAAGAGCTGATTGCATCAGAGCACTCAGTGCAAAATTACTAAAAGCTGGAAAAGGAACTCTGCAGGGACCCTGTGGCCTTCATAAACTATGATTAAAAGATACATTATTATGTTGTGATTCTCTGTCTCATTTCATTTTGCCACAAACAAAGAAAATTAAATGTATCACAATCTATTATATAATGTGGTACCAACCTTGTAAACACCTTTTCTGATGCCACTCATTAAAACAGAAGAGATGTAATAGCTACACAGTAAGTGTATGAGATTATTGTCATGTCAGATGCTAAATTTAATAAGAAAATAAAACAGATGCATGCAAAAAATTGTCTGTGAAGGTACAGAAGAAAGTAGGCACAAACAAGTAGCCAGGTGCAAAACTCCCTTCATGTGCATATGCAGTTTCCTGATTCCTATCACCATACCTTGTGACTGTGGAAAACTGGATCTTTGCTCATCTCTGACAGTCAATTCTTGTTATTACTTAGAGAGGGGAACAAGCAAATATACAATATAGTTGCTTGAGGATATCATCTTTAGTTCAATTTTAAAGGACTAGATAAAAAAAAAATTGTGCAAGTCTTTAGTTCAATTTTAAAGGACTAGATAAAAAGAATTGTGCAAGTGCTGCTGATTCTTAGTTTTTCAGCTTCCAGTTGAATCATCACAAATGATTCTTTAACTTTTTAATCATTTTCCTTGACAAGAAGAAAAATGCAGAACTGGTGCTAAATGCAAAAATATTACTCATTCATAGCTTGCAACACCTCTAAACAGATGCCATTCCAGAGCAGAAAAGACATTTCACACTGTCTCTCTGTGTAACACTCTCTGTGTAGCTGCTATTTCAAACAGGTTGTCCCAAAAGCACACCTATTTGATGTTGTATTACATGTAACACAGAGCCTGCAACAAACAGCAATCACCTTAAGACACCTTTCCAAATCCCACAGCAGAAAGACACAAGAGGCTGCGTGTAAGTAGGTATATATGGGTAAAAGAGCAGTACTAATTATCACAGTGACAAGAACTTCTTTTCTATCTTCATTATCTCTGTAAAGTAATATATCTCATTTTCATCTGCACCTACATTTTTCTTTTTATAAATAGTTTGCAATATGAAATAAACATTTTTTTCTGAGCAAAATCAAAGGTGAAAATATGTTTTCAGGTAGCATAAGTTCATACTACAAACAGTATTTTTCACTAATTTTACTGATGTTAGCAATTTTGGTAGTTTCACTAGAAATATTTGCCACGAAAGATTCTCACATCTATTTATTAGTATTTCAATATTTTTAATTTCATAATTCTGTTGCTACTTCAACAATGTGCTTAGCTATCTACCTTACAATAGAAACAATTGTGTCTGAAGTCTGTCTGCTTGAAACACCTACACTTAGCAATGGGCTATAAAAAAATTGCAGAAAACAACTCTATTTTCAAAATACATCGTTAAGAAAAGTAATTGCAAACTTTAATTTTATGGTTGTTTGGAGCTTTAAAGATCCTCTGTCTTTCCCCCAAAAATACAGCTTAATTTAATGAATTTTAATAACAGATGATAAGACGAATCTTGAAAGATTACTCACTTATGCAGAAAGACGATTTCTACGTTGACATCATCCCTATCCTTGTGCAGGAAGTCCTTCAGGAAGTTGGACACACTTTCAAGTGTTATGTGACCACAGACAACTATGTGCCTGTTACAGAAAAATCAGAGTTAATCTTGCAAAGAAGGTAAAATGAGCAAGCACGACAGCAACGAAGGAAATACTAATTTATTGGCCAAAAAAGAGCATTAGTGTCTCCTTGATGTTTCTCTAGATCCTATTCCATGAAGTCAGAGAACAAAAACATCATTTCCAAAAGGTGCTTTGCAATTGCAAATACACATACACTCTCACTTGCAAAGACTACTTTTAACAAACCATTTGGCCAAGTTGTATTACACATTTAACAATAAGTGGCATCATTTATATATATATATATATATATGCTTATACACTGTATTAGCCAGTCACTTTCAAAGTCATATTTCTTTATTTTACACATCTTTCTTCACATTTTTACCTCCTATACTGAGATTTACTGCTTAAATTTTTGTTTTATGACATAATGCGACAGCAAATCTCCCTAAAATGATTCGATATTTATCCATGGCTGAAAGTAGATACTTATGCCAATGAAATGTATTGCACAAACCTTGCCAATTATAGGCCATAAGCAGTAAAAAAGAAATCTTTTTCATACCATAAATCCTACAAGGAGAGTACTTTATAACAAGAAATCATTATTTATTGCACCATTGCAAGATTGCTTAGACAATCAAAATTTGTACAAACTGTCATGTCATAAAGGTCCCTATCACTCCACATTTCCCTTAACAGATGTATCTGACCATGTAAGATGGAAGCACAATATATATCTACATGCACATTCTTGAATTCTACATATCTTAAATTCCGAGAGGCTGAAGAAAAAGCCTAGGAAATTGCACTCTTCCTGGATTAAGGGAGCTTTGCTCCTTTATTATTGTAAAGCAAAGTCCAAAAATTTATGATTAGAATATCCTACTTTGTCTCACAATTTCCTTCATGGAATAAACTCAAGCCCAGCTTTCAGTACTGTCATGGGCTTAAGACAGAGAGCGACTTCAACATGCCTATTGCTAACACTTCCAATTCCCACATCGCTCACAGAAATCAAAAGGAAGAACAAGGTGGCACAGATACAATTCCAGAGCTAACAGAAAGTCAGCTTCATTACAGTCATATAACCTATGCACAAACGCTACAAAAGCACAATTTCACAAACTTATTTGGCACTTGAGCTGCCAAATGTTAAGCAAAGTAATTCCATGAGTAAGAAGTAGCCCATCCAAATCTCACCTACTTCATAATTGGTCTGTGGAAAACTCAGTAAAGCAGAAACCTATTTGGCTGGAAACAACAAATAGGTGGCAGCAATTACTACTTATGCAATGGGCTATAATAGGAATCTGTTCTTGCTTCTTACTTGATGAAATGTGTGTGAAAAGCACATAGAACTCATTGGGAAAAGGATAATTATGCAGAACAAAGAATCATAGAATGGTTAGAGTTGGAAGGGACCTTAAAGATCATTGAGTTCCTACCCCCCTGCCAGGGGCAGGGACACCTCTGGCTAGACCAGGTTTCTCAAAGCCCCATCCAGCCTGACCTTGAATAAACCAGTAATATGCATCATGCAGTGAATAATTTCACCATCGTGTACTGTTACTTTCGCAGTGGTTCATATGGACACTAGAAAAGCAAAACACAATAAACTATTATACCACCTTATATATTGATCTCTATTGAACTATTATATACACCTTATGATATTGATCTCCTATTACCACTTTTATAAATAGTGTAGCACAGAGTTTTCAAGCTTTATTTAGAAATATGATAAACTCAAATACTCCTTTTGCATGAGTTAGTGACATCACCAGAACTCGGATGTAATTTTAGAAATAGCAGCTGTCAAAAACTTCAATGGTTTCGTTCTTTTTAGCAGGCAGGATTCTGAGTTGTTGGTTTGTATTTAACATAGACCTCAGTACTATGAACTTCTATTACTAAACTAGTTATATCCAGAGTATCTGCTTTGGCTTCAGTGAAATTTTGCTCAATTCCAACTTAAGTTTTTGGTGCAGTGTATATGTACAGAGCACTGAGTTCTCAGACTGTAAACACGTAAAACCACAAAAATCCCTGAGTTAAAGCCTTCCCATTTTATGAGATGGTAAGCACAACATCAGAAAACAAGACATAAAATATATTAGCTCATCCTTTTTTGGTGCAAGGGGTCCTTAAGAGTTTTCCTCTGGGATCTTTGCAGCTTGGCAGAGTTTGAAGCAGTCTCTGTACTGGATAAAACCATGCCTATATTTTCCCCTTCAGAAGCACCCTTCCTCGGTTTCCCTAGTGGTCAATTGCCTGAGCTGCCAGCACTGTGTGTGCACGTGTTATTGCACACACAGTTAGGTCAGGATAATAACCTTCAACACAGAAGGGTAAAATACGATTTCAAGCACTAGGATTTGCTGTGATGAATCTCCATCCAATATACCAATGTAAATGGAAAAACACAAGAAAGTTCAGATGCTGAAGAGATGTTTAGAACCTGAGTAGCTTATTAGATCTAAATTCTGAACAGACTATGTTTGATACACTATATTACACCAACATATTGGGAAATTCTGTCTAGTGGCATCCGGCAGCTAAAAATATTCATGTGTATGTGTATTATTTTCTTCAAGTGTTTCCATCTATTACTAATTAAGAAACTGAACCTTTCATTTCCATAGCTGATGCATTATTTTTCATAATAGAAATAATTTCTTCTAGTAGACAACTGCTTTATACAGATCCTGTGCCATTAGCTTCAGCAGGGGCTCTTCTTGAATGCTCTTGTGCTACACTGTATTCCTATGCAGAAAATTTACTTCTTTCCTGGGAGATTTCACTTCATATGGGTTCTTCTCTATCGTCAATTACAGTCTACATTTTAAAAATATGGGTAAACTGAAGAGAAAAACGACAAGCCAGATAGAGAATGCAACCCAAATTATTCTATTATAGGAGACATTTTCAAAGGATCAAAAGATTCAGGTTGAAAAAGACCTCCAAAGGTTATCTCCTCCAAAAACCTCGTGCTAAAAGCAGATGCGTTTGGTACAATAATTCAATCCTGTTACAATTCTCATTTAGTAGGGTTTCATAGCAATCTGCTCCAGTGAAAATAAACTGTTTGGCTGTCAAATACTCTTGCATATGAGCATCAGGACTGATTCTTTTGGAAATGTCAGAAAGCATCTGCACCATGGTTTCCTTTTAGCACTCTGATTTGGGGCTGGACATTATCTGTTCTTCTCTTCTTTGCTGTCCTTATATACTGCAAGACAGTGTCCTGAGCTGTGATTGCAACAAAACCTTCTGGTTTTCAAACAATATTTTCTGATGAGACACTTGCATTAATTTTTGGTTGAAAAATCCCCCCAAATACCTCCTTTTTAACGTAAATTATATTTTTGCTTAAAAGTAGAAGAAATTGAAACCAGATTTCCTGCTTGCCAAGAGTGTTATTAGCTACATTACTTAAGAAAACTTGGATACCTTGTTCCAACCTGTCCTGTATATGACTTGAAGATTTATAACTTTCTCTTTTTGTTCCAATAACCATTCACTTCCCATGTATCACTCATTTTCTTCCACGCAGTAAGAGTTTAAGTAAAGCCAACATACTGGATATCTTTTGCTTTCAGCTAGAGTTGGTTGATCAGAAAATACTGTAATAATAATTTGGGGTCAACAAAAATGTCTAACCTCTGCATTAAGCTTTTGTTTATGAAAAATCTCAAAAGTAATACAGTACTCAGCTAAATTATTATTATTTCCAATTATATATTTTTTTCATTCTTTAAAAATGAAATTTAGAAATTCATTTACAATACTGTAAACCACAATTCAGGAATTTACTTATTTTTATTGCTGATAAGCATTCAGGAGAATTAAGGTTTCTGTTAAGTAATAGTTACTGATATCATGTATCACAGGTGAAACTGGCATAAGATAGCAATGGCAATCCATATCACATGACGGTGATCCTGCAAACAGAATCTTTTACAGAGAATCAAAAGCTTATCAGGAGCCATATTCTATCAACCAATAAAACCAGACTAATCCATTCTCTGCCATATATACTTATCATTCTCAAAGCTAATTACAGTGACACAGTACAGTTCTACACAGTTGATTTCAGTTGTGATTCTATATAGTTGAAATTCTCTACACTACAAAATCTTTTTCCACTCAAGAACTGACACGATACATTTGCTAAAAATACACTAGCTTCTTATAAACTAAACAAAAATGTGGTAAAAGGTCCAAAGATACCACAGATACAAACAGTTTAAGGAAAGAAACAAAAATAAATAAACAAAAGTTAAAAAAAATTAGAATTCTGGCATGAGATAATTGAGAACATACACTTAATCTATATAAATAGTACTGTAAATGAAAACAGATCCACTGTGAATAGGATTCTTCAAAAAGGATCTTTGCATGGTTCTTCCTTCAGAGGACACAATACGAAAGGCAAATCTTTTGCCTGTTTATTTTGAAATAAATTATATCCATTCTATTGGAATAAGTATAAAGAACTTGAAAAAACTCACTTTAACTAGTCTGTCATAATAAATCAAAGATAATAAATACAAAATTCTGTTTAGCATTCAGTTGAATACATGCTGTTCACTTGTCAAGTAACTAAATGAAGTGTGGCACATATTGATCTAGATGTCTCTATAAAACTATAACATTTATATGAAACACATATGCTCAAATCTCTTTATGGTCTTTCTGCTTAGCGTTCTGATCATGCCTTCCTCTATCAACCATCTCAATTCTTTCTTTGTTTACCAGTAGCAGGCTGCTCTGCTTGAAGCAAACAGGTTCTTGTACAGTCTAACTGGTTTTCCTCAAGAAAGGATAAGTCTCAGTTGCTTTTTCTTATTAGGAAAAGTCAATAAATGCCAACAGAGACTATACATACGGTCTTCCTGTTTATCTATTAGTGGTATGCAGTCTTTAAATATATCAGTTTACAATACATTTCTAGCTGCTTGTGCTTTTTATGATGTACCTAACATAATTCAAGATTCTATCAATTCAGTTCAATTACGCAAAATCATTATGCATTTGTGTGTCTCTCTCATTTGGTTAAAAACATGCTTTATTTTAATATAAACTCTGCTCTCAAATTAATACAGACAGAGAAATAGGTGCTGCACTGTCATGATTTCTTTTTTTTTTTTTTCACAGAAGACTTGAACCCAAGACCACTTATTTAGCCAATGCGTATAGTGAACCAGAACAATGTTATAATACTTTAAATGTTTTAAAAAATTCTCTTACGTGTTGCATATATGACAAAAGCAAAACTGAGAACCACTCATCCAGAGCAGACACTTATGGACCAAAAAAAGACAGATCAGGTTGGTTTTTAAAAAATACCTCTAACAGGTAACTAAAAAGTGTTACTCCCAAACTTGCCTTTTTGCATTAGTCATTCATATTTGTGAACACAGAGCTCTGAAATCAAGACATGATATTTTTTTAAAAAAATTCCACTATAAGCTCTCTATTTTCTCACTCTGATTCTTGTATCAGGCTCCAGAATTATTCTAGTACAAAGGAGAGATGTCAAAAATATAGCAAGTTGTCTGTTAAGTATGTAACAACTCAGCCACTTTATTTTAATATTTATTCTCCTTCAACAGTTTTTAAAAAGCAGATTTTCATTATTCTCTTTACTCCTGGAGGATTAAAAATTTCAAAAGTGTTGAACTTACTGAGAAGCCAACAGCACTGACTTTCAAATATGTATCAGCATTAAATGTATAAAAGAACATGAATACACTACAACTGGAGATGTGACTGCAGTATGTGAGAACATGTCTGAGGTACCTCTAATTTCTGTAAATTGGACCTGATAGCTTCAGCTGCCAACTATTTAGGAACCAGAGTGAACTCACGCAGCCTGTACCGAGGCTGCTGTGATTAATTCTGACAGAAACTATCTGTTCTTGCCAATAGGTTCAATGCTCTTTGGAATCTCTCTTATATTGTGAGTAAAGAAAAAGGAATTAGTTAAGAGGAGAAAACACTCAAAGAGCTACATTCAGTATATGGTACACAGTTCAGTCAGTGGAACAGCACTGGATCATACATCAGATTAATATAAATGGGAAATCATTAGTCAGGTGTTTGCAAGTTACCTCTGATGCAGATATTCATTTACTTTGTGACAAATATAAGTATGTAAAATTAAGAATCAAGAAGGAACCATTCAACTTCCCTTAAGCATAAAATTGGTCATGTGTGACAAACATGCAGTCACACACAAGGCCCTAATTTGTTGTGAATTATTACAGCTATGAAGCTATATCAAGCGCACTTACACAAACCCAGGTTTCAATCTTGCTTGTGAATATTGGTCGTGTCACAGAAATTTTTTCTGAAGCACATATAAATAGTACAGAAGAATTCACTTACACGGGTTCTCAAATATTTTATGCCCACCTAGGTGAGATTTCGACTAGAGAACAAGCCAATAGAGTGCATTTCAGACACTTCAATCTTGACTAAATAACCCACTCCTTCATTTAAACTGTATATCAGCTTGCATCTAAGTCTGCTTTGCAACAGCATGCTATCATAAGTGATTCATTGTGAGCTGCTTTCTTTTATTTCAACTTACTTGCTCAGTTACAGCTAAATGAGTTTATCTTACATTTTTATGTCTAAGGAATTGCACGATGCTCATCTATAAAGCAAGTTAAGAAATACAAGTTAATATCATTTGCTTCATGCACACCTCAAACTGCAATAAAAAGAAGAAAACACAGTGATTTGTTTCTGCCATAGTGTGGATTATTTAAGAGGCTTCCACCGTAGCTTAGATGATGAATATTCATCCTTTCATTCAACCTTGATGGCAACATTACCTGGCATATTTCTGCTTTCATATAAAATACCACAACATTTAGACACTGCACAGCTATATCACCATAAGAAATGTGACTTGGTCTAGTGGGAGGTGTCCCTGCCCGTGGCAGGAGTGTTGAAACCACATGATCTTTAAGGTCCCTTCCAACCCAAACCATCCTTTGATTCTATTACTAGTTTAGTATAAATAGAAGTAAAAACTGTTAAATGCTATGGCATGCAAAGGTGTCCATACCAGAAAGTTTACAGTAAAATGCAGGACTAAACCACATCTCCAGCATTAGCATCTTTGTTGCAAACAGATCTTGATCTACTGTTCTAATCCCTCCAAACCCTGGGGTTCCTTCCTCCTCCTATTTTGTGCAGCAGACATCACACACACAAGACAGCCTGTTATTACTTTTGAAATAATTGAAAACATTTTCCCTTAAATAAGTTGCTTTCTATCTTCCCACCATTAGTCATTTTCAAATTGCCTTATGCATTTTTTAAATGCTGAGTCAAAAACTAACTAAATCCTTTGTAAGCAATACAGAAGTTAGCAAAGTCTTTAAGATCTCGAGCATTTCATTTATGACCAGAGCCAGTGCATTTCTCTCCATAGAAATCACCCCAAAATTTTCTGCAACAGAATCTCAGTGGAAACAAAAAATCACTAAAACTTGCTGATAAATTACCCACTTCTGTCACCTAACATTGCAGTCCTTGGAACATCCACAGTTGAAGTAATGATCTGTATATTTTGTAGAATATGGTATATCAGCAGATCTTATAAAACCACATTCAGTCCTTCTTGGATCAAAATTTGAACGGCAAAACTGCTGTTCTGATGCCAAACCCAAAAGTTTTTTTAAAGTTTAGGCA
Source organism: Calidris pugnax (assembly GCF_001431845.1). Lineage (NCBI taxonomy): Eukaryota > Metazoa > Chordata > Aves > Charadriiformes > Scolopacidae > Calidris > Calidris pugnax. The sequence continues at coordinate 1,824,553 of NW_015091042.1, read as the reverse complement.
GAGAGAAGGAAAAGTTGAAATTTTCATAGTTTTAACTAGAAATATAAAATTAGTGCTGTTATTGTAGGAATGGAACACGATTTGAGACCTAGAATACACATATAAGTCATAATATTGCTAGATGTCACTTGCCACATTTCCTTTCTTGCTTTCTTAAGAATGGATATAGTTTAATAAGCATGCAAAATTGGGGGGGGAAGTTTGTCCTATTAGTTCTATCTGTCAGACTATTTAACACTCATCAAATTTTCTTTATCACTAAGTGAGACTTCAGTGGGATTAGAAGAATGGCTAGCAGATGGGAAATAGAGACACCCCTGGGGATCATAATGTAATCCATGTCACATTCTCTTATTACATTCTCATCCCACTGGAAAATAATATCTTACATATTGTATCAAATTATTTAATATAATAATCTAATGTCACTTTCTTTGGAGCTATGCCTCTCATTACTGCAGCAAATGGACTTTTGCCAAAGTATTTGGATAAGCCCTAAATTTTTTTTTCTAATTTTTAATCAAATTCAAATGTCTAATGAGTGCAAGATGGCCTGTCAACTTCAATTATCTGTTTGTCTTTCTGTTTACCATATCTATCTGTCTTCAGTTTTTATTTTCCTCTGTGAAGTTTAGTTATTGAATCCCATGTTTCCTTCTGGAAGGAATTTCTAACAGATGATTCTTCCTGTTGATATCTTGATGATTTGCTAATTTATGGCTTGTAAATTTAAGAAATCTGAAGAAATCTCTGGGAAGCATCGGAGATCATGAGAGAAGAGAAACAGGAGGTTTTACTGGCTTATTCAGTAAAGAACTATGATTTAATTAAAATGCAATTTTTAATCTTATATATTAACTATGGTAATGCCCCTGGATTTTTTTTTTTTTAATCTTTTGAATATTTAACAAATTTTAGCATAAATATTTACTATTGGGACAAGATAAGCAAGTTATATATACACATACCTGTATATAAAATAATAATAATTCCTCTCTCTGCCAATATCTATTCATGTGAAGCCATGTTCTGTTTGCTGCTCTTATAAAGAGTTTCAATTGGATTTGACAACAGTTTCAAAAAAGGCAAAAAGAATTTAGTTCATGGAATTAAAAGTTAATTCATTGTAGAGGAAAGACTGAAAAAAATCATTAAGTTATGCAGTCTCTCTTTCAGTCCATCAGTTTACAAATGTTCTTTCCATATGCTTTCTAGAGCTTTGCACAGGCTGATTTACAATATCGTCATGTCTTCAACTGGAAAATATTTCACAGAATTAAAATCCAGTTTGATCATATGAACACATGAATACAGAAATGAAATAACTGAATAAAACCAATCTTGATCCTCAAGTAGATGCAGAAAAAAAGATTAATTATAAATTAGTAGAGGTAAAAGAAATTTGGATCTTTAACTAAATCTCAGACCGGACCTGAGCAATATGAACATTATAAATAAATAAATAAACCTTGATGGTTTTGGCAGGGGGGAGGGGAGGGCTTAAAAGAAATAACACACATATTCTTGAAAGTCCCATTTTGGCTAGGACTCAATATGTAAGTTCCAAATACCACAAAAAGAGTACAACAGCAGAACTCTACCTATCTAAACCCAGTAATTTCTTGAAGAAAACCTGTGTCTCATAAGACTTAAAGCGTACGCTTTATAGTTAAGAGGTTAGTTGGAGCACATCAGAAAATCATCCAAAGACAAAGTGATCACTGCATCTTCCTCACTGCATGAGGTACTCATGCATAAACTAACCTGTAGGCTTTTTGGTACATTCTAAAAAAATTAGTATCTCAGCTATGGCGATAGAGTGGCAGATATCTTTTAATTCTTCTATGCTACTTCACTTCAAAAAATATCACTTTAAAATGATCCCTTGAATACTAAGCCATGAGTTCTACAGATAAGTTACAGAAAGAGCCTAAACAAAGTCAAATTGAAAGCCTTAAAAAGAAAAGACATAAATGTAGATATGATGTAGGGAACCAGCCGCTATTACCAATATTATTAAGAAAAATGGCTAAGAGGAAATATCAGTATACTCAAGCTATAGATCATTTGATTACATATATATTTCATCATGTTATATCATACATATCATTATGAAATAGTCAAACAAATAAAAAAGAATAAAATTTCCCCTGCTTATATATATAAAATTATATGATTTTCTAAACTAAAATCTAATCTATAGACTTTTTATAATACTGTAATAAAAGGTCAGGGTTTTTTTCCTTCTCCACCCAACTACATTTTACACCTAGCTTTTATGTATAGTATTTGTATCTGGTATTTTTTCATTACAAACTACTTTTTCTGTTCATAATGATACCAGTTTGTTACTACTTGAATTTATGAAATTACATGAAAATAACTGCTTTCAAGTATATGTTTTCACTAGTTATTTCATAGTGATCTATAAAGTTTTGCAATGTTTTAGTGACATATTCCTATATAATATTGCAGATTTTTTTCAGTGTGATGACATAATTCTTGGTGATGAAGCAATTAATAAGAGTTAACCTTCATTATAAATTTGTCTATTTTGCATTTTAAAAGTATTCAGAAAGCATAAACTTGACTATTAAATCTCACAAAAAACTCACTCAGGAAATTACTAGTTTATTAATAATAAAAACTTGCCAACTGTTCTTCAGAGAAAGTAAGTTACACTGTTACCTACTTCTACAGGTGTCAGTAGAATGTTGGCTAATATGTAAAGAATGTTACCTGCGATACCTGCTTTGCAAAAAGTATTTGCCACAATATAAACCTGTGTGATACAGAATTCATCCAGGGAAATGCAAAGGAAGGAGAAACAGTAATCACTGAATTGCCTATGTGGAAGAATAGAAAAACTACGTAGGACTGATTGCTTCTCATGCCTGAATTTTATTTCCCAGTTACATTTTAGGTGTGATATATTTAATATCAACAATCTTCTGCTTTTGTAACTACAGTCTGGTTTTCTCTGTCATCTGTATTTAGTGGCGACTATAGCAAGAAGCAATTGTTTGTTAGTTGTAACTAAACTGAGAAGTCCATTTTTTTCTTGTCTACTGACCACCTGATTCTGGTGTATCAGGACACATAGTATAAAAATTAGTTTTCTGATGAACTGATCTGTAAACAGTTGCAAAACAGCTGTTTAGCACTAATCTCAGCACCTACAGAGCAGATCTCATTGCTTACACATCTGAAATTCAAGACAAGGATTGTTACCTTTTTCGGTAACTTTTAATTTTTTATTTATTTTTTTTTTTGCACTAGGTTGCAACTGTGACAAAGTCATTACCCTTTGTGTCATTAAATGTGTGTGTTTGGTCTCAGTCCCATTTGGTATGGACCTATTGATGAAACAGTGAGTACTGTTCTTTATATAACAGTTGAAACTTTACTCAAAGACTATAATTAAATTCCTGCTTCGCGTTCTCTGAGACGTCTCATTACAGGAATGTATTACAAAGCAGAGATTATAAATTAAATTTAAAATTTAAAAATCCCAGTGGGCTTTTGTAACAAAACTACCTAGTATCTAGTAAATTTAACCAGTGATAATTGCATACTGCCTGCAAACTACTTCTGTTTCCAAACTCTGTATGTATGTGTCTCATCTAAGAGAGAAGAAAGCTTATTTATTATGCAAAATGATTCCTCTATAGTTTATGAGTTCTTTGGGGCTTTTATTGGCTAAAAAGCAAAATGAAATGTGAGATTAAACGTGCTGGCGTGTTGGTTATTCTTTTTTAGTAAGTGGAGTTTTCATGTTTACATTCTGGCTGTTTCAATAGTTACAATTGTATAGCAAGGCTCTCCTTAATAGTAAAGCCACGCAGTGCAATCCTCAAAACATACAGAATCATACATTAATTATTATTTCCCAACTTAATGTCTAATAGTCATATAGAAGCATGTTATTCCACAGACATAGTTCATAAGAAACATGTATAAACATATATATATAAGTGCTACAAAGCAGATTCTATATATTTATCTATTTTGGTGAAAGTTAAAAAGTATACACATTTGCTATTTTAAGAGATGAAACTACATATTGCAACAAAATTTAGCTGCTCTCATTTTGCACACACATTTTATTTTATCTGGAAACTTTCTGATGTTAGGAATAGAACAACTGTAGTTTCTCATTATGTTTGCTGCCAGAATCTATGTTTGGTTGCTCAACTAAAGTTCTTATATTGCTAATTACTACCACATGCCCATATCTCAAACAAAGGAAAACTTATTGGTTCTGACAACCCATTCTCTCAACACTGAATTCCAAATGAAAACTTAAATTTTGGCCAAACATAACATTTCATCAATCTTGTTCTGCTGACTGCAAAAGCAACATCAAACAAGGGGTGCTAATGGCTTTTTACTGTGCAGTTCCCAAGCTCAGATTCTCTGATGAAAGACCCACATGAGCAAAGGACGTCTTTAAACTACTTAGTAATTAATAATCGAACCAGAAAACAATGCATAAAGTAAATCGAACAGTTTGTATGCTGATGATAGAGTTGAGTTTCAAACAACAAGTTATATGAGCAGTAGAGAACAGCAGAGAAAGCACTAACAGAATGAGCTAAAAACAAACAGATAGTGCGTATAAATAAAGACAAAAAGAAAAGGTGAAAAAATAAAATGAAGCACGCCCCAAAGCTAGCAGAAGCCTGTAATCTGGAGTTGAGTTTTCCAGGATGCGGGGTTCTGACTGAAGATCAGGTCCAAGTTTAGAGACATCTGAGCAATGCTGGGTACTAGTGACAATGTAGAAGGGGAGTGACTAAAATTCTGTACGTAAAATAGTTTTAAGCTATATTTCCCTCTGCTATAACTCCTGTGGAGCCTCAAAAAAACGAGGTGTAAGTTCTGTGTTTGAAAAACTTATGTCTTTGAGAAACTAAGTATAAATACAAGTATGAAAATGAGTAGGACTCTGTCACAAATAAACATTTTGGGAAAGTAATGATACTACTCCATCTTAGAAATAAATTAAGGCATTTTATTAATATGTGTAAGCGACTTGCAATGCAAGTTTCCAGTGTTAGTGTTTATACTAACAAAAAAATTTAGACATTTGAGGGTATCTCAAAAAATGAAGGTATTGAAGTTTTCAATTGCATCATCTAGTTGTTTGAGTATTATTGACCATACAGTAGCATATATTATAACTAAAGAAAGAAACCTTTGATTTATCCACCCCGTGATGTAGAACAGTACTCTAGAATTATCTCTGTTGGCCATTTACAGTCTTTCTGCTCCACAGAGAGGAGAAACAACCTGATAAAACCATAATCCACATTTATAAAATGATGCATGAGTGATGAATTTAAAAGAATCAAGTAAAAAAGCATATCCTCTTTAAGGAGAGGAACACTTAATTAGATGTGTTTCTTGCAGTACCTTCTATGTTATATAGTAGGGATTCTATAGGGCTAGTCTTTTAGGGCAAATGTATCTCTACCAGTGAATGTCACAATGATATGTAATGAAACAAAAGATGGCAACACTAACGATGATATAGAGGAGAAACTACCACATCGCCAAGTACATCTAGTTCGTTAAAGGCTATAACCCAGCAGGTCTAGGTGCTGGGAATGCCAGAAAGAGCTGGTTTTAACCTGGTCAAGAAAACAAGCAGGCTTTCAATAGAAATGCAATGAGGTAAAATTTAACTTTTGCTACCAGGTAAAAGTTTTTTACAGGTTTGGGTTTTTCCATAATATATTGATACTAATGGTACCATTTGCTCCTCTTAAGATAGGCTTTAGACAGCATGTGGAAGAGAATCACTTTAATATCCCTGGTCATAGATCCCAAAATCACAAGCATTTGCAATATTCATATGAAATCAATAGGAGCTGGATGAGATCCAAATCTGCTGTTTGGACTATGAGAAACAGCACTAACATACTTCTGGCATAGTCAGTCTAATGGAATAACTGGATTGACATAAATCTCGTATTTTGCATTCCAGTAAACCCAAGTTTTCTACAGAACTGAATTGTTTGACAATCATGTGAATTATCTTTGTCACTTAGTTAAGAGATGACCTTATGGTAATCTGATGCCCAAAACTGTGAAGTGACAAGTCAACCCTGTTTCAGAAGCTAACTGTATATGGAACAGCTGCATTTTTTACAAGGTATATCAGTGTAGTCCTAGGGGTATCCGGGTTCTCTTGCAGTAGGGACAAAATGTTGTGACTTGTACCATAGCATAGCCCAGGTCTCTAATTATAGTGTGACGACTCTCCAGTGGTAACATCTGATGTCAAGGAACACAGCCTTGTAAGCTGTGAGTCAGCTATTACCACCTTCAGGGGCTCTTTAAAGTCACACAACCACACCTGGTCTTTTTTGACTTACTTTCTGCCTCTGGTTGAGTTAAAAGTCCCGCCGTATTTCTTCCGATTAAGGATGAGAGCAGCAATTTCTGGCACGTAGCGAGCAAACATTGCCTACATGCATGAAACAAAAACACAAAAAAAAAAGAAAATGGCATGCAGAGAGTGTTCTACTGCAGCAGAGGCAGCAGAGCCTCTTGGGATACTTACTTTCTTCCACTAACCGCACTATAGGAACCACCATATTTCTTGCGGTTTCCTATTAACTCTATGATTTCAGGGACGTAGCTGGCAAACATGGCCTAAGAAGAAGATAGGAGACAGAAGAAAAGACTAAAAAGAGAGGCCAAAGAAAGGGGGATGATGAATATTTTCAGAAGATTTATATCTTTAAGATCTGAAAATGCAAAAGAATTAGATCTATGAAGTTGTTTAAAAAGAAAATTTTAAAAATGTAAAAGTTCTTATCAAACAAAACAAGAGGGCTCAATGCAAAAGTTGGTCTTGGAGAAGATGCATACATTATAAATTAAGAAAATGGTCAAAAGAGGAAAAATAGGCACACAAAACAAAACAAGAACAAAATTAATTCAAACTTGTATCTAATCATAAAATACAGTTATGTCTAATTCTTCCTGAAGAGGGGAGGGGAAAAAACCTATCCAAGTTCCACTGCAAAAAACAAAAACAAGTATTATCATTACTGTTACATCTCTATTTTAAAAGACAGTCTTTTTTCCCCCATGATTAGGATTCCAAAGAAGACAAAAAACAAGATGGACTCAGGGGTTATTCCCCCTGTCAAGAAACAAAAATATCACCCTCCCCGCTCCCAAAAAAAAGTTTTCCAAAAGTTCATGTTTTTAAAAGGATTGGAATAACACGTGATAGAAAAAAAGGTTTTGAGGAGAAAATAAAAACTGTTCTGCCATGTTTTGTCCAACAAACATCTTCCTTGTGGCTGGATACTTCAAAGAGCTACTGCCAGTTGACATGGTCTTTGCCTTCATATGGAAATAAACATAGATGGGAATGCATATATTTATGTTCATATCTATACTCATATATATGTATCTGTGTGTCTCATATATGGCATTCATTACATTAGTTATATACATATCACCTTTAAGATGAATGTATATATGAAATCAATATATGAGAATAAAGTAACGATATACATACATATGTATGTGCACAATATATTTTGTGAGTCATCCATAAAGCACTTACCTTGCACAGTGTTAAGTATTAAAATAAACCTTGATGTTTTAGAATAACATTGCAACAGGTTCTATAATATTACTAGCACTGATAAATAATAGAAAAGTTGACATAAGTATTAGTAAATTTGGTGCTATGCACATTCAGGACAAACACAAGAATTTGGTGATACAAAAGCACACTGGTTATGGCCATGTGATAAACTGTGAGTTAAAATTGTGCTACATGACATGAAAGGATGTTTGAAATTAAAGAGAATGTGGTTTGCCATCATCTGGATCAGGCAAGCTGCTCTTTAAGGCCGTCCAAAGCCACAGTGTTTGTTGGAATTCTGGGAAGGAACACAGAAGGGTGGGTAGGACATCTGAAACCGCAAAGTGTCTTTAAGTATCAATAGCAGCCTCAAAAAAATTCACTACAGTCAGTCACTAAAAAGTAAAGGACTACAAATAACATTATAAGTTGAAATATTAAGGCACTTCATGTATTCACATGCATTACTTATTTAAATAGATTAGAAAAATTCTGACTCTACTAAAGTGGACTAATTTAACAAGCTCTGCTAAAATATTTAACTATACAAAAAATAAAAGGGTGTATTAAACATATTTAAAAGTTTTATAATTAATTTTAATTCATGAAACCAGATATATTATCTCTCTAATTACAGCACTGAGATACACAGGATCAAGTATTAAGGTAGCCATAGTAATAATAATAATAGTAATAATAGAGGTTTTACCAATCCCCCAAGGATGAAGAAGACCATGAAAAGGCGACCAAGGGTTGTTTTTGCATAAACATCTCCATAGCCAACAGTGGACATTGTAACCATCAGTAAATAAACACATTCCCAATATGTTAGCGGTTGATTATTTTGGAAATTTTCCCATGGATCCCCTGAGTTCTCCACCTAAAATGTACAAGAAAACATATAATGAATTAATAGAGTTGTACCACAAATTACTGATATATGCTATGATATATTATTGATATATGATATATATAAAAAACCACCAAAATCCACGTCCTAGAAGATAGCATTCTCTCCCTCCTGATGTAATTAAAAAAAGCTCTTTTGTTTTTGTTTCAAAACCATAAAAGGGTAATGTTTCTATGCATTTGCCTAAAAGAGTGTAACTATGTGGTCATCTATGAATGCAAAGCATATCATAAATGAAAACATCCAAAATTTGGTGCATCTTGGTAAGAGTGAAAATTAAATTACTATCTGGTATAACGAAAAGATAAACATTCTGAATTTAATCTTATAGAGCTGGATGCAGCTCAAGGTATTTCAAGTGAAATCAATTAAATTGCTCTGGAATAACATCAATATCATTACATTCTAATATTAGTCCAAAACCATTGGTGAATAACTTACTACTATTAGCACCTTGAAATCTTCCTAAATTGATCATAAAATGTACTTGAAGGACAAATACTTAACCATATTTAATTATAGTTACCAAAAAAAAACAGTAAAAGCTATTGATTCAAAATGTTAAAAATACACAATTGATATATACCTACCATACATATGTATATTCACATTTATGAACTCATATGTACTTCTATACTGTCTTATATTTTTCAGGTATTGTTAAGTGTGGAATAAAAATCTATTACAAAACCCCTATGTTATCAGTGTCTGAAAGCTCCAGCAAAAAAGGTGAAATTTAAAACTAGAAGGAAATAATCTGTAAAAAATTTCTAACCGGAATGTTAGCAATGGCATTAATTCTCGTGGAAACACAAAACTGCTTTTTTTCTGGCACAACCATTGATTTGCCAGGACCTCATTTCCCAATTCAGCTTTGCCAACCCCTTCCAGGAAGCACTCTGGTAGTTATTTAGGGAACATTGCCACCTACTGGTAAATTGTAATTATTCAAGAAGTTGCATCAGTTCAAGTCTCATATTTTATAGCTGAGGTTAATGATTTATTACTTACTATTCAGAATCAGTTTTGAGTAGAAGCCTAAAACTCGGGAAGCTGTGATGTCTTTTTTTACTGTACTCTATAGATACGTTAAGGTATTACCCACAGCAAGGCAATGTCAGGTAATAAAGTAGCCCACAGAACATACAATCCACGAGAAAAAGTCAATGAAGTATTTTCAAATATACTTACCAAATGTATGAACCCAGCTGCTGTCAGCCACGTGCTGATAAATATAGAGCACAGATTCACTAGCTTGATGGAGTTACTGAAAATAAACAAAACCCAACAATAAATCGAAACTTAGACTGGAATTTATCATGTATTTTTAATATGTACCTGTATACAACTGCATAGTTTAGACTGAAAAAGTCTGATGATTATTTCTGAAGAGGTGCAGGTTCCCTGAAAAAAAACTTAAAAGCCTCTGCAAAATATGTATTATTTTGTCTTTCCAGACTTCACATTTGCACAATTTAGATAGCTTGAAAGAAAATTTCCAACGCATTTAAGAGCAGAATGAAAAATGGAAACCTCAGCTACATCTGTACTCATAAACAAACCAATAGAAATAAATAATGCTTTTCCACAAATAATTTGGTTGCCTCTTGGTACACTCACCTTCTCATTTTTCATTGCTATACACACCTCAACAATTATTTCCATGAAAATATTCTACTTCCCTAGGATACATCCACGCAGGTCAAATGATTAAGCTGAGCAAAGGCACTTGACTTTAGCTGCTGAACACTGCACTTACACATAGAATGGACTGATGGTTCTTAAATTATTTCAGTTTTCATTAGCTTGTATGCTTCTTCTATATTCATTATGCTTTTGACCCCAGAACCATGGAAGATTTAAAATTAACAGTAAAGGATGTTTTTGTTGCATGGTCACCAAGTGTTAACATTTGAGTACATGAGCACAGAGCAAAACTATTTCCCTACAGTTATAGCAAACGATTAATGAACTATTGGAATCTGTAAATGTCATGCTATTTTTGTGAAAAAAAAAATAAAAAAAAAATTCCAAATTAAATAACAAAAAAAAAAAAAAAAAAAAAATCCAAATTAAATAACGTAGGTACACACTTTCTGTGTAAAGTCCTAAGTAATTTCCATATTATTGTGCTTGCATGAACTTCTATGGACTTTGTAGAAATTCATACAGAGCTAGCATATTTCTTACTTCACATCCACGTGAGTCCAAACTCTGCAAACTCTCTTTATTCCCACTGAGTAGTATGTTCCCTATTGTAGACAGAAGTTACTTTGATGCAAAGACCTCAGTTCAGCAGGAAAATACCATACTTAAAAGCTTACGGAAGACATGCTCACTCTCTTCTTACAAAAACCACTATGATTTTAAAAGCTAAGAGGGATATTCAATAAATACACAGGGAACTGAAGCCCATGTATTTCTGTGTCTAAATAATCTTCCCCATTCATGGAACTGTATTTGAAATAGCTCTCCCTTATTTTTGAAAACATTTCTAAGAAAGAATAATGCCTTAGCAAAATCACTGTTATTCCTAAAGCAATACATTAAAAAAGAATAAAAATTGGGAAAAATTCACTATCAGTGTTGGTAGTAGTAGTTTTGCAATAGAATTATTTAATATTTCTGTTTATAACTACTTTAAGGATAATAAAAAAATGCATTATTTTATAAACAAAATTGAGAAATTAACATGGAATATTAACCTGACTAGCTCCATTAAGAGTTACAGTTAGTGAAGTGGGCAACTGTGGCTACCATGGAATATTAACCTGACTAGCTCCATTAATTAAGACTTACAGTTAGTGAAGTGGGTAACTGTGGCTAGTAGGAAAGAAATAGAATTGGGTAATATGACAGATGCTGTAATGAATACTGCACTCAAAAATAAGATAATATACCAGCAGTTCTGCAATTAATTAGCTGTCACCTACATCAACACATATTCCCTATTTCTCTCTTTCTTAAGGTATGGTTGATTAAGGTTCATATTTTGTTGGTGATAACGTCCAGTCATAGCACAGGACCCTAAACAACAGGTTCCTGGATTAAACAAAAGGACAGAAATCATTTTGTTTACTTTGCAAAGCTCTGTTATGAAAGGCTAAATATCATCCTTCACCTGAACTTAGAACAGAAGGGGAGCCTGATACAACAAAGTGTCAGTTGGTCTCCACATATTACCATAATACAAGTAAATGACAGTAGTCATTAAAAATAACCACTTAAATTACTTGTTTGGTACATTTTATTTTTGCAGATTTATTAAACATTGTACCTTATCTCTCCTCTCTGAAATACTCCTGTGTTTCTGCCAGAGTCTAAATATAGATGAAGGATTAGTCACAAACATTTTCCTGCTCTTTAAGCTCTTTCCAACATCTGTGCAAAATCCCTCACTGTGAGCCCTGCCTAAGCCTCTGTAGTTTTGTTGAAAAATATTAGAAAACAGTGAAGGAAAGAAATCTTCAGCTAACACCACACAATTCATTCTATTTCACAAAACACAGAAAGAAAGAATATTGAGTAAAATACATTTTATTTTAAATTAAGTAAACAAATAGATCCTTGGCAGAGTACTTTTAATCTGCAGCAGCAAATTTTTGCTTTGCCTTATTGGTTCTTTTAAAATATAATTAATAATTTTTCAGATAATCTAATAATTATCTAGCACTCCCACACTACTTTGCTAGTCTTCTTACTGCCTCTATGTTTGCATTGTTTAGCTTCTTTCTTTGGATTCCAGTATTTGGAAAGGTCCCTCTGCTCATTGTGTAAATAATATATGTTCCTTTAATCCTCACATCTCAGTCACTAATTTCAGGAGTAAATTACAAGTGAGACTAAATCTTTTTCTTTAGTGGGAGAAAAAGGAAAAGGACAGAATTTCTTCTCTAATCACACCAAATACTAAAACCACAGCAGTGCCATTTTTACGCTAGCAGTTTCTTGTCAGTAGTTACTTGTTATTAATGCCAAGGACATTAAAATGCCTCTAGTCAAAAACAATCATACAAGGAAGCTCTGCTTTACGGGCTTTCTAATAATCAATATTTGGGTTTTACAGATATTTGGGCATCCATATGAACAATCACAGAAATTATGATATCTAATCTAAGAGTAAATTTTGCACCAGATAAATGCTATTTAAACGACAAATTTCAAGGTCAATCTTGAATAAGCCAGCTCTGAATACAATGAATGTGATTAATGCAGTATCCCTTCATTTATGGATCTGGAATTTTACAAATCCACCCAGGCTTTTAGCTTTTATCCAAAATGCTTTGAGTTTATGGGGCTTTTCCATTTCTTTGGGTGAGGTTGTTCTGTGTAACTGCAAACTCATTGGATATTCTGAGCTCCTGCACAAATTACTCTTCTATACCACACTGGCAGCATTCTAAGCTACTGGACTGCATTTTCACTGCAGGTTCTTTAATTTCTTTGTTAAAAAAAAATAAAAAATGGATTCCTATCAGTCACAGGGTTAAAGACAGATAGTGTGAGAGATTTACAGCAAAGAGAATAGTTTCAAGGTTAAGTGTTGAAGAAACAGCTGTTTACCATGAGTGTGTACAAATCTCAAAGATCCATTTCCCCATCATTACTAATTAACATAGCAAATAAATGGAGTTACTTGCATACAATGCCTTTACACATGCATCATCAAGTGGTGGAGAGAGCAAAGGATTTCAGAAGGAAACTGCAGTAATTATTGGAAGCTGGGTTCAATACTTCTGCTGGGGCATTTTAGGGAACAATGAAAGGCAATGTGTTTTCAACTGTGAAGCATGGGAAGGTTCCTTCTCCCCCTGCTTCAACAAAGTGATCTTTTGTTTAAAGTTGTGCTCCTTCTCCACAACTTTCATGTATTAATAGCCTGAAGAATCAGTGAAAGTCAGAAGGTTACTTGGAATATTTTAAACATTCTTTGAAAGAAAAGCTAATTACAATGAACGTAATATAAAGATAGCTGAGTGTAAAATTAATTTTTAATATGTTTTTGATGTGAAAAAGGATGCTCAGTTCAAAAAAACTGAAATAGAGCCGTAATGATTATGCCTCAAAATACTTAGCTGTATTCTGTTCAATGAATTGTGAGTCCATAATACAGACTCATAATATGGAAAGAAGCAATATTTTATCATTGCAGATCTCTAATTCATTCTGCTTTTAATTTATGAGCACTCAGTCTTGCTCAGATATTTCAAATGTAACAACACATGAAGTAAAATCTTCTACTGATCACATGTCAAAAGAAGCTGACATTGATAAATTATTCATCAGCAGAAAGAGGTTTAGAAAACACATAACAAGTGGGGTTTTTTCCAGAAAAGAAAATAATATATTACTATGACCACAAACCTAAGCCATTTATGTTCTGTCACTAATGTAACTAACTCAGTATGTAAGAAAAGATCTTACCTTGTTTTAAGGATATTCAGAAACTGCAAAATTTCTGAAAATTGTATCAGTCTAAGAGCTCTTAAAAATCTTAAACCTGCAGAAAAGGAAAAAAAAAAAAAAACCTCTAGTAAAGAATAATTCAAATTATAACAACATTTTACTTACAATGACAGTGATCAATGAAATCAACATAGGTAGCATACAAAATGTCAAATACCTTTGAAATGTTCTTCCATATTTAAAGGTTCCAAGATCCTTACCAGGTCTTTTTCAAATTGTTTTAAACTTATTTCCTTAATAGTTGAACTATCCTCCTAGAAAACCTTAGTTTATGTAGGGAGCCATGGGAGAAGACACATAGCCTGAAAGCTTAGGGGAAAAAAACCCTCCCTGATGTTCTGTTGGTAGTTCTAGTGCACATGTCCTTCTCTTCCAGGTGGTCAAAAACACACACAGGTCTGAAACTCCTCTGTCCCCCAAGCTCCCACATTGCTTAGTGAAAAATAAGAGATTATGGACAAGAGATCTGATAACCTGGATAAAGTAGATGGTGTATATGCCTGATTAAATTGATAAACCTTAATGACGTAAAATCTTTTATGATAATAATGCTCCTTATCTCCAGCCAAATTTCCAAAAACTCAAGCAGGACAACAGAGGAACGACACATTCTCTCCTAAAAATGACAAATGTACTATAATTCTTTCCATCAGACTATAACTACAGGAATAGGTTACACTTTGACTATTAAATAAATAACTATTTGTGTAAAGAAACAGCATTTTTGTGTTGCAATCATTGCATGAATAGCAATTTCCAGACAACTGCAAAGCCAGCGAGACAGACCCAGAGTGTGTGCAAGAGAAAATGCTATAGAAGATTAAGGGCTTAAATTATTAAAAGAGACTGATGCTGATAGTAAATAATTTGGCTGCAGATCTTTGGCATATGAATAAAAGTACATTGTGTATTATACACATGCACAGCTTATAAAAATTAAAATAAGGCTTTGAGGATAATTTTTATTAGACAGTACAGCCAGGAGTTACATAAAAGTTGTGTAACATGGTATTGCAACTGCTACAGTTAGGTCCAAAACTGCTGCTTCTCATACTTCCTCTTTATTGATATTTATTCTACCCACTTCTAGTACTATAAACTACTTTTTATTTCCAGAAACTTAAGGAAAGACTGGTCCTAGCAAACATATAAACACTGTCACAACCTTCATCATCTCAGTGTAGTTGAGAGATTCCCCTCAAGAGCAAAGATTCATGTGGTGAGATGTCTTTAAATCATGGCTTTACTTGCAGTATTCTCGGGAAGTTGTTAAATAAAACTTTTACTTTTGTTAAGGCTCATAAGTAGCCTTAAAGTAGAAAATTACTCTTGTCTGTGTATTACATGGATACAAAGTTTCTTTTTAATTACTGGCAGTGGGGAATTCTGAAGATAAATTACAACTTGAAAACTGGATTTGGAGATCTAGATGAAAAGCAACAGAAGACGCTCAATAATTCTAAACTTCAGATCCATTTACAATTAGTGGATGATTATTTTGGATTACAGTGCTGAAACTGAGAGACACGTCCCTCCGCTCCACTTGCAGTAGGTCCCACAGTTGCTACTTCTACCCAAAGAGATGTGGCTGTGATGGCGAGGACCTTTACTAGCAACCCTAAACTTCCTCAGCTTTGTTCATTCAGCTATCTCCTTCACTCAACTCTCTAGGAACTTTTTTGAAAAATGGCTAGTGGGAGAAAAATCCTTCCTTTCAAACACTTTGCATTGCATCTGCAGCTAACAAGATGTTCAAGTTACCCATTGCAATGTTTCAGAAAGAAGCCTGAGAAAAACCAAAATTAGCAATAAAACAAAATCTCTATCTCCAAACTCTTAAAATGCTTCAAGATGTATTTTAGTTGAGATATGAAATTATAGAACACAAAGACTATGTCTTCGATATATTTTTTTGTGGAAGAAGAAAATCATAATAAATTATGTTCTACATTTGCTACAGCCTACACTGTTTTAAAGACTTCAAGATGTGTTTTAGTTGAGATATGAAATTATAGAACACAAAGACTATGTCTTTAATATATCTTTTTGTGGAAGAAGAAAATCATAATGGATTATGTTCTACATTTGCTACAGCCTACACTATTTTAAAGAATTCCCTTCAGAGAACAGAATTTAAAAATTAAAAAAAAAAAAATTTTTAAAAAAAGTGGAGAGTTTGCTTGCTTACCTGAACCACAAATTAAACATGCTGGTTAATTTTAAAAGGTTACAATCACCTTGTAACCTCTGTATCTTGTTAAGGACATTATTTGTGGGCCTGTACTTTATAGCTAAAGGAATCCTTACACAGAAAGGGTCAAATTTTGATCTTCAGAAACCTCAGTGTACTACCAGCTTTGTGTGGTTCATATATGAATACCAAAAATAAAATATAAATAATAGCTTTACTTATCATGATGGCAAACATTTCATTATTCTACTCTTTTCAAGACCCAAACAGTTCTGTTATTTGGTTCCTACACGCATGTCATTTTATATGGTTTTCTGTACTTCCTGTCTTGCAAATAATCTGTGCATTTCATCATCCTAGCAAGAAAGCGGTATTTAGTAAGAGCCTCTTGATAGGCATAAGCTTTATCAAGCACTACCAAAAAAGCACTAAGAAAAGACAGATTCTCTAGATGAGATACTGAAAATTTCATAGACAAACTACCATGATTCTGTATGATGACCTCTTCATATTTTATAGACAATGTGTTTATATTCAATTAGCTTTTGCAGAAACATCAGTCATGTTAAAAATACTGAATTTTTGTATTTATTATAAAACATATTCTGTATTAGTCGAAGAAGTCCTCTTGTAAATCAGCATATACAGGAAATAGAGACTAGGAAAACCCTTCATGACAATACACCTTTGAAACCTATAAAAATTATGTATTTGAAATATTTTCAATGCCCATTAAAATTATATTGTCAGTTTTGCTTCAAAGGACCTCCAATATAATGGAATATAATATTATTTCCAGCTATGTAAAGGCATCCCCTCACATAAATTTCATCAGCAAAATGAATATTACAGGAAAACACTTCTGTTTGCCCTGCTAGTTCACTGCTCCTCAACAGGTGTTGAACAAGGAGTACGATCTGCCTCAGTGGGACAGAGTGTTAGGGTGCTGGATTTAGTAATGAATCTACTGGTTCAATTCTGAGCTTTACAATCCCCTTCAGTAGAAAATTTAGCCAACTGAAGACTTTGAAATCCATTTGACGTTGACTGATATCAGAGTCAAGGAGAACATGGATCAGGAGGAAACAGGCAGAGACTGGGAGTATCATTCTTAGTATAAACCATGGTGAGAAGGGCAGACAGTCTGCAAATAGGGCTAAAAGGCTTATAGTTGAGCAGGGAAGAAGCATGTCTGAAGTAGAAAAATAAGGAGTATTGTTGCTTTTGGAGTGAAACCCACTACACCTGCGGTGTTTACCATCATAACACTATTATCACAAAGAGCTGGACAACCAAAACAACTCTACACAGTAGGGCGAAATTAGACTGTATGATGCAACAGTGTCCATAGCTCCCCAGTAGGTTATATCACATGAAGACTTTGCCTGGTCTACTGGAAACATCCAGTAATACTAGCTGAAGGGAAACAAGGGAGAACAGAGGACTTCCCATTCTCGAATAGTTATTTCTAATGCTTGACTATGAAAGAGTGCTGATTTTGAATGAATGTGTTTGACTCTAAAATATTTAACAGCATCGACTGCTTGACCTTCTAGTAAATTGTGAGCATTTTGAAAGACTGGGGCTAATTCAGAAGTTTCAGCCTTATTCTTCACATAGACTACAAAAAGCTGCCGCTAAAAATAAACTGTAAGCATAAAACTCAAATGAAATTAGTTTGCCCCCAAATGTATAATTACTTATATCACCTTGAACTTAGCAAGGGGATGATGAATCAACTGAATAATTCCCAGAGGAAAAGTCCTCACAGCACTTCATTCAGCTGCTGGTTTTACTGATATGTGAAGTGTGTGTGCAATCATACATGCATCTGTAAATTGATGACACAGTAATCCTCACAGCAACAACCATGTTGCAATGAGACTTGTCAAACTAAAAATGGCCTAAATTATTCAGTAGATAACTTACTATGAATCTACACAAGATTAAAATTAAAACTCTTGGCTGAATTTATGCTTCCCACTGGATTAATAAACAGCAACAATCGGGATTACCCATAGGTTACAAACCCCCCCAAAAAAGGAAATTTACAATTTTAAATCTGTAAAGAGGAAGAGGAGGAAATCACGACAACTAAAACTATTTTTCATTAATGAGATTCTGAAAAATAGAAACAGGAATTGGGATATTTTTTCATTCAAAATGAGAGGTCAATCTACCAGAACACCATCAATCATCACATTATTTCTCATCAATAAGATACATAATCCCTTTCTTATTACTATACGTTGCTTTTTCTGTCAATAGCACATCCAATATCTTGATGTAAGGATTCAGTCCACAGAGATTCTGTATACCATTTCTACTCCTGACAAACCATTCAACCATTCATCAAAATGATATCTTCATAAAACCTATGAATGGCTACTTCTACCCTATATTTGATTACGACCATATGGTTTACTGAAGACTGAAAAAAAACAGAATCCATATTTAGGAAATGAGAACCTTTTCTGAGATTCATATAATGGAGGGATAATTTTTAGGATACAAACTAATCCTATCCTGAACGCCTTCACACAACAGAACAAAGCAACCTGAGATTCCACTCCCTGTAGATAGGTTTAAAAATGAAAGCTCAAAGAACAAGACAAGAAGAAATAGCATGGGAGGAAAAGAATCAACCATTCCTTGGAAACAACACAGCCAAAATACTTTGATACGCTTCCCTGCACCTGTTAGACAAGTGGACAAGCAGGGAATATAGCCCACAGCATGAAAAAAATCAATATCCTATGAACCAGGACAGCAAAACTGCATCAAGTTCAGAATGTACATAGCTTGTATACTAATTGTTTTCAAACAATGCTGTACCAAACACATGTGAATAAAAATCTCTGCTGCACATTTCTTTAACTTACTTTTACACCTGTTAAAATAATGACAGCAGTATTAAAAATAATGTCTTAGTAACTCCACCATTGCAGATTATTATGTCCATCCTTCAATAAAGACTGGAACACTTGATTATAGAAGAATACTGGCCCCCTTTAATGAGGTACTAGAGATTTTTTCCTATAAAGCAACTGAAATCCTGTAGCATTATTTTGCAGTTGAAAAATTAGATATATTTTTAGAAAAGAATAACACTAGCACCAGAGACAGAATCACAAACTACAGTTCTGCACAAAAAGTTTAGAGTTGGACCTTACCCCAGTATGAGCCGACCCTATAACAAGACACCAAGGAGTTTCGAAAAGTATGTTGTTCTTCCTTTTCAGGGATATTATGTCCAGCTTTGACACGATATCCATTTTGGAACAATTCTCCAAGAGATTTTTTACGCCTTCTAGGACTTCTGTAAGTTTCTGTACGCATGCCCCCAGAAGGGTTGTGGTAGACTAAAATCTTGCTGGGAATCATGACTACGTATCTTCAGCTTCAGGAGCACTGCACCTAAAGTATTGTGGTCCAGTCTTCAGTCACAGCATCCACTAACAGCGAAGATAGTCATATATTTACCCTTTTTTTTTGTTAATTCAGTATCGTCACGGAGAGACAGCTCAGCATTCTTTCTTTAATAGAACTTCTCTTTGGAAGCAGATTTACTTAACCAGACACAGGATAATGCAAAGTTTACCTTTGCATGTTGTTACCAAAAGGTAACTCAGTATAATATAGTTCATTCCTGTTAGCACGAAACAAACAAAATCAATTCAAATACAAAATTCAGCCTCCCAAAACACACTAAGACTATCACAAACTGGATGGACGAAACAAATCACAGAAGCAGGCAGGCAGTGCAGATGCTCCTCTGATCCATGATGTATTAGAGCTTAAAAGCCATCTTCTATCCGGATATTACCACATAAGCTTCTTTCAGATACACCAAAGAACCACACCCATCGATCCAAAACCCACAGACCTGATGCTGTTCACTTGGAGCAAACAAGTACTCTCGTAAAGAATATAGTTGTAATTCATGTACATAAAGGGAATTGTTTACTGTGTATTACTTTCTTTGGCAACTTAACACATCTGTCTTACGATTAAAGCTAGCATGCAGAAGGCAGAGGTCGCGTAATCAGCTAACTCTTACAGGGTTTATCCCAGATGAAATAAATAAAAAAAAACCAAACACACGACGACCCTGCATCTAATCCCAGTTAATGACAGCTATATTACTGAAGGAAAAAAAACCCAAACAATTTAGACATGAAGAAAGAGCACAACAAATAGGGTGCATCAGAATCAGATCTCTCAAGCAGACTTTCTCTGTGAATATACACAAACCTGGATTTTTGTTCAGTCAGCTTAGATCTCAATTAAAAAAAAAAAATCTTTAAAATAAAATGTAAATGTGAGATACTATCTTCCATGATATATGAGATGCTTTCTTAGTTAAGTTTCCTGCTTTGAGGAAAACATACAAACTTCATCTTGAAAAGCTGTCTTTATTTCGAGGAATATGCTTATTATTCCTTTTTTTTTGTCCCCAGAGGATCCAAAAAGTTATATATGCCAAAAATATATCAATGCCATCTGGAGTACAATGCAAAGCACACACAAAAATAGACTGCAGCATGTGCTTGTAGGAAATGTACAGAATCTCAAAGCATTTTGGAAATGTTATTAAAGCATGACAATGCCAAATATGGAAATGGGGAAAACAACATACACAAATTTCAGATTTCAAATAATACACAGGGAGCTAATCAGAGGCAAACAACTTCTATGACTGCTTTACACTGTAACCTTAACACTATGTTCTTAGAAACAACCTGTTCATGTTCCCACTAGTCACAATAGTTGCACTGAGTCTAGTAGAAATATGTTTTGATTCTATATATATGCATGCAGACATATATATAATACTTATGTGAGCATTTGAATCATTAGTCTCAAATTAGAGCTATTTGAACACGGTAGTAGTTATTTGTGTTACTAGTAAAATTTTATACAGCTCAACAAAGATACTGGCCTACTTACTTTTTACCATATAAGGCATACTATTTTTATTTCTTTTTATATTTTATCTGAATAATATTATAGTCTTGTTATTATCCAGTTTTAAACCTATCATTACTGTACTTTGTACCTGGTACTGCAAATGTTGGGGTGTAGAATCCATTTACCTTGTAAGCCTGGAACAGCTCTAAAGGAAAACAGTACCCAAGCAATAAATAGCAAGAGCCAAGCTGTTTAGTTTACATAACCTACATCTTGCTTTTAGTAATTTGACAGTATTCCTTTAACTCTCTCAGCTCCCTGGCTTAGCCAGATTTTTATGTTTTCTCCCTTCTTCTGTCAGTGCACCGCTAAATTAATTGCGTGCATCAAAATCTGAAAACATTAAAAAAACCTGGAAATTAATCTAAAATAAACCTGTTCCACAAGTTAAGAATGTGAATCTAAATTGCAGCAGCAGCGGGATAATGGCATATTGAGCTGAGAAGCACTATTCTGCATCACAGACTCACACAAAGACATTTGTATTACTTTCCTGTGCAGAAGTTTCTGCTTTCCAATTGAATATTTTTTTAGCATTTTGTCCTACAATCTGATTGTGCAAGACAGCTTATTTTGCTATCAATGAGAGTACAGTTCTCTACCATCTACATTTTCTACCTACTATTTGGCTAAATTTTTCATAGTTGATGTAAAATTAGATTACAAAATACTGTTCTCTATAGGATAAATTATTTTTTTCAATTGTCAAGAAAACGACCTTTTAGATATCCTATCATCTAGCGCAGATGAGCATTTGAGTGAAAGTCTAAAGTCCAATTAAGCAGATGAAGATGATGTCATTAGGAAAATGGCACCATTTCCAGTTTTTCTGTTCTTTTTCCCACCCCTGTGAATGACATAGTTGACAGTCCTTAAAACTCCTAAAAGTCTGTTTTATGAGAAACACTGGAGATGTGTGCAGTCTGAAGTATTTACTCCAATTTAATTGGAGTAAACCAACATTCATTCTGTTCTAAAGAGCTCTAGGATGACTTGTTAAAACCTATTGTACATTCAACGAACCCAAGATATTTAAAGTATGTTATGACTGAAGTTTTCTATATTCTGAACATAAGCTTATCCTTGGAGCATATCATTCCATGATCCTTCCTGAATTTGCATTAAAATGGATTGATATAATTATGGAGACATTGCTACCATTAAATGACAACTTGTTTTCCAAGTCCATCCAAATGTGATAATCTCAAAGACACAGGAGAAGAAAGCAAGACTTCTCAGCAGCTCAGCTCTACTTTACTTTTGGCTATGCAGGAACTAGGTGCTTGCTATAATATCTTGAAGTAGGGCAAGGGAAGGGCAGGTCTTTGGCACAAACAACCAATGTATTGGTTAGAAGCAGGTATCAAATTTTTGTCCTCTAAAGCACAGGTTAGACAGGGATGACTGATTTGCTGTGCTTTTGGAGGATATTGTCTGCTTACAGTTGTGCCCAAAAAGCACAATCCAGAAAAAAACATGAAACACAAGAAAACATGCCAAGGAGAAACTTGCTGCAGAGAAAACCAACTTTGTTATATCCAGTGATCATTCTCTCCTTGAAAAATACTTTTTAATTTATTTCACAGTAAGGCAACACAGAATGTTCCACATGTTATCTTACCTCTCTTTCAGGTTGCTATTTCTGAAACCAAACTTTTTTACAATGTAAAAGCCATTGTTCTACATTAAATGGCCCTTAAATTTTTCATTGGTCCTATTTCAAAAAGGGTAAAAGTATTATTCATAGAAAAAAAAAATAACCTGTTGTGTTTGAATACAAAAACTATACATGTTGGCCAACAACAGCTTTTTGCTTCAGCTTTGTAGCATTGCCTATGGGTTATGACAAAATCAGAACAATCTAATTTCCATTTTGCCAAGCACTTACTGCTCATTAATGTCACTAAATGATTTAGAAGGTAAATTTACAATCCAAATTTGTAAATTGTTCCTGAAGAAATGCATGCAGTTGCATTAGGTATTTTTTTAATCTCAGCATCCCACAGTCTTAAGATACTAAGCCATTTTCAGAAAGCTTGGCACTAGCAATAACAAAACCAGAATCACTAGATACGTAAACATTAACTTTGCTGCTTTATACCACTTCAGGCAATGACTATGTCATATTCCATAAGACAAGCAGAGAAATACCCAGTAGTGAATAAATAGCAGATCAGAGTGGATTATCTTGGAAGCATTATATTTTATAAAGGAAGTATTGTGCCACCAAACTGATGGTGCCATTTTTAAAGAAAGGCTGAAAGCATGAACGGAAGGATAAACAATATTCATGGTTAACCTCACAGAAAAAAGAGCTAGGGAGAAAAAGAATTTATTCATTTCTCATTTTTCTATTTTTTATCTTGCAGTTGTGTAATCCCTTCTAGACACTGAAGTCATATTCAAAAAGGATGCAAAATATGCCTATTTTAATTCTTTGATCTTTGGAGAATAAATTATTTGGACACTTCACTGATGATGCTACTAAAATCAAGATGAGTCTTGAAATAAGAGTTTATACCTGAGCAAGATAAGCTTTCAAAGAGGTGGCACCAAAGTTTGGAAATTTGGGATTTGTTTTTTTAAAGTTCCGATTAAAACTCAATATAAAATAGTTTCACTTCCTGAAGAATGACAAGTTAGCATCTTATATAATTTTCCCTGGCATTCAGCAGGAACGAATTACACTAAAATCAGGAATAAGCTATTCTGAGAGGCTATAACCGTGGGGTAGGACAAATGATAAGAACAAAGGCAAAGGAAGGACAAAGGCCAGATCTAAAGCCTGACTCATGCTGCAGGACGTTGGTTTAAAAAAAGACTTGCACTTCTGCCTGTCTTTGCTCCTGTGAGTCACAAGGCATGGGCCATAACTGCCAAAGAAACAATGAGCGTACTATGAAAGACGACTTGAAAAGGAGTCAAATATTTCAGTTCTAATCAACTGGTATGATATAATGCATTCTAGCCATTGAACCTTCCCCAGTCTTTGAATTGCACAAAGAAAATATTTAAAGAATAGATATGAGCAGATACATACAGATATATTAATTACAAAAAATGGGTTATTAAAATGGTACACCACAAA
Organism: Calidris pugnax; assembly: GCF_001431845.1. Taxonomy (NCBI): domain Eukaryota; kingdom Metazoa; phylum Chordata; class Aves; order Charadriiformes; family Scolopacidae; genus Calidris; species Calidris pugnax. The sequence goes on along the minus strand of NW_015091042.1, from coordinate 1,800,315 downwards.
ATTCTATATCTGATTATTATACAAGTGAAATTAAATAAAACAAATCATTTTTTTGATGAGATGGGTACCAACTTCCTAAAATGTCCACGAGGAAACACTTTTACTCAGAGTAGAGAATGATTTCTTGCACATGGTTTAAAACTTATATTGTAATAATAAGAATATTGCATACTCGCTGTTAGATTAAGAATTTAGGCATAAAATTTCATAGAAATTAAAGATTATGGTATTTTAACTGCTTTTTAGAAATGTAGCTGTCATGTAGGTCTACACACCACCTATCAATATCCCTTATTTCACCCCATGTCAGTAATAAAAAGTAGTCTTCATCTATTCAATACTTTATCATGTTTAAACACAGTCTGAGAGCTGCAAGTGTCAATTCAGCACTAAGACTGAATCAAGAATAAATTCAGTAAAGGGAGTAGCAATCAAAATTCTTCTCTCAAAATGCACGTCAGACAAAAAAAAAAATCTAACTGTGATCTGCCTACTGAGAAGCAAATTCTCAGGAAGTTTAGCAAAATTAAAAAGTTAGCTTCTAAATAATATCATATCTATTACCTACAGCAGCCTTCACATAACAGAACATTGGTAAGAAAGAGGAAATTGTAAGGGGTTGAACAAAGAAAAACATAACCAGCAATTAGGAAGACAATAAAGATGATCGATAATTTATACTGAGCAGCAGAGTAACTAGGTGAGAATGCAGAAATAACCACTGGGGAGTTTTGAGTACCTCAGAAGTCTCATAATGCAGGAAATGAAACCATTTTGCTCTCACTCATCTTTGCTTATGAGGGACTACAGCACACACCTCTTGATTATACAGATTATTGTCTCTAGATATCGTGACTTGAATGCAAAACCTCTTGAAATTGAACTTGACACTTAAGATGGTAAATGGCCAATTCCTTTCAGCTTCCACAGTGATGCTACAATATTATGATTTTTAATAAAAACAGCACTCCTTACAGGATAATGCTGAACAAAATGCTGTGTACTACACCCGCCCCTGTACAGCACACTTCCATCTGCCTAACTTTATAGAAGCTGATTTAAAAAGGAAGAAAAATAATTTTCCTGTATAAATCACTTATAACTGAAACTAGAAAATGGATTTAGAAAAAAAAATATATATTAGAAGTTCTACTTACATAGAAAACCATACTTTTCTAAGTTTAAATACTATTTTTAAATTAAAAGATACATTATTCTATTTTTCATTTTTAGCTGCTCCCTGCTATATTTTTACCAGCAATAAACAAAAGAGCCAATAAAGTCAAAAAGGCTGCTTTTCCAATATTTCAACAACTTTTGACCTGAAGTAGCAACTAGGGAGATTTCATAAGTAATCCCAATTATAAAATTGCTGGTACAATTTTGAAGACAAGATAAGCTTAGATAGTTGGAATACCAACTGAGATACCAATAAAATTCAAATTCTTTGGTTTCATATCCCTTTATACATGTCAAATCAGAGAAGTAATATCAGTAGATAGATTTGGAGAAAAATGTTTTGTAACTAACATAAGCCTAAATAAAATTTGCGAACACAAGGTACTGATTTTTTCAATAAGAATTAGAAACTAAATGCCTGAATGAAAAAAGTGCACTCCAGAGTCTAGTAGCAGCTAACACTGCTCCATCTTAAAAAGTTCCCTGAACAGAAGAAACTGGAAAAAGCAGCAGAAATATCCGAAACCACACACTTAATAAAGAGCAAGTAAATCCTGCCCTCAGAGCATCATTAGCTTTATTAGCAAAGACCTTCTGGCAATCCATGAGGTACATCACTGCAGTGCAAGTAGTCATGGAGTAGTTGATAACTTCAGAGATGCTTTTATGCAAAGAAACGTCCTTCCATTTATGGACTGGATTTTCTTTGCTGTTTCTATTTTTATTTTATTACTTAGAATTTGAGATAGTATGATACGAAACACTGCTGAAGCTGATCATAAGGTTAATGAATGCTGAATGTCTGGGGATCAGCAGTGAATCAAGAATAAGACCCACATAACGTAATCATGGACACTACACATACAGAAGTACTAGAGAACTTTAGACATTCCAAAAAAATGATATAAAGCAAGTGGCAAAAAGTGTTTTATTGGCTTAAGTCAATATTGTATGAAACTCTGCCAGATAGTATAAATATCCCACAGTCCAAAACCATAATTCTATGTATTAAGAAAAAAAATCCCCCAAATCAGTTACCAAGAAATAATTGAAAGAAGACACCAGGGGAAAAACTACTGGATAATGTACAATGAATAGATTGAATGCCTACGTGGTACTGTACAAGTTAACATACTATCTTGGAGCCAAGATATGATTTTTTTTCCACTGATCTTTCAGCTGGCTCTTAAAGATAAGAAACAACTAGTTAAATAAATAAAATTAATCTCATCTCTCATATTACCATTCAGGGAAGTGTGCAGGTTAGTTACATGCTGTAGGTAGCTCATAAAAATTTGGAAGGCATCTACCTAATAATAAAACAATGATCTTTCTGGATGCTACAAGTAGCATTTTTAAATGCCCTCATGCAAAGGAACACAAATACCAGAAAACAGACTAAGTGAATTATGGGTTCCCTAATCAGTTTGAGGGAAAGCATTTTCTTCTTTTAGAATATTATTCCACATAAAGACAAAACTGTACAGTTTGCGTAGCCTTCATTTGAGCAGAATGGACATAATCACGGAGTCTGGAAGCTCACTGAAACCATTATAGAACACAAGAGAAGCAACAAAGTAATTAAACTGATAATAAAAAGTGGAGTAAAAAGAAAACTTTAGAGTGGTTTTTTTTGCACATAATATTCGCATGATGAAAACATATTTTGATTAGACAAGAAGGGATATGGAAAGAAGAAAACTACGTAATATCCTACCAAAAAATGCAAAATATTTGGCTATTAAGAGGGATTGCAGTGGTTTTCAGCATAAATCCCATATACTTGACATTATTATATGACTGATTACCATATGATATTACAGTATGACTGAATGAAATAGGACTGAAAAATCTAAAATTAGCTATTATAAACTACTGGAATTTAGCACTCCCTCTATATCAAATTGCTAAATTTGGCAGACCATGAGCATGAATGTTTATGGATCGATGTCCAGAAAAAAACATGAAATAGAACATTAACTGATGATGACAAAGAACAATTTGTGTATACATGTGGGGAAAAAGAGTTTGGTTTAGACCAAGGAAATGCCTATCAGAAAAACATATACTGAAGAACATTAATATACCTTTAGAAGTTCTAAATATTATAACCACAACAAGAGAATACTAAGAGTGTTTCGCTGAAGTGAGGGCTGTCTATATGAATTCATCTTGGCAGATAAGATTCAAATTTTGGCTGTTTATATGAAAATACTGATTACATTTACTGTCCATGAAAAAACAAAAAAACAGAAATCCAGAATAGTAATATGTATATTGTATTAAAAAAGGTCAAATTTCGAAAAGAAGAAAGTGTTTATGAACTGTGTTAACCAATCACAGACTTACTGAATGGCAAATAAAAGACATTTTAATTGCAGCATTCTATTACTAGCAGCATGGTGGACATTTCAGTAAGCATGGACAAAAGGCAGAAGTGTCCCAGGTATATTTTATTTTTTAACTGAGAAAAAGCTAATTATGTAATGATGGCATATTTGTCTTCCTAATGTGACTAAAGAGAATGCTAATAAACACATCCATTAAACCAGATATTTTTCAGTCATCATGTCTGGGTAACTTGCATTCAAAAGTTTTAAAATCCTCATTCTGTGGACTACTTCATGTTGGTTTTCAGTGAGTCCAGTACATACAATTTACAGACATTCCAGAAATATTTAAGAAAGTTAATGTTATTTCCATATGCTAAAAAGAAGTAATCAGAGGCCTATTAATCAATCTTAGACAAAACAAATAATTTTATTACAACCTAATGAAGTGGTCAAGATAAAGAATTATATTTATGTATACATTTTAGGATTTTATTCCGTTAGCTTGTCCATTAAATGTCATGTTTGAGTAATAAAGCTATAAATACTGATGTAAATTACTCAGTGTTGTCACGGCACTCACTAATGGACTAAGAACAATTAAGTCTTGAAATGATTCTGGCATGTCTTCCTATGAGTCTCATTGGTGACGTGTTCTTGAACTTAAGTCATTTAATACTTCTATAGATATTCTGGAGGAAAAGCAATATCCGCACTAATAAAATTAGCCAATGATACTAGAGGACGTAAAGCTTGATAATCAAGAGAACAAGATGGTGACAAGCTGGGCTTGGGACCAGGTGTAAAGCAGGATGCCAACAAACTATATGCATTTGTTTATAGGTAACTAAAAACTTGACTGGATTTTTTTTTCCACTGAAGATACATTCTTGCTCAATCAAGTTTTTCCTCTTGGAAGGGAACAGGATAAGAAAAGATGCAACAGGACAAAGTAGTCCAGCCAGCCAGATAAACTAGGAAGCTCTTTCACTTCAAGCAATATAACTCCTCAGCATTCAGAGACTATGGCTACTCTTAGGCTAAGCCTGCCACTCAGTCACACAGGAAAAATCAAGGTACCCCTCTAATTATGAATGTAGGTTCAATTTTCTATGCAGTGTTAAGTACCACTCACAGTCAGTGATAGATTGGGAACAGAAGATGACTTAAATTATCCAGTTTACTTTGAATTCAGAGTTGAAGGGAAGCAAGCACACGGTTTCTATGAATGTCACTGAGATGACAGGAACTAATGGCATTTGAGACTAGTACTGTCCTTGTGTTTCTCCTCCACTCCAGTGGCTTTTGGCTAACTTCTTTGACTCCTCATCAGTGGAGGAGAGAGAAGGAAAAGCATATTTTTATACTTGCATGCAACAATATTCATAAGAATTGGTTGTGGATGTTATGACATACATACTTGTCACAAGGTTACCTTTTGCTATGAATATTGAACCAACTCAAAAGCCTGTTATGAAGTATCACTTTAAATGGTACCCTATCATAACATCCATCCTCTATGAAAACTGATTAAGGTATCTTGAAGAAAGCAAAAAATTGTTGTCTTCAAGATAGTACAAATGTGATATAGTCCATTCAATAACATACTATTGACTAATCACCAAGCAGATTGAATATTCAGAACTATTTTCATTAAATTCATTCTAATCTCTGTTTGAAGGCATTTGAAGCATCTGAAGAAATGTCACTGTGCAAAAAAGTAGTGCATATAAGCATATACATAAAATACAATTATCATAGGACATTTTACAGAATTTAGCTTCTATTATATATAAGTTATAATGTAAGTAAAATGACACAAAAGGCTTTAAAGCTGTATAAAACACACCAGCTTCATAAGAAATAGTGTAGAATTTGGATGTGTATTTTCACCAACAGATGGCAGAAATGCACAATAGTTAACCAACAAAACCATTGCAAATTTTATGTGCTACGAAAAGGATAGTTTTAAGCCCTATAGATGCATCAAAAAATAGTAAAAAATTATAAAGTTTTGGAGGTCATAATTTCTCTCTTACCTTATTTAGTTACAGAGCACTTCTTTGCATCAGTATAACTAAGGTACTGCTCTAAGTTCCATTAAAATATATGTTTTCCAAAAGGAATAACATTTTCTGAAGATTCAAATGTGGTTTCAGGCTGAGCTTTTCATATGTCCAAAAAAGTTTACAGGATATTGAAACAAATGTTGGTTTCACATCACAGATTTTTAACTAAGACTTCATCTTGGAGCACAGTTGCTGGATGGCCAGGAGGCATTCACAGCATCAGCTTAACTCTCTTAATAAGACACAAAGATTTTTCTCCAAAGCCATCTATCTCTTTCCACAGAGGGAAACCAATTTCATTCTCTGACTCACAAAAATAGCTGGATGTCTACCAGAAATGTTGGAAACAGTCTTCTCAGACCAGGAATTGATACTGAGACCACAAGCCTCTTCCAAAATTACTTGAGATGTCTGTAACGGGACCTACACAGAATTTAAGCAACGACTGGAAAAAAGAATCTCCTTTTTTCCATAACTATGCTAAACACCACACAAAGAGATTCATTCTCTATGGTATGTATGTGTCTACGTTTACATCTGTTGTCTGTCTTCTTTTCCCCACTGTAAATCTTGAATTATTTTCTGAAAAAATAGCACAGTTTGAGCAGCAGGCTAGACTAAAGAGCACGTCAGAGAAGAAAGATGATGAAAAAGTCTTTCTATTAATAGAATCTATTAGGAATCAAACAGTTTCTATTGCTTGAAATTTTGTACAGTAGAATAGTTTTGTACAGTAGAATAGATGAAGCACTGAAAGCACATGGTCAGGAAAAGGATCGTTTAATATATCTTTCCTATCTTTAATTTCTTTGATTCAATAATATGGAACTCTACCAAATTCATATATTAGGCCTTATTTAAATCACTGTAGTTCTAGGGCTGATTGTTCCTCATTCACATGTCCTTGTAAATGTGAAGCCAAGATCATATTTTACATGTTTAATCTTCCTCTAACAATACTACCCTGACAAGGAAATTTATTCCCATATGGTCTTCTCATAAAATCCATATTTCCTTTTTTCATAAGCATACAAGTACATGATAAAAGGCATTTCAGTTTTTTGAAGTGCCTTTGCTATCAAAGAAGATAGAATAGTTTTAAATGGTGTGTAGAGCGTTTGTAAATCATTACTGAAAACAACTGGAAGATGTTGATTTTTTGCAAGAGTCTCAAAGTTGGCAGACTGCAAAGAAATGAAGATCTGAATCTGAACCTTAGCTATAATACTCAGATAAGGGTAACTTTTTGTCAAAAAAAAAAATCGAGTTTTACCATGGCATTATTTCTCCCATTGCAGTTTTTGTTTTCATCCAACAATCTTTTAAGCCTACTTTCACTTACGCTGTAAAGACTATCCAGACTCAGCAATGCACTGAAATCATTTGGTTGAAATTGTCAAAATTATCTGTAAAATTTCAAAAGCCAGAAACTCCACTCTTGCTTTTATCGTTCTTCCCTTGGGAAGATTTTCTATCACTCCTCAGAAGTCTGCACTTGAAGTGGAGAACTGTCCTTCTATCTCTATCAGAAAATTTCTTGTACGGTGTTGTGCAGGAAATATTTATGATTTTATAAAGCATAGCTTAGGTTTATCTGTAAGTATCTACACAAACACTAGTGTTTGCAAAGCAGTGTTGGAAAAATGTCAAGGGGATCTAGTTGCAAATGAACATCAGAAAACACATTGATGTTTGTATCTGTACTTTTTTAAGTAAGAGCATAAGAAATACAGATGCAAACTGTCAAAGCAATGTGTATCACTGAATTACAGATTCATTCATAAATCACTGAATTACAGATTCAATACAGATATTAATGAATCTTTCTCTATCCCCCCTAATCTTTCAATAATATTTACATCATTCTATGCGCCAGATGCATTCTGCTCATGTACTTCCTTTTCTTATGCTTCCCTATGTTAGCAAAAGTGATAGCTTAGAAATCCTTTCTAGAGGATTTATCAAATCTAAAAATTTGATATTTTACAGGTTTAAAGGTGCCTTCACCTGTACATTAGACATTAGTGAATGCCCTGCCATGCCAGGAAAGCTTTTGATGAAAAGCATAATAATGAAAACTTCATTCATATACAGCATTTTGAGATAAGTAAAAAAAAATATGAACAACCAAATGCAAAAGATTAGAGGGAAAGTGGAAGGCTTCACATACTAAGAATTACATCATACCTGAACAGTGGCATTTCTGAACTAACAAAAGGAAAAACCCCACTGGTTTTCCACTGTAGTACATTAAAAGATGATACTTCAGACCACATGTCCTTTGCTATACTTCACATCTTTCTACAAGCATTTAGTGCTTCGAAGGCAAAGTTTATTTTTGATTCAGGATGGTCTGGAGTTTTTAAATACTGTTTAAACTGTGCATTTGTACTTACTTTATTGCCAGTTAACCTAAACCAGGGCAGTTCTTGTGAAATTGGAAATTCAGGGAACCACATTCTGGTGACTTTCATTCTGTCGAATGCTTAAGTGAACTTATCACAGCTGACTGACAGGAATCAATAAACTGGAAAGATGTACAATACAATCCAGACAATGTATTGTATTTGGGCTCCTAAGTGATCTTAAAATTTAAGGCATATAAAAGAATCCTGCTTAATCAGTAAAAAATTCTTAAAACATGCAAAGAATTATTGGGATAACAATTCTGAACCTGTTAAATGATTTTCACATCGCCTAACATTAAGCACTCTCTTTCAACTTGCCTAACTAGAAGGTTAACCTCCCTGCAATTTCTATTTCCACAGGGACCACTTGGTGCAGAAAACAGAACTTATGTGTTCCGGATCACCCTCTGCACAAGGACATATCTCTCAATCACAAAAATTACAAAAAAGGAAAAGTAGGTATCTAACCTGAAACTGTAAATAGTATGGTGCAAACACCCTCCTTTCCCCTCTACTTATGCTCCCAGATCTGCCACTGTATTGCCTACAGGTGTGTTTGAAGCATTTAAGCTCCATTGGCAGAGTAAATTTTGCCATCTCTTTAAAAGGTGTAAAGGAATAAACAATCTTTATTAATATACTTCAGTGTATTTGCTTAAAGTCTTTAATCACAGCATTTCAAAATAATAATAAAAATTCACATTTTTGAATTAGTGAATTACTTCACTAAAGATGATTTTCCTTAAAGTGGAAATACTGTTGGAATAAACACAGTGAAAGCAGGTGCAAACCTCAAACATTGTAAATATGTGATAATCATTACTGAAAACAACTGGAAGATGTTGATTTTTTGCAAGAGTCTCAAAGTTGGCAGACTGCAAAGAAATGAAGATCTGAATCTGAACCTTAGCTATAATACTCAGATAAGGGTAACTTTTTGTCAAAAAAAAAAATCGAGTTTTACCATGGCATTATTTCTCCCATTGCAGTTTTTGTTTTCATCCAACAATCTTTTAAGCCTACTTTCACTTACGCTGTAAAGACTATCCAGACTCAGCAATGCACTGAAATCATTTGGTTGAAATTGTCAAAATTATCTGTAAAATTTCAAAAGCCAGAAACTCCACTCTTGCTTTTATCGTTCTTCCCTTGGGAAGATTTTCTATCACTCCTCAGAAGTCTGCACTTGAAGTGGAGAACTGTCCTTCTATCTCTATCAGAAAATTTCTTGTACGGTGTTGTGCAGGAAATATTTATGATTTTATAAAGCATAGCTTAGGTTTATCTGTAAGTATCTACACAAACACTAGTGTTTGCAAAGCAGTGTTGGAAAAATGTCAAGGGGATCTAGTTGCAAATGAACATCAGAAAACACATTGATGTTTGTATCTGTACTTTTTTAAGTAAGAGCATAAGAAATACAGATGCAAACTGTCAAAGCAATGTGTATCACTGAATTACAGATTCATTCATAAATCACTGAATTACAGATTCAATACAGATATTAATGAATCTTTCTCTATCCCCCCTAATCTTTCAATAATATTTACATCATTCTATGCGCCAGATGCATTCTGCTCATGTACTTCCTTTTCTTATGCTTCCCTATGTTAGCAAAAGTGATAGCTTAGAAATCCTTTCTAGAGGATTTATCAAATCTAAAAATTTGATATTTTACAGGTTTAAAGGTGCCTTCACCTGTACATTAGACATTAGTGAATGCCCTGCCATGCCAGGAAAGCTTTTGATGAAAAGCATAATAATGAAAACTTCATTCATATACAGCATTTTGAGATAAGTAAAAAAAAATATGAACAACCAAATGCAAAAGATTAGAGGGAAAGTGGAAGGCTTCACATACTAAGAATTACATCATACCTGAACAGTGGCATTTCTGAACTAACAAAAGGAAAAACCCCACTGGTTTTCCACTGTAGTACATTAAAAGATGATACTTCAGACCACATGTCCTTTGCTATACTTCACATCTTTCTACAAGCATTTAGTGCTTCGAAGGCAAAGTTTATTTTTGATTCAGGATGGTCTGGAGTTTTTAAATACTGTTTAAACTGTGCATTTGTACTTACTTTATTGCCAGTTAACCTAAACCAGGGCAGTTCTTGTGAAATTGGAAATTCAGGGAACCACATTCTGGTGACTTTCATTCTGTCGAATGCTTAAGTGAACTTATCACAGCTGACTGACAGGAATCAATAAACTGGAAAGACGTACAATACAATCCAGACAATGTATTGTATTTGGGCTCCTAAGTGATCTTAAAATTTAAGGCATATAAAAGAATCCTGCTTAATCAGTAAAAAATTCTTAAAACATGCAAAGAATTATTGGGATAACAATTCTGAACCTGTTAAATGATTTTCACATCGCCTAACATTAAGCACTCTCTTTCAACTTGCCTAACTAGAAGGTTAACCTCCCTGCAATTTCTATTTCCACAGGGACCACTTGGTGCAGAAAACAGAACTTATGTGTTCCGGATCACCCTCTGCACAAGGACATATCTCTCAATCACAAAAATTACAAAAAAGGAAAAGTAGGTATCTAACCTGAAACTGTAAATAGTATGGTGCAAACACCCTCCTTTCCCCTCTACTTATGCTCCCAGATCTGCCACTGTATTGCCTACAGGTGTGTTTGAAGCATTTAAGCTCCATTGGCAGAGTAAATTTTGCCATCTCTTTAAAAGGTGTAAAGGAATAAACAATCTTTATTAATATACTTCAGTGTATTTGCTTAAAGTCTTTAATCACAGCATTTCAAAATAATAATAATTTGCTTAAAGTCTTTAATCACAGCATTTCAAAATAATAATTCGCTGGTCTAAATTCACATTTTTGAATTAGTGAATTACTTCACTAAAGATGATTTTCCTTAAAGTGGAAATACTGTTGGAATAAACACAGTGAAAGCAGGTGCAAACCTCAAACATTGTAAATATGTGATTCTTAAGATGGGTACATTAAAAAAAAAAAATCTGTGCCTCAGCAGGTGAAAAATGTCTCAGGAGGATTCTGTGACAAAACAGATAAAGCTGGATTATAAACAAGAAAGCAAAAAAAAGTGACAGTGGTGTAATTAAGACTGATGGAAATCCTTTCACAGCTATGAATAACTGTAAGTACAATGCTTAACTCTGCCTACAAAACAACATACATAAATCTTGTAAAAACTATCCAGCAGAAACTGCTAACTGGGCAAAATCTCTCATTATTCCTGTTTGTACTGCTGGTTAGATTGCTGTGTCAACATGGGTCCAGTCAACTATGCAGTCACTTTAACAATGAGTATTCATCTCAAATAATTATATTTCTGCCTCATTTTTCAAATTTTGCAGCTTTTTTATTTTCTTATTTCATGTTCCTTTTCTAAGGATCCTGTGATTTTAGTTTTTGCTCTTAGATAGCCTTCACCTCTAATGATTTAAATCTCAAAGTTCTGGGAAACTCTGTGTTGCATTCAAGTGTGAAAATACATCCCTTTCATTCACATAATGCAGAATGCATTCTTTCTTTCAGAAAGCATTACTTCATTGAACATACACAACCAAAGTATGTGAAGAACACAGTAATCATATGAGGATCTGTAGTAATCTTTTCTGGCTGTTGTACTGCTTTTTTTTTTTAATAACCGCTGATGTACACAGTATGAACTCTAAGATGATTATACATTTATTAATCCATTTTCATAAAACAGTAATTCATCAATAGTTTTTGCATCTTTGCAATTCTGTATCAAGTTGAAAATACTATAATACTACAAAGCTCCTCTGTTTTATTTTCCTTTCCATGTGAAACATTTAAGATGACCACTCTCTTTAGTTTTCAGGGACAATGAGTACCTGTATTTCTGGAGAAATGTATTGTCACATGGTGAAGTTTCATGTGTTGTTTAAAGACAGGGCATGCACAAATTATGTCATTTTTAGGAAGTTTTCCCACTATAAAAGCTCCCAAATTTTGACTTTCATTTTACTTAATTAGAGACAATATGCAATTTGTACAAGAAACTTTGTGTGCCACATTATGGGTGTTCTTGAATTTATTTATTTTGTCTGCATTTTTTCATAATGCATTCCTAGCAGTTCTACACAAATGTTAAGCCCAATAAGTATCTAAATGATAATGGCAATGCTGAAATATTTTTATAATAGCTATTAAAAAGAAAAACCATTTTACTTACCAAGCCAGCTTCTGTTTAAATATACTGACACAAACACTGGAGGGACCGTGAAGAAATCTACTACTGAGTTAACTTCTAGCCAAAACCATAGCTTGTCATTGGCTGCTATGAACTGAAAAACAAGATGGGGAGGGATGAAAGAATCAGATTTTGCTGATAGTGGTTGAAAGTATATGCAGTAATTTCCACCCTACAATATTAACCTCCAAAGTTGGTGGAGAAGTAACTGATGGTTTTGGTCAGTCCAGATCATTTATATGATGAGTTGTAATATCTGTTAATTGCTGTAATATCTAAAAATATTTTCTCCACATCTGTTAACAATGTATCAGTAATACTAGAAAAGCGTAGGTAAGTATAAAATATTTCAAAGTATATCATCTTTGCTACAGCACTCCAAATACATTGGAAGTAGTCTTACTGTGTATTTTCTGTCCACGGGTTTCTAAATACATGATAGTTTACAAAGAGTCCCATCATCATCCTATCCAGAGATAATCACCAGGATGACTCCTACAAGGCATAATTCAGGACTGCAGCAGGACTTCAGTCCTTCAAATTGTGCCAGGGATGAGGTCATTTCTCTCTCCTGACTACGACATCAGCCTAGGGAAACTGGCAAACTTAGATGCCAAGGACATCATAGTTAGAACTTGCCTATTCATCTGGGTACTTAAATAAGGTCAAACTACTATTCACATTCAAGTAATAATTAAAACGTATGCTTTATACAAATAAGAAATATAAATATACAAATAAATATTACATTTTAGTGCATCACAAAAAAATTTAATGGAGTGGTTCTACTCATGTAAGTCTTAAAACCTGGACTAACATACTTCAAAATAGTGCTTGTATTTCTAAAATTACAGGCAACATCCAATGTCTTTCGTCCAAAGCAAATTATTTCATTGATATCCTTGCTTTAGAATTACTTTAAAACTTCAACAGAAAATGTTTATGGTGCATATTCTGGAATCCCAGATATAATATTGCAAAGGGGACTCTACTGATATCAAGAATGTTGAAATCATAGTTAAAAAGAAGACAGACAACATGAGCAGCATTTATCTCAGAGAATACTCAAAACCAAGAATAAATTGGCATTTTGTTAGTCTATATTACTCAACATCAATGCTCCAGCATGAAAACTGAACAAAAATATCCAGTTTCAGCAGAAGCTTTCAATTGCCTTCTGTTGAATTCAGAAGTAGCAGAATATTTGGAACCTAAAGCTCTTTAAGGTGTCAGATCAATATTTTCATAACCTGCGATATTTGTTCTAATCAGCATTTTATCTTTCCACAGGGCACAAGCTTTAGGCTTTCAAAAAGGTTAAAGTGTGTTATTCAACAACGAAAACAAAGTCTGTTAACTGTAAAGGCCACTTATACTTTTCTACAGAAGTATTTGAACAGTTAATCATTGAGGTAATTAGGAACTAATAAAAGCCCATTTCATTACAGAAGCAATCCTGCCATACCTGAAGAGATATCATATTCTTCTGGAAGCACTAGCATAATTCTGTTGCATCCAAAGAAGGTTTAGTTCATACAATCATAGAATGGGTCAGGTTGGAAGAGACCTTAAAGATCATCGAGTTCCAACCCCCCTGCCATGAGCAGGGACACCTCCCACTAGACTACTTCCATTCTTGCCATATCTCTACCAAACCCTATTGCTTCTCCTCAGGAACTCCTGTTTAGTTCAGCAGCACTTCTTGGGCAATTGGAGTTACATCTATATTAGCATTTTAATGTAGATAAGTAGTACTAATCTGAAGTGAAACTTTATCATTCCCACTTACCATACTTCAGTTTGCATCACAAAGCAGTTTTGGATAACACAAATCTTTGTTTTGGTTGAAACTAAAACTGAAAAAGGTGTTCTAGCAGTACATACTGTAACTGCTAAAGTGTGTTCAGTCAACAGGACCAGAGTGGACTTTACAGTACTCTCTCCCCCTTCCAAAAAACACACAGTGTGGATATGAAAGTATTAGCATAAACTCTCAGTATATTCTCTTTTCTTGTCCTCTGATTCTTGATAATGTAGCATAAGTTACTGCTTTAAGTAAGTAGGAGTAGCCAATACATAATTTTATGTCTCTTGATAAGAGCATGAAAACCTATTATAGCATAAAATTTACAAAGCATTTTGACACTTCTAAAAAAAGGGTTCTTGGAAGTTCACAGGTACCATGCATTGAATGTTATGTCAAGAAGTTAACCTATATTGCAGGCCTGGTGGGCATCTTTAAAGCTTTTAAACTATCAGACTCCTCAGTGATCTTAGGTACTTATTACCTAAACGTTCTCAATCAAATACTTTGCCTGTGCGTTTTAGAAAGTAGCTTAATTTTGTCCAGTGATTGTAAAGTCAGGCTGTGTTCAAAGACCCTCCTTATCCAACAGCTACATTGGCTCCCTGATTCATTCTATCACAGACACACTACTTACACGCAAGCCGAAGTAGAGTAGGAAGAACACATTGAAAGCCATGTCAATCTGTAACGTGAAATCTTTGTAGAAATTCTGGCAGGATTCTATTGGGCTATTTGAAAGAAAAAAAAAAAAAATCAGAGTAAATTGTCAGTATATGAATTTCTGCTCTGGTGAGATTTTTATGCATTTCATTAAAGACCTTAATTCAGAAATCACGTATCTGTTCTCCAGTCATTTACAAGATACAGGCAAGCATTTCAAATTAATTATTTCATTCATTCAGTTAGTCATTCATATAGTCTTTATATTCACCTGTTCAGGTAATATCTGAGAATTAACATGCAGATACCTTTAAGAAAGGACAAGCAGGAGAATATTTCAGGATTCCTTAACCCCACATTAACCCTTAAAGAACTGACTTCTTTCTATAGGAGACATACCTATGAAACTTTAGGAGCAAACCTAACAAGCACACAGCTATACTGAAACATTACATGTTCTTAATTCATGTCATATAATAAAACCTTAAGAAAAAAAAAAAAAAAAAAGAGTAGTTGCTTAGGAATACATTACCCATTAGCAACCTGGGGTACTTAGTCTTGTAGAATCCCTTGTTTATAAGAAGTTGATTTTGGTTTGGGTTTTTTTTTTTCCTTTTCCTCACTTCTTTTTTTGTGTATGGCTATTTAATGTACTTTATGTACAGTACTACGAACTGAGTAGAAAAGCAGCATAGCCCACTGGTAAAATTAAATAACAAAATAAATTGAGGAATTTGAAGCAGTACTCTAAGGGTTAATTTCTGCATGCAGGTTATTTTAAATACCTTTGTGTGTGTCAAGCAGCCATTGCAAATTCCAGCTTATTATACTATGCTTTATTTAACAGTGGGACAGGTTCAAAGCGTACTCTATACAAACTGGTACTTTATGGATATATTTTTATCTAAGGAAGGAGATAACTTCCACAAATCCCATTAGTGATTTATTTCTGAGATTTCCAAAATAGGTTGGTGAAGCCATAGAATAATGTTGAAGTCACAGACCAAAATGAAAACCATGTCCCAATATATGCTGATGTATATACTATATATACATAATGTCCCACCATATATACATGTATATACACACATATATTGCAAATGATCATGTATACATCACAACTGCAATGAAGCAGAAAACTAGAACGTAGATCATTTGAAACCCTATAAAATATCATTTTAGGAAAAGAAAAAATTCTTTGGCTTCCCATGTCAAATAAATCACTGAGTGTGAATGTAATACCAGTTAGTATAGCGGTACCTCTGCAAATATAATGCTAGACTGCTCAACAAGCAAGATTCTATGCATTATGAATGTCAGTTACCTAATTTAAGGCATAAAGGGAATTACTTGGGCTACCAGGTCATTACACATGCAGCCAAATTTTCCATTCCTTGTATACATTACAGGTCAAACAAATTAAGTACAGCATGCCCTATTCTGTCTTTGGATGCATGAATGTATACAGCAAAATGCTCTTTGATGTATGATGGCTTTATATTTTAAGAAGCTTCAGTACTGCAGGAAATTATATTCCAAAGTTTTTTTAAAAACTATTTGCAAAGACATAGAAGTTATGAAACATTTCTGATAAGTTTCAAATAAAATTGATTTACAAAAGCAGGCAGAAGGAAAGAGAAGCCAAATGCATACAGGACAGAAGAGAGCACCTCGTACTTTACAAATACAGCTTTAGCAACAAAAAGAGTAGATGTAATCTGAGAACCCAACAGGATCATTTTCTGTGTGGCATTCTTGAGAGCAAAGGATTTTGTCAAAACAAGGTGGGCTACACACTGTGTCACTACACACCCTATCAACAGAAATCAAGGAATTACAGCAGAAGCAGAACGAACAACCCTGCATCAACACAGAGGCTTGGACCCCAAATTCCAGGTCAGGTTTCTGTAAAGCCGCAGAAATTCACTGATGCTAATGGAATTGCACAGATTTTTAACTAGGATAGAGAGCTTCATTATCTTCCTTTCCACAGTTATTTTGTACTTGTCACGATTGTTAGATAAGGTCAGCTAAGGTTGCAGCTAACTTTTATGCAATTGTCCTTTACAAAACCTACAAGATCTGACAAATCAGCTAATGCATAGTACATCTTTGTCTAGTTTGCAAAACACTTAGCGCAGGTGCCCACAATCCTGATTTGGGACTTCTGTTTCCCTAATACCAGAGCTACTTTTTTCCTGCTAGTCTTATCCCTAAAGCATCCTCCATTTCAGAGATCATCTCTCTCTTTCAATTTCTAAGTTATCCATTTCAAAGACAAACACGATGGCCTTTCTTTTTTTTTAGTTAAAATTATTTTTTTGTCAGAAAGGCATATCCCTACAGCTAAAGAAATTATTATTTATACTCACAGGATGGATTAAACAAGATTTTAAATTTTCCAAATTAAATTTTTGTGATATTATTCAGCTTGGATTTTTTGGTTTTATCTGTAGCTTGCATTTGAGCTGACAGAAGAATATGGCCACTAAAATTTATGATTGCTGCAGAAAGGAAGCCAATTTGAAACTCCTCTTTACATCAAGTTTCCCCCAAAATAGAAGTGCTGTATTTCTTAGAGTGCCAGACAGTTTTGTGCTGGTGTGCCCAGAACTAATAATATATTCCCCATTTTAAACTAAATCAGATGGCTTTTCCTATGGAATTTCACCCCTTTAGATCAGCAAAGGTTTCACCTGTGGAGGCGGCAACAGACTGGTAGAAAAGCTTTTATTACTCTGCAGTGTAAGCATGCTTTATTCTAAGTGTGGTTTCATGCATTTTACACTGCTAAAAACCAGGAGAAACTACACTAAAATCAATGGAATAACATTATCCTAACAATGACAGGAAACAATTAACGTAACTGGATAAAAATTACAGTAAATATGTAACTCTAAACTCAATATTTATGTGCACTTTGAAAGAGCATCTTTAATTTGCTACACAAAAATTGAAAAAAATCTGCTGTAGACATGACTCCATGCGTTTTGAAAAGAATTCTTGTCACTTCAATTCAAGTGTTTAAATAACTACATTTGTCACAAGAGTCCTGGTTTCAACTGGGAAAGAGTTAATTTTTCTAGTGATTGCTGTGGAGGAATGTCAATGATGTGTATTGTTTTAGTTGTTGCTAGGTGGTGTTTATACTTTTCAAGGACTCTTTTTAGCTTCCCATAGAACCTGAAAAGGAGCATAGAGAGAACAATGGAATATCCAGTGGAATATCCCATACCATAAATGGGGCTTGGCCAGGGGGGGAAATCTGAGATCACTGCTCAGGAAGGTACCAGTTCACCCTGTGGTGAGAGTGACTTGTGTCATTATTATTATTTTTCCTTTTCTGTTATTTTTCTATTATGCTCTCTTTATCTCAACTCACTACTTTTTGTCCTTTCCCTTTCCTCTCCTTTTTTCCCCTCTTCTTCTTACCTTCTAGGAGGAAGAGGGACAACTGCACAAGCCACTGCACGGTCCTAGCTGCCAGCTGGGGTTAAAACACAACAATAAGTTTATGTTGTGTATTTATTTATTATTCTCACTTATTTCTGGTTTATTTGAAATGCTTCTAATGCATTTGAAATGGTTCTACTGGGATTATTTTTTGAATAGTCATAAAATGAGTGAGAAAGGGCAAGAAATAGTATGTATTTTAACATTTTCTGAATTTCTTTTGTTTCTGTGAGTATATTAATGTCAAACTTCCCACAGAAGAAGCCTTCATAGACTATTTCCAGGATTATGCAGTTGCAAGACAGTTTTAGATGGCACTATAGTAGATTATATGAATAAAACATAAAATGTGCAGTAGAAACTGCACATTTTCAATGGACATTCAGAAGGAATGTCCCTTGATGACAGTGAATTCTAAAATCAAATTATAATTATGTAGAGAAATACCCATAGAGGCTCCTAAAATATAATCAACATAAACAAATAATTGAGAAACCACTCAATATTTAGAAGCTCTTTAGTATCTCATCATTTAAAGACATGCCAGTAACTTCTCAATTTCAAATTGTATTTGTAGACAATTAATAACTATCAGTTTGGGCATGTAAGTCTTCTTTCTTCATAGAACTGCCTATAATAGTCTTTTTTTTTTTTCCTAGTCTCTTTTTTTTTTTTACTGAAACTCCTCTGTAATAGTGAATTCCCTTGAATTTATTTATAAAATAGAGTAAAAAATGTTTGCCATAAATTTGATATGACAATACTCATTTATACTCCTTTAATACATATTTTTAACAGTACAGAAAAAAAGGGGGGTTATGGTTAGGCCTTTTAACTGGCTTTCAGTGACATAGTACTAAAGTAAAACTAAGGGAAAAGCTGCATGTATCATTTAGTAAAAGTAACGTTCACCCAATGCAGAACACTTTCTATTACTTTAACTATGGCTTAATTGTAGAGAGCAGAAGGGAACAAGCAGTTAAAATCTTGATCACTGAAACACGCATGAACATATAGCAAAATTATAAACACAGGTGCCTATCAGCTGCCAACTTAGTGAAACAAATACCATAATTAAAATAAATCAGCAAGACTAAATCAGAATCAAAGGTGTCAAACATCTCACAGAGTGACAGATAGCTTTCATTTATTAACCTTTAGTCTCACAGTAAAAAAACAAAAAGTATTTTCTTGCAGTAGGTGTACTGATCTTCTACACGCAAGAAGCCTTGGTAAATGACTCGATTTAGGCCTTTCTTTGAGTCATAACATTGATAAGCTCATGAATTTTTTGATGGCAAATTACTTTACTCTGACTTGATATGATGTCCCCACCACTGGGGAAGTTTTGCTACCAGCATTTTCAGTTCGCACTGCAGGATGTGCAGGAAGAGTTAGGTTGGTTTCCTTAAGTTGGAAGAGCAGGAATCTGGATCAGAACGATGCCTTTGGGAAGGCAAGCGTAAAGACCCACTTTGCCCAAAGCAGAAGTGCGGTGTAATCTGCTGCCACAGCCCTAAGTCTTAGGATCCATAAAACCACAAGGGATCATTATGACCCTAGTTACAGATGTTTTCCTAAGAGGTTTTGTGTACCTGGAGCTAATGAGTGAAGGAGTAACAACCCCTTTCTCACTGAATTTTGCAGATAGTTATGACACATAAACACCCAGGGAACTTTCTGATCCCAACACATGTGAGTATCAAATCCTGGTGCTTCTTTTTCATACTCACAGCTAAGATATTTGTGTCTCTCTCATCTTTCTGGACTCCATACTGCCTACTACTTTATCATCCTCTTCCTTCAAAAAGTTTTAGATAAATATTCCTGCATAACTCCTTGGGACTTTGCCAAGTACCTTTTTTTAAATTCTCCATTCTGACTCTTCTTTGTTTAATGAATTAAACTTAACTTGTCTTTCCAGTCATAAAAACTTTTCATTCAGCATGCTATGCGACGCGATTTTGGGTTATTCTATCTTACTATCTGTGTTTCCATCTTCATCCCTTGTCTACATGTGGAGTGACCTCCCTTCTCCACTTTGATATGCATCTTTCTCTTTCGTATTCCTTTTGGAAATACATAGCTGACCTTAGGCTCATACACACTAAGCCTCTTTGAATTACATCAACAATCAGTACCCTCTTTGTTCTATTTTAAAGTAAATAGGCAAAATATAAATCTGACAAAAATAAAAGATGAACTTCCAAATAATGTGAAATAAAGCTATCTTCCAGGATTTCTTAGACTACCACCTAACCTACCTCTTATAAATTACATGCATCTCAAGGGAACTGCTTTTTAGAAAAAAAGTAGGAACAATCCAAGTGCCTGTCCTTATTTCCCTTTCCTAATTTCTATCACAACATCTTCTGTTATTCTTTAAAGTCTGACAGATCATAAGCTGGCATTAGAATATTACCCTTCCATTTCTAACCTAATTAAAAACATGCATCATGACTCATCTGTTCTGCGGATGCTTTCTATAAGTACTTCTATATTACCTCCCTAGCATGCTGGGGAGCCTTGACAAGCTTTTAGACTAATCTGGGGTAAAATTCACAGGTTTCCTCATCCTCCTTCAGAAAAAAATCCACTGTCAGAAGAAATAAGAAACAACAAAACCAGATCTGTCAGTAATAAATTGGTACAACAACGTCATTGAGTAAAGATTTTTCTAAGAATGAGAGACAGAGATGTGTTTCCTTATGATTCTTTTCACTTTTCTGGATCATGTGATACAGAACAGGGCATAGAAGTTTTGTGTTTTGTTTTTTTTCTTCAAATGTTAACCTGTTTTAAATGTAAAGATGTATTTACATTCTGTGACTTGACAATTTTTAATGCAAAATTAATTCAGTTTAGAAACTGAGACTGAAAAGGACTTCCAGCGAGAACATTTTAATTTCTGTCACGTGCATGCATGAAATTAAGAGCCAAATTAAGTTGGTACAACTGCAGAATAAAGGTATACTTTCCTGATTCTCATCTCAGATGCACAAGATTTTGCCTGGCCTAAGTCTACTGAGTTTTACAAAGGTATTTGCGGTTGATAATATACCAAGTGACAGAGTCAAGTAACATTGCTAGCACTTATTTACCTAAATGAACTAATAGAACCTGGTAAAATTCAGTATAATGTTGTCAGTTTCCATCTTTCTTTTTCAAGTTTTCCATGAATTTTAAGTATACTATGCTTCTTCATAGACTGCACTGGTAAAACATAAGCCAACCTACCACAGAACTCAAGCAAAATTGAATTCTTACCTTCCTCAGCTCAAACATAAAACTGTATACAAGTACAAGAACAGAAAACTTTTCTTTACATTTTTATATTGAATTGCTGGGATATACAGAAAATCCATTAGACTTGCTCACTCTGAAAACAGCATATTTCTTAACTTCATCAGGGTGTATGTACATTCACTACTGCCTATGGCATATGTCTTCTCTAATTACTGACTTTCACAAACAAAAGCTGAAGGAAAATTTCTGCAGAACAGCTAAACCACCAGGAACTGCGAGCTAAAACGGGCATAAGCAAATGGCCCAGAGTCAACCTCCATAAAAATAAGTTCTTTCAGTACTATACCGAAGACAGAGCATGCACCTTCTTGCAAAACACACCATTCAGATCTTCATCCTACCCAAGATAAATGCATTTAAAACAGTTTGTTGAGAACCATGTAGGTAAGTAGGAAGAGTATATTATTTTATTTTGCATTGGATTTGTTAATTGCCTACCATAAGCTGATAACACTGGCAACTGCAAATAGTATTACATGACCTTGGAAAACAATCTCCCTGATGACAAGCCAATTCTAAGAGAGCAAGAGAGCAACAATGCCAGGGATCACATTTTAATCAAAAGTTTTTATGTGAGATTACTAACATATAAAAAAGAACACCAGTATGCTCTTTAAACTAAGATTAAACTATTACCTTTTTTAACAACATTTAATAAGCCACTTCAGTTATATCTAGTATGCTGTCTGCATTACAGAAAGGACTGTTAAACTGCATACGCTATTTACTAAAGCTGACAATCTTGCATGTTTCTACTTCATAGTAAGACCCCTTTCTATTACTTCTCATCTGTTATTAAATATAATTGTTCTTTAATATTCTTTATCAAGGTGTATGGAGTAATAAAATGTTGTAGCTGTTTACTCTAGAGAACAGAAAACAATTGTTGACATCAAAATGCAAACACACCATAGAATGCTAATCCCTTTTCCATTGAATTAAACAAATAGAAGTGGATGAAGTTAATAAGAATTATATCAGAAGCATAAAACTTTTCCAATTAATACATGTAGTTAAACAGTAGAATAGGATCTTTAGGGAGAATGGTGAATCTCAGATTTCTAAAACAGTGGTAAACACGTTTCAGTCTAGGATATATGAATCACTTGTAGTCCTTGCATTTGCATATGTCAATAGAATGACCTACAAGTGATATTTTGAAAATTTCCTCCTGTAGTAGAAGGCCTACAAATCATTGATCTCTTAGATAAGTGTCTGTTTGAATAAATTTGTGTATAGCCACTCTTACCTTGCAGCAGAAGGAAGACTGACTTCTTGAGACTCCTTCTTACTCTATTTTATGTGATTCTATTTTGCAGCTGCTGTCTTTTAAAATTACCCAGAGGTCCTTTTCACATTTGCTATCTACTTTCCTCAAAGTTTTCAACAAGCCATCATCATCATTGGTTCCAGCTCCAAATACTCCTCCATCACAGTGCCTTTTATTATCCTTTTATCTTGCTGATATTGTTGTCCTACTTTTTTAAAAGTCTCCTCATCTGACTGCACGCTTTGAAAAAACATATGGAAACTTTGAAAATGAGAATACTCTCCTATCCTATTTGACTTCAAATTATTAATAATTTTTCTTTTGTATATTGACATAAAATTGAGACCTGACTTTCTGGTTGATATGCATAACAAGCAGATTCTTCCAGATGATTTTGAGTATTCTGTCCATATGGTTCCTGCTTGCTTACATACTGTAATTAAAAAGCCTAATCTTGTCCTATGAAGTTCAGTCTAAATTCAACTATCCTAACTGAAAATTACAAGAGTACCAGATAAATTGGAGTGTTAAAATAATGAATATGAATAACGAACTTCCAGTTCATTCATCTGACTGTTTTTTCTGGAACTCCCTCCTGAGATATTTCAATGAAAACATCTGACTACTATCTAGTTTTCACTGAGTAGTAATAAACTTAAACCTAAGGTATATTATTTTACTGTAATGTAAGTGAATAATGTAATAGAGCAACAAAAGCCAGAAGTACTGCAAAGTGGTAAAAAGTTGATGTTAGGTTACTGGATCAGCTTTTTTGGTCATGCTTTTTAGTGCAGCACTCAAATCTATTATTATCCATAAAAAGCTACCCATATTGTATTAATGGTAATTCCACAGCAGTCCTAATACACAGTTACACCAGGCAGGATATGTTGTTTCATATTTCAAACAAAGGCATAACTGTAAACATGATCCGTGTACATTCCTTCAAAAAATCTGCATGAAACTAGAAAATATATATAGAAAATAGTCCCAAAAATTTTTTCCTAATTTCAGATTCTCTCTCTCATTCCTCGTGAGAAAGTTAGCCTTATCTACCCCATGAGCATAAGGATCCTATTAGACACCTCAGTCTTTTAATACCTAAAATACATTTAGGATGCTGCAGGTCATGCAACTCAACTACTCCCAATCTAAACTATTACGCATCTAGCATCCTTGTAAATTGTCACAGGAAAGTCTGTATTTGTATATTAGCTCCACCTTACAAGGAATATTGGAGACCTGAGTTGAAGTAAAAAAGCCTTCTGCTGCCAAGAGCAACCATCCAAGAACTTTGAATACATCCTAAGCATCACAGTATGTCTATTTAAACTCCTCTGTCTTAAAGCAACTGCAGGCATAATCCAGGTAATATTCACTCCCAGAATATACAAACACTTATGACAGTCCTTTCTATCAGTTTCCCTTTCTCTCCCTCTGGACTCCTGAAGAGCATTTATTGCACACACCTTTTAAAAGTAAAAGATATTTACACATCTTCTCTACTCATATTCTCTGCTGTGGCTTACTTCCCACATGCATATAACAACAATCTGGTAAATTTTCCTACTTAGAAATTTTTATGTCACAGCTGTTCCATCTATGGGATCTGATTATTTACCAGGACTGCCTTGAGAGCAAATTACCATATTATTAAAGCAAAATGCTGATTCTACAAAAAACTCACTGAACAGCCACATTTACTTTGCACAAGAACAGAAACAGGTAAAAAAAAAAAAAAAAAAACCAAGGGAAAAAAAAAAAAAAAAAAAGCCATGGAAGAAATGAAAAAAAATACTTCAACTTTTTTCTAGTTCAACTTTTCAGAAAAAAAAAACTAGCCTGGAGCCCAAGCAAGAGTCTGTCACAGTTGCTTTTCTAAGTGGGAAAGGCAAAGCTCTTTTTAGGCAGATTAATGACACTACATCTACCTTTTTACCAATCAATTTATCTCCATTAACAAATGGAATAAAGTATTGCCAACACCTGTAGCAGTTGCATAAATCAATTACCACAAGCCTAATATAAAACTACTTTACATCAATGTAAAAAGAGGATTATAATAATGTTAAAAATGAATATAGAGTGGCCCTTTTTTTCTAACACCATCTGAACATGGCCTGCAAGCATCTGACACCTTTTTATCCTGGCTGCTGTTCATGGGAAAACAGCTCTGTAGTTAGGCTTACACACTGAACTACTGCAAACTCAAAAGGACTGGTGTAATAATCCATTTTGCACCAATTTTAGGAGGAAGAGCTTCATGTTCTGTATAGATACATGTCTGATCAGTTTTACAGTCCTAAAAGAATTTTCCTTCATTCTAAGACAAAAAAGCAAGACAAAACACTAACTGTTATTATGTGGAATATAGGAATAACATAAAAGAAAAACCTAAACAATAAATATTCTCAGGGCAGCACCATATCAGTAGATGTGTGGCGTAACAGAAGTTGTGGAAATTACTTCCCTTTTTTATTGTTTTGAATATATTGCGTGTTGTCAGTTACCTCCTTAAAAGCATACACTAAGAACAAATTTTGGCTTTATATATATCTCTTCACAATTACCATTTTTCAAACATCACAGCATTTTATACTCTAGGCCCTAAAAGTTAAATGTGTGGGATAAGTAATGTTTATTCACCATGTTGATTATTAATTTGCAATCTGTAAATTAATTTTGACCCACAAGAAAGCACAAAATATAACCTCTGAAAACATATATCCAACACCTGCACTGATTGACAGAAGTACAAAACTGTGTTCAAACACAATGTTTCATCAAGCCACATTGCAAAGTAATGTTTCGTCATTTCATCAGGAAACAATAGGATCAGCATCAAATAAAATCTTCTACCGTGCTGAACATATGAATAACAGGTTGATTAGGACAGTCACAATGTCATTTTAAAAGAAACTTAGAGCAGGGTTACCATTCTTCATATGAAATTTCATTTTAGTGGTGTTTTGTAAATCAATACAATTTAAATTCTTTGCAGGCATTTAATATTATAAAAAAACCAACCAAACAAACAAAAAAATCCAAAAAAATCTAAACAACTGTTGCACTTCAAAATTCTTCACAAATTCTGAGTTTTAATAAATGATTTTGTATAATCTTACCTCTTTTCATTGTCACCTGCTGCTAAAATTGACAGCAGGAAAAGTTTTCTCTGTCTGAACGCTACTGGTATCATTCAGCCATTGTCACAACAAAACAGTGCACTCTTTCTTTCCCACATCTTGACCACCCTGCAATTGTCTGTCTAAACATTAAACTACTGCAATATGCTGGAAATTTTAGATATATAGACTTGATACTTATCAAGTCCTATTCATTCTATAAAAGCTTAACTAGATATTGATAAGCACAATTTACATTTGCTCAAACTTTCTAATTTAATGGGTTCTTTTAATTCCAGTTCATGCACTTAATGCTTCGACTGCATTCAGTGTATTCACCATTATGGTAAGCACATTGGCATGCACAGGCAATACAAGAATAGACTATAATTAATCCCATAGACAACCAAAATAGGTGAAGTTGCATCATGCAATGAAACCACAGCTTGGCCTGGGCTGCCATGCAGAAAAAAACCTACATCAATGAGTCTGCTGTACGGCTCCTAGGTAAGAGTTGATATGAAAGAGGTGAGTTATTTCAGCAATGAAGTCACAGGCTGAAAATGTTTATACTACTGTAAACAAAATACTGTACATAGCACCGGTATTACTCTGGGGGGGGAAAGATGCTTGTAGAGGAGGACAAAAAGGATGAGAAAGAGAAGAAGGGGGAGGAGGAATTATAAATTACAGTAACAAGTCTGAAATCCAATCGGTCCTTTTTAATAAGCATTTTGTTATTTCTTTCAAAATAATCTCATTTGAGCTTTCAAAGCAAACCTGAATTTTCAATGTATTTAAAAAAATAAATTGAATGGATGAAATAATGAGATACAGGCTAATTTCAAAATGTCCATAGTGTTCAGTAACGGATAAATAACAAGATAATAAACACACAGATATGTAGAGGTGAATTTTTCAATGCAGTGCACGTGACCTAAACCACACAGCTTCTACTGATTTGAATGCATAATGTATTGGACTGAATGAATATGGGTAACATACAGGATGCAATGATACAAGTGATTTATTCAGCCACTTTCTGCTGCTTTTCTAGTAAAAGGCATCTTTCCACTGAATAAAGCAGGCTTTTTTTGCAGAAATAGTGGAAATTCTGAATTGCCTTTACCTTACTCACCTTCAGTTGTTCTGGATGTAAAAATGTGACTTGAATAACCACCTACACTGTTTTAAGGCATGTACATCAGGCTCAGTACTTCATAGCCTGATTCCAGTAAACTCAGAAAGAAATAGTTGACCAGATAATTTATTTTAATGCAAAACTCATGTAAGAGATCCTATCCAGTGATGAAAGAAGTATGATTCTGCAACACTATAACATATTATGTGTGTGTTCCATCACAAAAATATTTGTTCCATTTTTTCAATAGGTAAGTTGGTTTTGAGCTATTTTTCTTAATTACCATTAATTGTAGGTGGTCACTCTATTTTTATCACAGTTTCCAACTATATCAACTAATTATGCAGGGCAGCAATTCAGCAAACACCAAAAATAGTTTTATCAAGAAAACTAAAATTTCATTTACCCTGTAAAGTTTTTAATATAATCCATTGTTGTTTCAGTTGCAGAGCAATTGTTTTTTGGTATCTCTGATTTTATTCACTGATAACTTTTTGAATTCTTTTCTTTTTTAGCAAATTGCCACAGACATTTAGATCAAATTAAAATCAGTTTCACTGACAGCAGAAATTATTTGCTGGCCTCTTGAAATGATTTGCAGAAAAACCTGTCAGCACCCTTTGAATTTGACAGGTTAAAAAAATAAATAAATATATATTCCAGTTATAAAACATCCAATTGCACTATTCTTAAATAGTGAAAAACATATTCTTTTTCCAGCCACACACTTCCTTTTCACAGGGGCAGAACTTACATTCATGACTTGCACCACTTTTGGCCAGTATGCGGCATCTCACAAGGCTAGTAGGATGTTTCATTAACTGTATATTAAAGATGTGAACACATGTATGTGCATGTACAGGTATGCACTTACAAACTGTTGCACTGTGCATGCAAATGTCATCAAATAGGAAAAACGTTACTGAGTCAAGACAGATTTAAGCACTGCTGACAAAGCCAGCAGCCTAGCAAAGCAGTTGAGAAGCCCAAAAATTTAGAAACTGAACTTGCAGACTTCCAAAGCGCATCATCCAAATAGGTACTGCACAGTCAGTAATAGGAATTATGGCACACACAGTATGTACTAGAAGTTATATGTATGTATCACAAGATTAATTAAACATATTATGTATGTATGTATAATTTTCCATTGTTGTGGAAATAAAATAAACTATCTTGGACCTTGATAAACACTGATTTAGCAAAAGACTAAACAGAGTCCTTATATTTATTCTTAATAATAATAACACACAGGTAATTTTTCATCTAGTCATGACAGAAAAGTCCTTAAGACAGAGACAGAACACAGATCTGGCCTTAGTTCCACAACCTCACCACTCTGAATAGGAACATAACAATGTAAAAACAAAATGAGAAGTATCATCACATCCTTGGTATCTGCTACTAGTGCAGTAGAGGATGATAGAAGCTACAAATGCAATTATCTCTGAAGATCAGGTTAAATTATAGTTTACCAGACATCTTCCCAGCAATTTATTATCCTGTGAACAGTGATTTTTGCTATAAAACCAGCTAGGTCTGAGAGATCAAATTATTATGTTCAAGAAGAGATTCAGTCTTCTGTTTTCAGATTGTTGCTACGAACCAACTCACATTAGAAGTTTCTTTGCTTCAGCAGGGGAGAAACTATCAAACTCATTGATTTCCTAACAAGCTAAAATGGCAGAAGTTTCTCCCTTTTGGTACAGACAAAAGCCATAGCAACCTTTATGCAGCTCATACAAGTCTGTTGCAAATTACAAATTCTAGTCACTATGAAGGATGCTCTACCATTGAAATTAAACAACCAGAGCTATCAAATTTAACTAAATTGCTGGAATATTTTTCTCAGGAGTTCAATTCTTTCCAATCCCTGAATATGAGATTCCTCTTAATAAATCAACTACTGACAAAGTTTAGTCTGGCAAAACAGGGCATCTGATTCTAGCTTCCTGTTTCTCCTGAGCATACCATGATGCACAGCAAAGAAACCAGATGGGTCAAACTACAGTCTCAACACTGTTAATACTTCTGCTTATATACATCATGGGTTTCAGCTAGATTATTCATATATAGATTTAAGCACATTGGATGGAGCTTTGTGTAAATAGTGACCAAAAATACCATAAAAATCTTCAACTGGTAGTAATATCATAAAATTAACTGATTCAACACACTCACTAAAGGAAGCTAGTCGTATTCGGAGCCTTTTTGTCTAACCTGTTCTGAATACCTGCATGAATACAGATTTCAAGTCTCCAGGCAGGTTATATCAATGCTACATAGCTCTTACAAATGCAGAAAAGATTAATCATTATTGGTATCAATAACTAATAACAAGCTTTAATCTATATCAGTCTTATTGTTCTTGTCCGTACTGAGTAAAAATTTTATGGCAACAAGAATTTTTCCCTCTGACTTCAGAGGAAGTTGTTCATAGTCAGATGTGCAGTTAAAGCAAAATCACGATTCAAAAAAGGTACAATAAAGACATAATTAAACATTCACCCTTATTTTCTTAAACCAAAAAAAAGAGACAAAACATTAAATGTCACTGCATTTAAAATTAAAGACTTGTATCAATGAGATTGATAAATATTTACTATTTAAGGTAGTAAATTGCTTCAAAAAGGAATTTGACAAAATACACGTATACTTTTAATAAAAAGTATAAATTGCTAGGAAAAATAAGCAAGAGAATTTCATGGATGTATCACTAGTATTCACTGAAAATTAGCTTACTCATAAAATGACATTAGAAAAAAAACAGACTATGGATAATCTCTTTTCCTTATGGTGGAAGCACTTATGCCTGACAAAATGAAGATTTGCAACAATAGCGCAGTAAGCAACCTGTACTCAACATCCATCAACAGCTATTATTGCATTTACATTATATCACTTGGTATAATAGAAATAAAATGACTGTAAAACATCATTGTCACAGGAGCTTTTGCTTTGGAAAATAAGTAGCCAGCAAAGGAAGTAACTGTTATCTCTATATTCCATAATACAGAATACACGCTTACTCTTCAATTGGAATCTATTAAATCATACCAAACTGTTTTAACAAAGCTAAAAAGAAAGTTAAAAAGATTCAAAAATTACTAACATTATTTAAGATGACAGACACTTACTCCACAGTTGCTTTTCCAAAATACGAAAATCTAATTTTGATTCTGATATTACACATTTCTATAGCTATCTATATATGTGATAGAATTCTATGTCTATATATTCTTTATCTATAATCTAGTTCTCAGGCTGTGGAAATAATATGAAATTAAGAAAATAATTTATCCTTCAACAATACAGAAACTAATATTTAACACTACAGCCAGAGGAATTAGATACAATTATATATACTAGACTGAAGCTGGGAAATAAAGAAAACTTAAGAAGAGAAGATATGAACTTACAGGTGTAGAAATTTCCTATCACAGATCACACACTAAAAAGATTACTGAGAGCAATCCAGTCTCTGCTTCTCCAGATAGAAAAATGATGGCAAACACAACAAAATTAAAAAGAAAACAAGTGTAAAAACATTCAAAGAGGCTGATTCAATTGGAAATGCATAATTAGTTACCTAACTTTGAAGCACAACGTACACTGAAGAAAACAATTGCAAAAAATAAGACTAAGCCACCTAGGAAGCCTTGATGACATGTTTAATGTAATATTGCATTACAAAAATGTGAAGTCAAATCAGTAAATAAAAGTAATATGAGAAATATTCTTCAAAGCTCTGTGCTAATGTAACTGTTACTGTCTGTATAACCCTTTTAAGTCTCTGGACTTGGTTTGATTTAGCCAGGTAGCTGAGTTAATAAGTTTGAGTAACCTTCTGAATTACTTGACTGAAGATGGCCATAAGCAAGTCACTGGAACTACAAGATGACTGGATTCATATCCATTAAACCATGGTGATTTGAACAATTAAATTGCTACTGCATTTTAGCTACAAAATCAAATGCAGTGGAGTTTCAAATTTTCCCCAGGCACCCAAGCTTATTCAATTCACGTCAGGCATTCATGTTTACAACAGAGAGCTGGTCTAGAGAAAAAGCTTTCTTTCCCATGAACTAACAGTGCCTTGAGAAAAGCCTTGAGATATCGTGCTAAAACAGTTCTCAGTAAGTATACTTAGTAGTCATCCTTTCACATACAAGGGTAGACTAACACCAGCCTGTCCTGATTGCTGTAGCTGTTTATCTCATCTCTTTCCCTCACCTCCATCAAGTCTATAACATTGCTTTTCCAGACCTCATTCTCTTCCCAGCCAGTCTCTCTCACACAAAGGAGAAAAAAAATATGGAAAATCAAAAAATATCTCTAATTCTTCCTATAAACACCACTAAGGATCACACCAGAGTTTGTCCCCATAAGCCCAGGATTTTCTCTGTAATGTGCTTCTATACCCTTCTGCAATTATTTCTGACAGAGCTTGTAGAAGGTGAAAGGATTGAGCTGCAGGTTAATTAAAGACAAACAGAAACAGGAGGCAAGACTTAGCTGCCTTCTGACCAGGAAACTGCAGTTGCCTCTGATCTACTGAAATGAGTTACACCTGGTCACGAGCACTGGGCTCTGCGATGAAAGGGCGGACTGTTCATCTTAGCTTCCTACAGGACAACTCCATCTTTCTTCCCTGCATTCAATATTCAGCCTCATTCCTGTTGCCAAGTCAAACTGGAGGGGAAAATACACTATGTTTTGTCTTGTACTAAAAATTGGAAAAAAACACCCCTAACTCCCAATTAG
The DNA here is from genome assembly GCF_001431845.1 of Calidris pugnax. Taxonomy (NCBI): domain Eukaryota; kingdom Metazoa; phylum Chordata; class Aves; order Charadriiformes; family Scolopacidae; genus Calidris; species Calidris pugnax. Next base: position 1,768,585 of record NW_015091042.1, on the reverse strand, counting down.
TAACACTTGCATCAGTGTTTCCATGTCAGTGAATTAGCACAACAAATATTACCAGCTGCTAAGTTAAAGCAAGGGCAGAAACCTCTGGCTCTGCAGAATTTGTGTTCGGGATAAGATGTACAACCACAGCACAGGTGTTCAATTTTTAATTTATGAAAGACAATACAGAAAAAAACGATGATGATAATTTTCTCTAAATCAACATTGCAAAAGACAATTTAAAAAATGAGTCAAATCATTGTACATCCTCTTGAACAAGTATGTCTGCATAAACACACTTGCTGGGGTAGAGCACCGATATAATCTGGAAGTTTAGAGATACCAAGGGGAAAGAAAGGACGCAGAAAGCAACACCAGAACTCAATGGCTGAGCTTCCAAATTCTTTCTAGTCAAGGGTTTAGGGAAACTTAGGAAAAAAGAACAGATGAGAGTTATAAGCTACAACCTATTCAAGAAAATAACATGAGTTTGAATTAGAACATGATTTAGTAAGGTTCTACATTGCTGACTGGGAATATCATAAAGACTAGAATATTCAGAACACCTTTAATCCAAAAGGGCTTGTTGAGACAGAAACAGGTAGAAAGTAAGCCCGATCTATTGGAAGACTATTGGAAGAACAGTGTCCCAGGACTTCTGGGGAAAGCAAGTGTAGCACAGTAGTAGATAATGCAGCAAGGACCAAAATATGCACTTACTAATTATCTCTGATTTTGGCTGTAAAGAACATGTCTCTGTTCAATACCTGCTTATCTTAACAAAATGGACTGCAATGATCATTAGCCATTAAATGGACTAGTATGACGGAAGACTTTTCAGGATTCTGCTTTATGGAACAATTAGATCCTTAATTATTTGTTCTAACATAAGGCACTTATCACAGACTTTAAATTACAAACCATGTATGTCAAACTTTTACACAGTATTATTGATTAGCGTGTTAGCACAAGCATCATCCCATCACTATTGCAAAATCTTAGACCTACTGGTCTACACTGAAAGCAGCTTTATGAAAATTTGTGTGGGTAGAACTATTTTCACGATGACACTGCCAAAGGGTATTTTTAAACAAAGGTGTCAGAATTAGAGACCTAAAATTCTGAATTGATTAAGAGCTGGGGAGGAGTTGCAAGTTAACTGAAAAACATATCCACAATAGTTTTATTAAGAAACAAATATGCCAACAAAACCCCAAACAAAATTTCACTATTTAAAAGTATTTACAATTATTTTGACCAGAACTGCTGAAAACTAAAATTCTCATGCAAAGTTTCAGCACTTGATTCCAAAGCAATATGATCTGTGGGCTGAACCTTCATATCTCAATCACCAAATTCAGCACCAGTTCCGAGTGCTCACTACGTCTCTAAATTAGAACATTAAAGCATTGGGCTCAGATGCTTATGTCTAGATACTACAATTTGAAAAATTAGCACTGAAAATTACTACCAAAGGTAAAAATTATTTGTTTACTATAATTTGAGGGGCTTTTTACTTCTGCTGCTGTAGAATATTATGCATTTGAAACATTTCATCACATTGTCACAAAAAACTTCACCTGGGCGAAAATAAGTGAAGCCTGATTTTTGTATGTTCACCTAATGCTGCAGTGTACTAAAAGTCCTTTCTATTTGCACAGCAAAAGAATCCAAGTACCTACATTTAGTTCATGGCATGGTAATTCTTTCCTTTATGACCCTATTAGTAATTCTCTGTTCTTTATTATCTCTTTGGCACATGCCACAGAAAACACTCTGGAAAGCCAGAAACATTAGCATATTGAATACTAAGGAAAAACATCTCCAAACTTCATTAACCCCAGAATCATCAACCCATCACTACCGTAAATCTTGGCATTAGCTGAATAAAAGTAATTAGACTGGCCTTGTAAGTCCATGGGGGGCTTCCCTCCCTTCTTACTGCTTTTTCAGATGGAACACAGACTACCAGAACCAATATTCTGTAATTCATTCAACCTCTTCTAGTAGCTTGCATGCATCCCTGAGGCCTTAAGATGGGTTATATTTATCATACGCAATGGCAGTAACATATTGGAGGTTATAAATTATTGCAGCTTCACTGACAGGCATGCTTTTACACTCACACAAAGTCTGATGGTGAATTATGGCCTTAGGAAAAAGAAGGAGTTGAAAGACATGTTCCTGACTGATTGTGACACTGCTTTGGTTCCATGTCAGTAAATAAACATATACATATGGAACAACCTCTGTGTTTCCATAAGTATCAAGGTTTGCAGTCTCATGTACTTTGAAAAGGTATACTGGCTCTATTCAACAATATTTTTGTTTTAGATATATTTCTCCCATTTCCCAAAAGTTGTTAACATTACTAATGTAGCTCTGGAAAAGAGGTAAAGTATCTTAAACTCCCTCCTCTTATTAATTTTTGAGAAAACCTGAGCAATGTTTTCATGCCAACACTACTATTCTGCATGCGCATCAAGGAACACTGCAGTTAAAAATGCCTAAGATTTAATAGTATGGAAATACATAACTGAAGAGTGACAGATACATGCACAGCTAAAATAATTGTGCACTGGCAAATTATGAAAACTTTTTCATTTACTAGAGTGGCATAATGATTTTGCTTTGATACAGACTGGCCATATGCCATAATTGTTAATGCCTTTATTACTGATAACATGAGCAGCTATAATGAGCAGAGTAACAATTTTGTTATGTTAAAGTGTATATTGTACAGCAATTAAGAATCAAAATATTTTTTAATTTTCATACAAATGTGTTCCACTACTTTCATTTTGGACGAGCAGCAAAGTCTAAACACTCCATAAGAAATAAATTACTGTATTTTTTCACTGTAAAAGATTTTCTGTCTTTAGGCTCATGCATATTTAAAAATCTAATCCTTTTCTGCCTCGTCATTTCACATTGCATATTGTGAACACACAGGGAGAGATATAAACTTCATTTTGAGAGAAACAAATGAAAGGCTTTGATTCATAGAATTATAGAATAATTATTAAAGACAATGTAGTTGACAGGAAAATAAGAGAGCCAATGAGGTACTTAAAATTGCATAAAATATGTTTCAACTTTTTTATATCAACTGCATTTCAAGTTCATGATGTTCCTATAAATTACATTATAGAAATATATATCACCCATGTTCTGAGTCCTGCATTGCCTTCCAACTTACTGTAAAAAACTATACAAGATGTTTGTGACATACTAATGGACTACCTTTTTTGATATTTTGTTAATATAACATTATGAGATTATTAATCGAGATGATTGACAATTGTCACAGTCAGTATTTTCTGTGAGGATTTCTCTTACTAATTTCTTCAATCCACTTGACAAAGTTGAGGTGAGGATGTTGCAGCAGTTTGCTGCCATCGTTGTGCTGTCTTAATCTAGAACTTATTATGAAAAGTCTATGAACCGGGCACCTAAAAGCTGACTCCAGCTTTTATCTGGTTATCAATTTCTCAGAAACTCAATATGCATAAGAAAATCTGATAACAATTTGCCACGTCTCATTTCTGAATAAGACACTGGTATAGAAACTAACAGAAATTCCATCACCTACATTTGCTTTTTTTGAGCCATCTAAATGATGCAAAGGAACATCTCAATTTGTTATAGTCACAACAACTTTAGCTGAAGATTAGGTTGTTTCTAAACTCTCTCTCTTCAAGTACCTTCTTTATAGAGTTAAGGGACACAATTTTGTGAGTCATTCATGCTTTGCAAATCACTATTCGATTTATTTCATTCTAAGATAGGTTATGTGACTCCTTGGAGGGGGAATGAGTGGCAGGAAGTTGGAGGGAAAATTAGGCAGTACAAAAAAGTCCTGATAGTTTTAAGGCCCTTACAGATGTGCTTATTAAAGATAATTAAAACATAGCAACTGTTGAAACGAATATTAAATCTTGTACTATCTGATGATTTTGATGCCTTTTTTTAATTTGCCTTTGGAGATAGCATAAGGAAATGTCCTTGAATCATTTTTCCAGATGGTTGTGGATCTTAAATTCTTTTCTCTGATTTTTGCTCTGCCGGTTACAAATAGATAAGGCTGGCTGATAGTCACACCAAGGCTTATAGAGGCCCAAATATAAAGCAGACTTTAATCTTAGATGACTCTTCAATTAACACGACTCTCGTTTCCAAGAACAGACATGAAAGTGAACAGGAAGCTTTAGAAATACTTACAACAAAGGTGCTAAGGACACCTCCAAATCCTCTACAATTTCCTTGCCACAATCTCCAGACCCTTTGCTTGCTTCCCTTCACATGTGTATGTTTCAACCAGCACAGAGTTTGACAAATTCCCAGCTGGAATACCAGCTTCCTTGTATCTGTTGGGAATAAAGACCTAGCTGCCTATGAACTTTACATTACTACTAGCTGTATTCAGATGGCAATGGAGACAGTGAGAAACATGAACATGAGTTCTCTGTTCTCTTCAGCAGAAAGGTGCTTTCCCCGTCACTCAAACCAAATTGCTGGGGAGTGCACAAGCTATCTAGAGTCAGAAGAGGTAGCAAACGAACACAAGTAAAAGAGAGAAATACCACAGACACCTTCCTACTCCCAGCAGTGTTTTCAAGCAATGATGAGAATAAGGGCTGCATAGCTCTCTTCCTTTCCCCATTTTGTCAGACAAGATCCTACACAGAGAGCCAGTGCTGTGCTCTCCAGAGTGACAGCATGCTACTCCAAGGGTAATGCTTCCCTCATTCCTTTCAGCAGGGCAACAACACTTAAAGTGGGGAGCTGCAGAGAGGGCAAGTCTGTCTATTAATAGTCCTGCTTGAGCTAGGATACCACTGAGTTTTCAAAATTCATCTTGTTAAACTGATATCCTGATCAATATATCAGGACAGTGGTGACAGCAATTAGTATTTCCCAGCTCCAGGCTCCCACCTGCTGTTTTTCATTTGTTTATGAGCTTCAGTTTTTCACACCCTCACAGAAAAATGCTCTTTTCATTACAACAAAAAGCTGAAAGCAGATTAATTTATTTACCTATTCTCTGTAGAGTTTTCCTTCGCCATTGGATGCAAGCTGTTTCAAGGTACTAAAATCACAGTAGAGCATTAGCTTTGGCATCTAAATGTCTATTTATTCTAAGGAAATAAACAGACTTTTATATATCATGCGTTTCTTCCTTTTAGTCAATTTGCTGTCTTCTTTCTCCCTTAACTCTGTTTCATTTCATTTGTGAAAAGGTTGTATGAGGCAAGACACGTCCAGTAGAACACCATATAGAAGGACACTATGAATTCCACACCTGGATTAAAACATGATATTTGTGACGTCAGCAGCCCCAGAATGATCAGCTCTAGCTGCAACAAGTTACACAGAGAGCTACCAAAGTGACTGAGAAACAAGAAGACCATTGAAGGAGAGAAATTTAAAAGTTTAGGTTTACTTAACCTGGCAAAGACAATAGGTATGATTCCTCTCTACACGCACACTGAAGATTAAGCACCATGTCAGGACATAGAGTTTTAATCCAAATTATATAGTCAGAAGAAAAATGAGTATTCACTTCCCAGGAATAAACTTCCCAGAATAAACTACTACAGTAGCATGGTTAGGAACACCCTGTAAACAGGAAGTGCACGGAAAAAAAAAAACCAACTCCAAATCAGTAGCTTGAAAAAGGAAAAAAAATATATTTTATTTATTTTAACAAACCACTAATTAACTCCTCTCCTCCTCTACTAAAATATCTTCTCAAGAAATCATTATGATCATGACAAAGATTTATATAAATAGATATGCACCTGCATGGAATTTTACTAGCCACCTGCTAATTAGTTTTCTTAGCAGGTCTGCTGTCATGTTAAGGTCTATTTTCATTGTGTGTTAACATATTTTGTTGCGCTGAAATGTTTCCTTGTATAGTTTAGTTTCTATGCAAGGAACTGTTCCTTCAGGAAAAGCTTTTTTTGCGTACTATACATGCATTCGTATGTATTTCACAGACTTGTCTTCATACTGTATCACCTACTTGCTACCTACCCTCTGTGAATGCCAAAAAGAATATAATTCCAAAGACGACTTTTCAAAATGTTGAGAAAAAGCAATCTTCAGTGTAATGTCTGCCAATTTTAAGATCTAAAACTCACAGAATGAAAAATCTGTCCTTAAATAAATGTTGTCAGCCTGCCAAATATACTATTTTTTTTCCATTTTGGTGGTATTTCTTTATTGTTAACCTGTAGCTGTCTGCTTGTTTACTAAAATTTTAGACTTAATTTTATGTTCTCCCTGTTGTCTCTCTGTCCTGGAAGCATTCAGCCTTTTGTCTGCTTGTTTACTAAAATTTTAGACTTAGTTTTCTGTTCTCCCTGTCGTGTCTCTGTCCTGGAGGCATTCAGCCTTGGGGTCTTTTTTGTTTGTTTTCATACACAAAAGAGGAAAGCTCCAAATGTTCATCAGGTACTAACCTTTGAGTGAGACACTTATGATATTAGAACAGTCCCAATAGACTCTGCTGTCGTGCAGGCAAGTCATTTATTTTCATTTATCTCCTGCCTGAGAGGTTATTCCACTGATTAATCTACACAGGCAGGTTCATTCCCGTTTCTCCAAACCTGATAAAACTGTTAGTGACGCTCTTAATCAATACAAAAGAATTCTGATTTACTTTTCACTGTTAGTCACTAACATGCAAAAATTCTCTTTCTCCATAAACCCAAGTTTTATCTATGCAGCAACCACAGTCAGAAAACTTCTTTCTTGAGCATTACTCAAACTCACTCACATATCAACCATTATCAAGCTTTTTTGGCTTACTGATTCTTTAAAAGTTCTTTTGAAACTCAGCGTCATAAATTGAGAGAGGGAGTAAATATTTCCAATGCTCTGTGTCACCAGAATACCTTAATTTGACATTCAATATAAGCACCACAAACAATATTTTTACAGTTTATGCAATATTCTTTCACAACTCACTGGCTTCTTAATAGTTACAGGGTAGGTCTAATATTTAAGAGTTAGTAGGGGTTTAGTCAAGTTAAACATTATAATTTTCTTTAAATATAGTATAAACATGTTTAAATGCCATTTATGGCACCAATTACAAATTTTGTAAGGTAACATGTCTATGTGGTGAAAGAAACTACTGACCAGTCTGCTGCCAAATTTGTTCACATTTCCATCCCACATCATGATTCCTCCACTCTCCCAAAATATTGGAAGATTATTGTTTTAACTGGGTACTAAACAGCCATGACAGTGCCCTGTTGGCAGAGAAAATCATGTTCTTTTGCCAGCTCCCAGAACATCATGCCTATTAGTCATGGCTTTTTAAATTCTCTCACGTATAATATCAGAACATCTTGAGAAGAAATTCCCAGATTTCTCATTGCAAGCATGTACTACAAGCTGCACCTTAGTGTACTACCACTTAATACACAGATAAAAAAGCATTGTTTCCTAATGGTAGATAAAAAGCTTCAGATTCTTGCAAAAGCAATACTCCTAATGTCATACCATAAACTCACTGGGATTCAGTTCTGCCTACGTTTCCACTTACCAAGATCCAAAATCTTGGAGAAATACGGTGTTGAGTACACAGAAAACAGACTCTAAGAATATTTAATCTTCATATTTTTGCATTTGTGTGAACCTAAAGAATCTTACCCTTCACTGATTAAATAGCGGGTACCGTTAACATACCTCTTAAAAACTGTACTGGAAACTGGGGTGCAGAGAAATGCACACCAAGTTAGTGGACACTGTAGCTATCCTGTCTTTTCAGGTATAACTCCCATTGTATTCACCATTTCCTTATCATAACTGCATCACAGGAATTTTTCACCTGTTACCAAAAGGGGATCCAAAACATTAGTATGAATGTCAAGGAATTAGTTTCCATTATCATCTAAAGTAATTAATATGTCACTGTTTTTTGAAGTTGATTTTCAGCTAGGCATGAAGTGGATCGGTTTTGCCAACTCAAGGAAAAGCAAAAGCAAAGCAAAAGCACCACTAGGGGATGCCCTTAAAAATTGAAGGGTGACCCTCCTTAGTCTGTTTTCAAAATTCTGATTCCAATACTGGCACTCACACCTTTGTCAATGTAAGTCATACATACTGTCTTCTTCCCTCCTGTTCATCTGTCCTTCCCAACTCTGCTGTTGGCAGAAGTAGATGAAAAGAGCAAAGAGAAGAATGAACCAGGTCTACTAGCAAATATTAGTTTGATGTGGGGGGAAGATGACTAGTGATATGGCTCCATAGTTTGACTGTCCCTTCTGCCTTTGCTGGTGGTAACTATTTGTTCTCCCGGTGAACTCCAATTTGCCTTTTCCTTCTGCACAAAAAGAGGAAACTGAGTGAGTTGATCTCAGGAAATACTCAATCTGAGAACAGAAGCTTCTGCTGGTGACAGGTGAGGCCTGCAACCCACAATTACCAGCTGGAACTGCAACTGCAATCTCACAAGAAAATCAGCCAGAAATTCCTGAGCTAACAGCAGCTGTTCAAGAGATTGTGAGCAACTGCCAAAAAGTGACATAAAGTCGTGGGAGTCCCAAATATTTTGAAAGATTTGGCAAGTAAGACAATAATCATTACATGTTAAGCCACAGCTCTTGATCCAAAAAGATTGTGGCATATTGCCTGAAATGAATAAGCTTGGTGATCTTAATTTATTTTGCATGGGTCAAATGATCACATCATTTAGCAAAATGGTAAAGAGACATTTTATTTATTTATTTCAAAATTTTTCCTCCCCTTTCTGTTTGTCTTTCTCTCCTGTACACACATATATTTTTTGACTCTACCTGTGGGTTTGGTAGAGAAGAGATTACTTTCTTATTTTTTTTATGTAGTACAAAGAGGTTCAAAAGGTTAAGATGCATAGGCCTCAGGCTTATCACTAACAATAACAACAATCTTAAAATCCATTAAATACATTTTGTAATCACACCAACAGTTGCTGGAACAATGTGCTGCATGGACGCTAACATTTACTGTCTTTTCTACCAGACATTGTTTTTCCAAACACCACTAGGAAAAATCAGCTTGCAGTACTGCTGCTGTGTTTCTATTACCTTACAAAAGATATTTCCTATGTTTGTCATTCAAAGACCTCTCTTACACACATGTAATCAAAATTTGTACTACGAAGAATTATCTGAGCTACAATATTTAACCAAAACTGTAGTTTTGCTATGGGAGAGGATAAACCACCAGGAATAATGCACTTAAGTGTCTAAATGGGGAAAAAAAGTACTAAAGATATGAAATCCTAAACCAGAGCACCGATTCCAAGGTAAGGCAAATTACTAAAAATCAAATTGATATGTTGCGTCCTCCTCTCCTCAAACCATTCTGCCTGTGCCTCTTTCCTATAGCTGTAAAATTTAGTTTATAGGTTTGGGGTTGTGTAGGTTGATTTTTTCTTTCCATTTGTTATTCGTATTACCCTATGCTCATCTCATATTCCGCATTTTACCTTGCATTTGCTCAAAAGCCAATCAATTAGAACCTTGATCTTGCAGATTTACAGTGTCTACAGTAACATAAATACAGCACAGCAGGAAAACTATCAGCCTTCTCCCTTGATGCCCTAGAAAACTTTGGGGTTACATGAAAACCCCTCTGTGTTTTGATGTACAAACCCACAATTCCCCGAGTTCAAAATCTGAGCTTTTCCAATACAAATGCTCTCTTAGTGTTGAAGCAAACAGGCTGACTACGGTTTATTTGTACAAATAATGTCACTGCACTAGATCTTGGTGAAAGTCTGAACATATATTAGCAGGTATTTACCACATAATAATATGGTAAAAAATGACTAAGGAGATTTGTGAGGGTAAAAAAACCAACATTATTCTTTGCCAGGTTAATAGCC